>NW_005435070.1:683607-737554 GCF_000147415.1 Chlorella variabilis | reverse complement strand
ACTCGTTGCGGTGGATGGCCAGCACGCGCGCCACGCTCAGCGTGGACACAGTCTGCAGCAGCGGGGAGGAGGCAAGGAGGCGCGGAAGGGAGGGAGGAGGGGGAGTGAGAGGAAGATGGAACAGGAGACCGCAGCGGCAACGATGCCTGCCACCAGCGGCACCGGGTGTCGCACTGTCGATCAGTTGCTCCTCCTTGCCCCATCCACACAGCCGACTCCAGCTTCTACCACCCAGCTCCGCCACCTGCCACCAAGGCCCCCACTCGCCTCCATCTGCTCTGCCCCCGTGAAGAAAGCGACGTGGCCAAAGGCATCCCCCTCCCCCAGGAAGCGGGTGCGCCCGCCGTGCACGCTGGTGTTGCCCGTCATGTCCAGCACGACGTCCTGCAGGGGTTGAGGGTGGGGTGGTGTGGGTGAGCGGCGGCGGGCGGGAGGCGCCGTGGTGGGCATGGCAGCAGTGCGCCGTGTTGGCAGCCAGGGCGCACCCTGCTCGTGCCCTCAGGGCAGGCTGTCACCCGCTCAAGGCAGCGCTCACCCAGGACACGCATGCACACACGCGCGACCCAGCCGCCCAGCCACCACACCCACACACCTCGTGATTGGCCACAGAGGACATGCGGTAGGAGGAGAGCTGGCCCGACACCACGATGAACAGCTCGTTCACGCTGTCGCCCTCGCTCACCAGCTCCACCTGCGGGCACGCGGCGGGGGAGCATGGGGAGGAGCGTGTCGGGGTTGGGGGGCAGGCCGGCGAGGGGCAACAGGCAACTCTCCAGCGCAGGATTGCGGCAGGTGCATGGGAAGTGTGCGACTGCGCGTGCGCGTGTGCGTGTACGCCTGCGCGTGTGGCTGTGCATGTGCGTGCATACCCCCTGACTCACATTTGGCAGGTAGGCCTCCACCCGCGCCGCCGCCAGCACGGCGTCCAGGAAGCGCTGCCGCGCGCCGTCGAACAGCAGGCTGCCCTGCAGCACGTCGAGGTACAGGTAGCGCAGCACGCGGCGGCGGATGGTGGACGGGTACGCGCCCAGCACCTTCTCGTCGTTGCGGTCGTGGTTGTTGAAGTGCAGCTTCAGGTGGCTCATCATGCTTTCCTTCAGGTCCTGCGGTGCCGATGTGTGGGGAGCAGGCAGGGCAAGACAGGTTGGTGATCGCGCGCGGGAAGGCAAAGCGCGGTGGCAAGGAAGGCGGAGAACCGGCAAGAGGCAGCCGCGAGCTTCCAACGCGGAGGCCGCCTGCATGGCAGCCATGTGAGCTGGCGAAGCAGCAGTGGCGGCAGCGCTGGCAGCGCCAGCGGGGCTTGCCATGGGCAGGTCGTTCATGGCTGCGTACGAGGCCAGGTGCTGCATCTGCTCGCGGTACTGCAGGCAGTCAGCGGGGGTGGGAGGGAGCAGCGGCAGGAGATGCCTGAGGTGCGCCAGTCACGACTGAGAGGCGGAAGATGTGCTCTGCAAGACGACCGGCGTTTCTGTGCAGGCCAGCTGGATGTTGGGAGGCAGGTAGGCGCACCTGCCCTGCCCGTTCGTCTCCCTTCACGACCAGCAGCGTGACGCTACCGATGATGTCTGTGGGGCGGCAGGCAGGGCGGGTGGGTTCAGTAAATTGCAATGCGCAGCAAGCAGGATGAGCAGCACAAGGTGCCCCCAAGCGCTCCCCATGCCAGCAGGCTGGACGGCAGACTCAGCATGCATGATCGTGCTTGCCCCTTCCCATCAGAGAGCTCTACTGCCGCTCTTTCCAACTCACATGCGAAGTAGAACTGCACCAAGAAGGGGAAGAGGACAAAGGACCCAGCGAGTGGTCAGTGGGATTGCAAAAAACGGGCATGCCTGCATCACCCACACCAAGCGCCTCATCGCTCCAAGCACCAAGCCACCGCTCACCATATTGAAAAAGACGATGACAATAACAAAGCCCGCCTCCAGGACGCTATCTGCAGGCGGCGGCGGGCACACGACAGGTGGCAGAGCGTCGGCAGAATGCAGCATGCACACCGGGGCACACACACATAGGCATCGCAAGGCAGGGCTGGGGATGCTGCAGGAGCGTGGAAAACACTGCAAGTTCAAGGGGCAGGGGCTCACAGGCATGGATGTCGCCATATCCCACGGTCGCGAGCGTGATGGTAGACCAGTAGAGGGAGCTGCAAGCAAAGAAAGCGCGTGCCGGCAGTGGATTGACGTGGACCCAAGCAGCTATGCCTAGGCGCCTGCTCCCCTCCTCCGGCCCACATGGCCCCGCGAACGCAGAGGGCCAGTGCTGTCTCCTCTGCAGCCCCCTCCCCACACGCAGCCCCAGAACAGGGTTGCTGGACATGTTACCGCCCCGCTCACTAGATGTACTGCGAGGACACTGGCGCGTCGGCAAACCAGTCGCCGCCCAGCGCCTCCACCCAGGTGCCCTCCCCGAAGCCTCCCTGCCTGGCCAGGTAGTAGAGCAGGCAGGCCTCAAAGTTGACGATGTAGAAAGTCATCTGGGCAGGGAAGGAGGAGGAGGAGAAGGGGAGGAGCAGAGAGTGTGGCATGTGCGCAGGTGTGTGCCTGGAAAGCGAGCTGTGGCCGATGCAAGGGAGGCAGGCAGGAGGCGCGGGAGCAGCTGTGCTGCGGCTCGCCCCACAGCTTCATCTCCCCCGCGTGACCCGCCTGCCATGCAATGCACCCCGCCCGCCACACCATGCGCCCTATGCCTACGCACCAGGACGTTGCGCAGCAGCGTGACCAGCAGGAGCGGGGTCGCCAAGGAGTAGGTGAGGACGGAGAAGAACCAGAAGAGGCGGTAGCACCGCAGCTGCGGCCAGGGGCAAGTGGAGCACGCGTGTGGGGCCACTCCGGGTGTGGGACAGGGTGGGGTGTGGGGCAGGTTGGGAGAGAGCCAGCCTGAGGTGGCATACGTGCGTGAGCAGGTGCTCTCGGTGAGGACACACCGCTACCACGAGCACGGCCACTACCGGTGCGGGACGCACCAGAGCCACCAGGCGCAGCAGGGAGAGGTAGTAGGCCTGGGTGGGGTTGTGGACCCAGTCGGGGCCGTTGAGGCCCGCAATGGCCAGCCCAATCTCGTCCAGCGGAAGCACTGCGGCAGGGGAGAAGGACGGCAGGCAGGGGCGGTGGGATGGGCTGGGCGCCGGCCGGCCAGCAAGCAGGCAGCAGCATGGTCTGCCAGGGGCACCTTCCTGCCAAGGCCACCTTAGGTTGAATGATGCCCAGCCAGCCAGCCCAGCCAGCCAGCCAGCCAGACCAGCTCCACCCCCACCAGCCCGCCCTGCCCACCCGACAGCAGGTCGATGAAGAAGTAGGTCTTGAGGTAGTCCACGGCGATCGCCTTCTTGTCCGTCACCAGCTGGCTGTCCTTGTAGTGCGCCACTCGAAAGCTGATGACGATGTCCACGGCGATGAGGCTCTGCGTGCAGGGTGGAAGGAATGCAGTAAGAAAGGAGGCGGAGGGGAGTGCCAGGGCGGGAATGTAGCCGGCGAGAGACTGGCAGCGCAGCTTGCTGCCCAAACAGGCAAGCAAGCAGGCTGCATGGCGCACTGCCGCCAGTGCGCCACCCACCATCATGATGTACACCAGAATCGAGCCGGCAGAGTCGTAGGGGCTGCACAGGTGGGGCGCAGCAGCCTGGTTTGCAAGGTGGCAGGCTCCCCCTTTTTGTGCATGCGTCTTGAGGCCCTCGCAGCGCCGCAGCCGGCCAAACAGCCAACCCATGTATCCAGCGGCCCAGCCTGCCACACAGCCAGCCAGCCAGCCCCAGCGCCGAAGACGGCGAGCCCGCAGCCAGGAGCGCTGCGCCGCCCAGCCGGCACTCACTAGAGGCCTGGTGGCGCAAAGGCGATGTAGTATGGCTGCAAAAAGGCGGTGATGGCTGCCACCAGCACTGTGGTGTACCACCAGGCCTGGTACCATGTGGAGTTGGGGTGGATGATGCCGCGCGGCACCGCGCTGTTGCCTTTGCGGCTGGCGGTGGCGCTGAAGCCGTAAAACTGCGAGGCGAAGGGTGGCAGCGAGGCCAGCGCGCGTGGGTGGGGAAGCGTCATCGCGAGGGGGCCCCAACAGGCATGCCGCATGCCGGCGAGCGCCCCCAGCCAGCGCAATCAGCAACACGAGCAGGCTGCCAGGCCCGTGAATCAAGCTCCGATGCAGGTCAATGGCAGACTGCAAGCCACGCGGGCACGCATGGCGGCGCACCCTGTCGGCCGCCGAGGTGGCCGTCACCACGCTGGCCCGCCGCTCAATAGCCTCTGACCGCTGCAAGCCGTGCGGCTTCATGCCAGGGATTCCTGAGCCTCGCGACAGTGCGGAGCCCCGTGACAGGCCATGGATGTTCATGGAGTTGCGGGTGGGCAAGAAGTCGACCTGCCCCGACGGGCGGCCGATAGGCGGGCTGCCCGTCGGCATGGGGCTGCCGGGGGCTGCCGCGCTGTCTGACATGCTGGCTCGGTCCAACAGCAGCGGTACGAGTAAGACTTGCCGGGGGTGCGTGCCCATACACTGCTAGCAGCGTGAGCTACCGTAGCCCCACAAAAGGTTCGTGGAAACTCGCCACGAATGACTTAATTGTACCGATTTGGGGTTCGTGGAGGGCTAAAATGAGAAATTTTGGGCATTCGTGGGCCGCCCGGCAAAACCCCTTGCTGGTGCAGGCAAGTGCCTTCTGGCGCCCTGGCGAGGCTCCCAGGTGTTCCCTTTGTGCACTGGACAGTAAGAAAGCAGAAAGGAGTGCGGTCTGGCTGCTCAGAGGAGCGAAAACACTGCCAGGCTGGCTCTGGGCTCGGGGAAAACTCCCTCCGGAGCATTCGTGGGCCCTCCAAATTGACTTTCTGAACTGTTCGTGGAGCCCTCTGAGAGACTTACTTACCCACGAACCTTTTGTGGGGCTACGGTAGTCTGCAGGTAGGGCATCGAGCGCGGCAGAAGGCCAGTCCAGAGCAGCCACTGCTTGCCCCTCCCCACCAATCACAACAGCTGCTCGAGCGCACAGAGGCTGAACGGCTTACCCTGATGCACGGCAGGGTACTGCTGGCCCCAGTCAGCGAGATGAGGCCACCAACCCCTCCCTCGGGTTTGCCAACAGTAAGAGGCCCTATCTGGCTCTATGGAACTCAGTTGATGATTAATTCTTATAACGGATGCGGGAATGGGTGCCACCCGCCCACCCGCCGCCACCTGCCCGCCACCCTTGCGCAGCACGTCCCAACTCGATGCTTTTCTTTCTGCTGAATACAGGTAGCTGAAAAGATGTTCAGCGAGCTCAGGAGGGCAGAACCAATGCCAGGCGCACGATTCAACTCGGCTGCCTGCTGCCCGCCAGGGCCCCTGCGTCTAGTGCCTCACAGCACACCGGCGGCAGCGGCCCTCAGCTCCGCCGCCGTCATGACAGCGCCGCTGCTCTTGCGGTCCAGGCGGCCGGCATCGTCAAAGGCCACCCCCTCCTCCGCCAGCAGCCGCCGCTTCTTCTGCACGCTGGCGCAGGCGGCGCCCCAGCTGCCGTTGAAGCCTCCCAGGTTCAGGGAGGCAGCGATCACACGGTGGCAGGGCACCGCGGGAGCAAACGGGTTGCGCCTCAGCGCCTGCAGTGGGGAGGGCGGCACGGCAGAGGAAACGTGATGGGAGGGCTTCTCCGGCTGTTCATGTGGGCACGGCCCACATGCCCATGCCAAAAACGGCACAGCACCAGCTGTTTAATCCGCACCTGGCCGCAGGCACGGGGAGCGCTATGCAGCACTTCCGCCAGCGCCCCATAGGTGGAGACTCGCCCTGCCGGGATGCACTTGCACACTGCATACAGGCGAGCCTCAAATGGCGTGGGTGGGCGGTTGGGCTTGCCGGTGCCTGCCGCCTCCTCGGGAGCTGGGGCTGCAGCTGCCGCGGGCCGCCGCTGCGGCTCTGGCTTGGCAACTGCCGCGGCCCCTGTCTTCCTGACTGTGCTCCGCGCGCGCCCGCCCGCCTGCTTGGCTGGTGACTTGGCCATGCTATTGGTTGAAGCCCACTTGCTGCTGGCTACAGATGTGGAGTGTTGCTAGTGCTGCGCCTGCTGCTGCTTGGCAGCCTCGCGGGCCTGGCGCCTGCAGGAGGGAGCAGGAAGGCATGGCTTAGAGTTTCAGGACAGCAGCATGGAGTGTCATGCGTCCTTATGCTACGTGCAGAGGCTCATCCTCAAACGCTGAGTGTCGTCGGGGAAGCAGCAGGCGAGGCCCACCTCTCCTCCTCGGCGATCTCCCGCTCCAGCTCCCGCTCCAGGTCGTCGCTGCTCACGTTGCGCAGGGTCTTCCAGTACGTGCCCGCCACAAAAGCGGCGAGGACGCCACCCACCAGTAGATTGCCTGCAAGCCCCAGGAAAGGGCAGGGCTGAATGTTCACACTGGACAACGACGGCGAGGGCAGCGGCAGCGCGATGGTGGCGAGCACCACCCTCCGAGCCTGCCGCCTGGCAGCGCTGTTCAGGCGCCGGTATCGCCACCGCCTCCTTCCTCTGCCACACAGAAGCGGCCACGGTGCCTGCACCAGAACTTGCCTGCAAGACTGCGAAGCCCTTTCGAACCCGAGGCCACCATTCGTGCCCCAGACCTTCCACGGAATGCCTGGGGAAGCCCAGGGGTTCCGGTTTTGCCCACAGACCCATTCGTGCCCCGCCTGCTGCGTGGCTTGCCTGCTGGGCAGGTTCGCCAGGCACCAAACAGCGCGCCACCATCGCCAATTGGACCTGCCAATCAATTGCACAAAGTGCGGCACTTTGCAGCGATGGCCTGTGCTGCTGCTGGAGCCCGAGCTTGCTCCCCTACCTCCTGGAGCCTTGCTGCCGCATTTCGCTCCTGTCGGGTGCAGATCGCCGGTGTGCCCGCTGACCAGCGCAAACACGCCACCAGCTGCGCATCCCGCCGCCGCAAGCCTACCACTGTCCGTGCAGAGTCGGCACCGGCCGCCGCTGCCGCCACCGCTCCAGCCACCATGGCGCAGCAGGTGGGACAATGCACGCCAGCGGCGCAAGCCCCATGCTGCAGCCTGCAGACTTCACCTTACAGGTCCACTGAGCTGAACGGCCGGGTGCATGGCCCACACAGCGCACGAACCCCCCGCCCCTGCAGCCATTTGTGATTGTGGGGGGCGGCCGCGTGGGTCAGGCCCTGGCCGATATGGGCGCCGGCCAGGACGTGCTGGTGCGGCGCGGCGAGGCGGTGAGCGGCCCGCCAGGCCCCATCGTGGTGTGCACTCGCAACGACGACCTTCAGGCGGTCGTGGATGCCACGCCGGCGGAGCGGCGCCAAGGCAAGCAGGCGGCGAGGGAGGCGGGGCGTTCAGTGGCTTGCTGCGCTTCGCTGGGGGGCCGGGCAGCTTTCCAGGGTCCTGATATCAGCTGATTCTCTCAGCGTGCAGCACTGCACCAAGCCGCCAGGGCACCAACACGGGCGCTGAGCAAAACAGCTGATGCTCCTGCCGCCCCGCCTGCAGACCTTGTCTGGATTCAAAACGGCATGCTGCAGCCCTGGCTGGACGAGCGGGGGCTTGGGGAGACTACCCAGGTATGTGTCTGCGTTTGCCGCGGATTGCTGGGGGGTACATGATGGGCCGGGCGATCCCCAGCGGCGGGAATGACGGTTGCCGTTAGCTGCTGCCACGTCCTGCCCACCCACACCCATCCACCCCCACCACTGCGCCCCTGCTGCCCGCAGGTGCTTGTCTACTTTGCTGTGGCCAAGAAGGGTGACCCTCCCACCGACGGCAAGACAGACGTCAACCCCGAGGGGTTGACCGCGGCCTACGGTCCCCACGCGGCGGCCGTGGCGGCGCGGCTGCACTCTGCGGGCCTCAGCTGCAAGGTGCGGGCGGCCGAGCGTGCCGCGCTGTTGTGACGAGCGCCGCTGCCGCCGCCCACACAACCGCACCTTCATGCGTGCCTGCTGCCGCCGCCGCCTCCCACGCACCCGCACCTGCATGCGTGCCTGCTGCCGCCGCCCAGGTGCTGGACAAGGGCGAGTTCGCCAAGTGCATGCTGGAGAAGCTGGTGTGGATCTGCGCCTTCATGCTGGTGGGCGCGCGCCACGGCGGCTGCACCGTGGGCGAGGTGGAGTCGCAGGTGTGTGTGTGTGTGCGCACCTGGCGCGGGTGGTGGGTGGTGGCGGTAGTGGTGGTGGTGGTGGTGGTAATGCAGGCGCTGCTTGGATCCCTGAGGAGGAGCGTGCCATGTGGACAGTCTGTCTAGGCCTGAATGCCATGCCTGCTGACCTTCCGGGATTGTGTAGCACACCGGCGAGGTGTCGCAGCTGATTGGCCAGCTGGCAGCCGCGGGGTCGGCGGCGCTGGGCATCACCTTGGATTCCGGCGTCCCGGAACGGCTGCTGGCTTACGCCCGATCAGGTGCGGGTTAGGGTGTGCTGGAAGCGCAGGGCAAGATCCTGCACTGCTGAATCAGCTTGCCCATGCGGCAGCATAGCACAGGCAGCATAGCACCCAGCTGCCACAACACTCCTGGTGCCGCACGACACAAAAGGCCGTGTGTCGGCCCGCCTGCATGCTGCAGTCGCGCACTTCCCCACCGCTGTCAAGGAGTTCCAGTGGCGCAACGGTTACTTCTACGGCCTGAGCCAGCAGGCGCAGGCGGCGGGCCAGCCCGACCCATGCCCTACCCATACCGCCTGGCTCAAGGAGGCCGGCGCCATCTGATCCCCGCTGGCTCCAATCCTGGGCTGCACTGCTTGGCACGGCTTAGGTGTTGTGGTGAGGCTCGCGCTGGCTTTTTTAGATCATGCACCGCCATCGTATCCCACCCCGTTTGTATGCCAACATGCTGCCAGCAGCTCACAATTAAGTCGAGTCAAGTCAACAACTGCCGGCTGGATGAATAGGTTCCGTATGCTGCTCAGTGTGCCCATAATCAGGTCAGGTCGGTCCAGGTCGGTCGTGCAGCAGCTGTCGCTGCACAGGTCGCTGTCGCTGTTGTCCCAGCAGCAGCCACGGATGGCTGCCGCCTGCCTCTCCTCATCCTAGCTCCCGCCCTACGTCTTGCCCCGCTTGGCCCGCCCACCCTTGGCCTTGCCGGCAGGCGTCTTCCTCTTCCCGCCACGTCCCCGCTGCATCTCCTGCTTCTCCGCCTCGGCAGCCTTTCCTGCCAGCCTCCTGCTGAATCGGCGCTTGCCGCCGCTGTCGCCTTGTACCGCCCCCGCCTTGCCCTTCTCCTTGCCCTTGGATGGGGTCTGCTTGGCGACTGGCTTCTCGGCTGGCTTCTTGGCTGGCGTTGTGGGCTCGGGCGCGGCCGCGGGCTCCTTCTTCCTGGCAGTTGCGGCGCGCTGGGCCCGTGCCGTTCGGCTTCGGTTCTTTGAGCTCCTGGCGATGGCCAGCTCCTCGCTTTCCTCGTCGCTCATGCCGGGAGTCACCTTCTCCAGCGTGGATGGTTTGTGCCGCACCTAAAGGAAACGCACAGGGGCACACTTTCCTTGTTGGACGGTTGCAGGCACGAACAGGACCCAAACGTCGATGCTTACCTCCTTTGGGGCCTGCCCCTTGCGGGTGCGCGTGAACACCACCTTGGGCTCATCCGTTATCTCCTTCACCTTGCTGTGTGTGAGCAGGGGGCAGGAAGGGGAGGTAGGGCACCAGGTGTGCAGCACGCGGGGCGGGAGGCGAGTGGGCGCGCCCGCGGCCCAGGGCACTCGCTGGCGGCCCAACTGCTGCACAGGCGGCACATTGCGCTGCTCACACTTCCCTCACGCCGCCTCTGTAGGCTGTTCTCACGGTGTCCCCCTCGTGTATGCCCTTCTCCTGCAGAGCAGCCCACTCTCGCTTCGACATTGAGCTGAGGCCACCCTGGTTGGGATTCTGCCCCTTGGACTGTGCACTCGAGCTTGTTTAAGCGTGCTGACGTGTTGGAAAGTTCGGAGCTGATGTCAGGCTTTCATTTAGAGGAGCAGCACAGGTAGGCAGGCAGGCAAACAGGCCACGCCGCCATGTGCGGCCGCCAGCTCCAGGTGGGCCGGCGGCGGTGGCGCCCAGTAGCATCCCTTGTGCAGCTATGCGATCTTGGCGCTTCTTCATGCATCTCGAAGATGAAAGCGAGGGACAGGCACAGAGCAAGCAGCAGAAGGCAGGGCTCGTCCTCCATGCCCAACATGCCACTCCAGCTGCACCACCAGTGTGGGGCTCGGGCCTCTAAAAAGAACACCTGCCCGGTGTCGTCAGGCGATAGGCAATGCTGCAAAATGCAAACGCAAAACAGTTGGCGAGGCGGATCGCAGCACCACCCGAAGCACAGCACACTGGCCAAGGGTGGTCTGGGCACTCCTGCATCAATGGGGCGTTGTTTCCTAGGCTAGAGATTGTCCATTGTGTCCACCGAGCTTAGGGCAGCGGGAAAAGGGGGCCTCACACGCCCACGCTTGACTTGACTTGCTCCTCCCGGGGCCTGCATGTCCGCTCGGCCGCTCAGCTGTCATGTGCATACACCCGGGGATCGGGAAGCAGCCAGAGCAGCGGCGGCGGGGGCGCCAGCACAAAAACACGCAGGTCATTGGGCGGCGGTGCTGGTGTCGCTCTCCCGCCGCTCCGCTCCTCCTCCTCTTCTTGCGCCGCCCACTGGAGGCTCCGCCTGCCGCCTAAATAACTGATACCCTTTGCATGAATCCATGCAGGGCTGAAAGCGCGCAGAGACGGCTGGCAGGGAACTGCGCACGCCCGTGTGCAGCGGGGCACGCGCGCCGTTGGGGCCGCCGCGACGCGGAGCCGAGACGCCACACAACAGCAAACTGGTTTCGACTGGCTTGTGAAGCTGTTTGTGCCCCAGCAGCCGGACAAGCCTGCCCCAGAGCAGCAGAATGCAGCGCAGGAGCAGCAGCCAGCCCAGGCGGTCGCTGATGCAGCCCCGCGGCCGCAGGCAGCCCAGCAGGAGCAGCATGCCCCGATGCACCAACAGCCGCCCTTGGCGCAGCACCAGCAGCCGCCCGTGGCGCAGCACCAGGCGCCCCCGATGCAGCACCAGCCGCCCCCGGAGCAGCACCAGGCGTCCCCGGTGCAGCACCAGCCACCCATGAGGCAGCACCAGCCACCCATGGCCCAGCACCTGCCACCCCCGGAGCAGCACCTGCAACCCCCAGTGCAGCAAGGCCACCATGCATCGGCGAGTGGGCTGGCCAGTGGCTCGACAGGGCCCATGAAGGCTAATGCCAGTGACCTGCTGGCAGGCGTGCCGCTTGAGCAGATGGTCCAGCGCAACAAGGCCCAGCAGCAGCTTAAGCGCCAGCTGGGGCAGCTCAACGGCAGCGCCAGCGGCGACAGCTGGGGAGACATGGACGCCGCCACACAGCCACCAGCCGCAAGCAGCAGCATCAGCGCCACCGCCGCTGCCCCAGCTGCCGTGCCGCCGCCCGCGTCAGCTGCCGCGCCCGCGGCGGCCGCTCCCAGCAGCACGAGCAGCAGCAGCAGCAGCAGCAGCACTTCCACCTCTGCCAGCAGCCCGGATGAGGAGGACGACGGCCGCCAGCAGGCGGGGCTGTCTGCCGTCACCAGCCCAGAGGCCGCCATGGCGCTGGCGGCGTACCACGGCGCCATAGCGCACCGCAGGAAGGTTGGCGTTGCCTTCCGCCTTAAGCACGCTGCAGAGCCGGGGCAGCGGGTCAAGCTGGTGGGAGGGCACAAGAGCCTAGGTGAGCCACGTGTGCCTGCTTGGCAGTGTGCTGCCTGCTGCGCTCTGCCTGGCTGCTGCCAGGCCAGCGCCCCGTGGAGCGCTCATCACCACACCCGGCTGCCCTCTCCGCACTGCCATGGCGTGCAGGGATGTGGTCGCTGCACGACGCGCCGGAGCTGCAGCTGTGCAAGGGCAACATCTGGCAGGCCACGATCAAGCTGCCGGCAGGTGGGTGGGATGTGGATGGTGACAGCCTGCATACCACAAGGCGCCCAGCCATCCAGGCTGGCGCAATGCCACAACGCGTGCCTTCCGTGCTGCTGCACGTTGCATGCGCTACCTGACGGTTTTTGCTCACTCGGTGTGGCACCGCCTTTCTGTACCGCAGGCAGCATCACCGAGTACAAGTACGCCCTGCTGGACTCGAGCGGCAACGTGCTGGCGCTGCAGGCGGGCAACAACGGAGTGCTGGCCATCCGCATGAACGACCAGCGGCTGGAGGTGCAGGACACGTGGTGAGTGGAGCGGGGAATCAGATGGGTAGCACTGGACTGGGCTGGAGCATATGGAGCATGAGGCTGGTGGCCAGGTCATTGCCGGCGGTGTTGTACAGTGCGTGGTGCTCTGTGCTCTGCCTTACATGCCACGCCAGCGGTGCCCAGCGCTCTTGATGTTTGTGATGCCTGATCTGGCCTCCCGCCGCCGCCCCCCGGCTGGCAGGGCCGGCGACTCTTCGGGCGGGCAGGTGGTCTCCGAGGGGGAGGTGGGCCTGGCGTGGCCTGTCAACCGCGAGACGCGGCTCCAGGCCTGGGCAGCTGACATGTTCCAGCAGCTAGCCATGATGCGGCAGGACCTGCGTCTCGCGCGCATGGAGGTGGTGGGGGCGCAAGAGGTGAGGCGCTTTTGCAGATGCCGGCGGCGGTGGTGGTGGTGGTGCGTGGGGGGCATCAAGGTGGAGGGAGGGGCAAACCGCAGGCGCGTCTGCGCACCGCGTGCCTGACAACCACCTGCCGCGTCGCTCAGCTGCGCCCCTGTCTCGTCACTGCCTCCTGTTTTGTTGGTTGCTGCAGGAGACGCGCGAGGCGCGCATGGAGGCTCTGCGCTACCAGTCGCAGCTGCTGGCCAAGCAGGTGAAGCTGGCTGAGGTGGAGACGGAGCATGCGCTGGACAAGGCTCGGCTGGTGGAGGCGGAGACGATCAATTCCATGCTGAAGGAGCAGGTCAGTGCGGGGCTGAACAAGGGCAGGGGCAGCCATGTTGCTGGGCCCAGCGACAGCTGTGTTGCGTTGCTGCAAAACAAGGGGACCGGCAGGCAGCAATGGCAGCATCCGTGGCACTGTGTCAGTTGCCAGCTCTGCGGAGCCTGCTGGCCCAGTTCAGCCCGCTCATCTCCTGCCGTCCCGGTGTGCCTGTTGGCGCGTGCAGCTTGCGGAGACCACCGCGTCGCTACAGGAGGCCATTGAGCTGCTGGCTAGCGAGGAAGAGGAGCAGGACTAGGCAGGCCCCACCACGGCTGCCTCTGCTGCTGCAAGTCCTGGGCATGCGTTCAGGGACGCGATCTAGCTGCATGCATTCCCGGCACATCGAGCAATCAACCCCCAAACACTCAGCATTCCAAGTTTTCAGGTGACCGCCAGTACCATTCAGATATGATCCCCCTGTTTTGTTTTTTTTGATCGAGTGTTTTGCCTGATGAGATGAGAGACACACACTGTACTATATATGGTCTTTTTTGGATCCTGCTTTTGCTTTTTTAAATGCACCCCTCTGCTTGCCCACCCCAGTTGTTCTCCCTGAAACAGTTTTCCCATGCTCTCCGCCCAAAGTCAATGCTCTCCGCCCAAAGTTTTCTGTACCGCTCTTTCCTGTTTTGCTTGTTGATTATTTGAGCAGATGAAACAAACAGCACAGCAGCAAACAGCAGAAGCGCCGAGCAATACATGAAATGTCAATTGAGGTTAAACTGGGAGCAGCGGGCGGCTGGCCGCACTTGACCAGCCGCGTAGGCCGCTGGGAGCCCGCCTGCCGCGCTCTCAAGCTGTCTCCAGCAGGTCCCTGAGCATCTCCTGCTGGTCCAGCATCACCATGGTCTGGATGCACTCATCCAGCGCCCCCTCCATCACCTTGTTCAGGTCGTAGTTGATCTTGGAGCGGTGGTCTGCGGGCGCAGCGCAGGACGCCAGGCGGCGGGGCGTTAGAGGGGGGGATTGAGATATTGGGGACAGTATTGAGGCGGTGCAGCGGGTCGCGCCCATGTGGGTGGGGAGCCCAACCACAAACGGCCATTCGCCGCCACCACCAGCAGCAGCAGCAGCACACCGGACGAGGAGCTGAGCGCACGGGCCCCGCGCCCCTCACCGCTCATGCGTGTATCCTTGTAGTTGTAGGTCTTGATCTTCTCAGACCGGCTGCCCGTCCCCACCTGGCTCTTCCGCCGCGCCGAGATCTCGCTGCAGGCCACGAGGGGGGGAAGCCCTGGCGCTGCGCTGAGCAGGCTGTGGCGACAGGACAGGCGCTGCCAGCAGAACACCACAGTGCCCACCGCAGGCACAGGCCGCTCCCGTCGCTGCTCCACCACCAGCGGCCCCGGCCAGTACAAACCAGCCCACCTGCGCTGCTTCTCCAGCTCAAGCTCAAACAGCTTGGCCCGCAGCAGCGCCATGGCCCGCTCTCGATTGCGCCCTTGCGTGCGCTCCTCCTGCACGGCAGCCCATCGGCACCACCATGAGGGTCAGGTTGGAAGGCGCAGGGAACAACAGCGCACGCAGCCGGGAGCTCATGCCGTGAAGCTCATGCCATGCCCCATGCAGCCCAGTCTGCATGCTGCCCAGCTCAGCATGGCGCCGACCTGGCAAAAGATGCGGATGCCGGTGGGCTTGTGCATCAGGTCCACCGCAGTCTCCACCTTGTTCACATTCTGGCCGCCCGCGCCGCCCGCCCGCGCCGTGGTCAATGCGATGTCCTGCGGGGCGGCATGCGATGGCCGGTTGGTGGCGTAGGATGAGCACGCATGCGCAGGCGAGAGTAAGAGTAAAGACGCAACAAACCAGCCCACCACCCAGCATGCCGCCTCGTGCCGGCCCCCCTAGGTGTTGCTACTTGCGAGCCCCGCAGCCACCCCAGCAGCGAGCCCACCTTGGGGTCAATCTTGACAGCCACGTCGTCCACCTCAGGCATGATGGCCACTGTGGCGGTGGAGGTGTGCACGCGGCCGCTGGTCTCGGTGGCGGGCACGCGCTGCACGCGGTGCACCCCCGACTCGTACTTCAGCTTGCTGTACACGCTGCAGGGGCGGTACGGGCGGTACAGGATGTACGGTAACGGTACGGTCGGATGGTGCCACCAGCGGCGCGTGCAGCCAAGCGCCGAGCGACGTGCCGCGCCCAGACGCGCCCAGCGGCGGCAGCAGCAACTCCACGGCGCCCACAAGGCAGCGGAGGCGACCTCGCCGGCCGGCGGCAGCCCTGGGCCCACTTGCCTGTCCCCCGTGATCTGCAGCACGCACTCCTTGTAGCCGCCCGCCTCTGCAGAGGACTCGCTCATAAGGGACACCTTCCACCCCTGCGTGTCTGCATACTTTTGGTACATTCGGATCAGGTCCGCCGCCCACAGCGCCGCCTCCTCGCCACCCGTACCAGCCCGCACCTGCGATGCGGCCAGGGCCAGGCGCCAGGGGATGGGGCGAGCGGGGGCAGCTGCGGGCGGGAGCAGCCGCCACGACGCAGTGCAGCAATGCAGCAGAGCACGGCGTCGAGTTTCACAGCACGGTGCAGCGTGCACAGCGCAGCGTGCACAGCGCGGCGCACCTCCAGCATGATGTTCTTTTCGTCCAGCGGGTCCTTGGGCAGCAGCAGGTACTTGAGCCGCTCCCCCTGCTGCTCGATGGCCGCCTGCAGAGCCTCCATCTCCTCCCGCGCCAGCTCAGCCATCTCGGGGTCGCCTGCAGCGCGGACAGGGTGCGCGCGTGCCTTTCAGTCAGTCAGGGGTGCATGTGAGACGGGAGGGAGCTTAGCGACGGGCGTGGGCAAGGCAGGGTGTGGCTGCGTGCTGGTTAGAGTGCTCGGCTGGCTGGCGCTGCCCCTGCTTACCCAGGTACACCCCTTCCCGCTGTCGCATACACCAGCACACATGCCACATCCCCACCATTATGCGCTCGCTCCCTGGATGCTCTTAAACACACCAGCGCGCCCTCCGCATGCCCCCTCAACATTATGCCCCCCCCAGCCTAGCACTGCCATGCCCCCCTCTCACCCTCCGACTCCTTGAGCAGCTCCTTGGCGTCTGCCAGCTGGCGCTCCAGGTCCTTGTATGCCGTGTACCCGTCCACCGCGTCCTGGATGTCTGACACAGCACGCACCAGCTTCTGGTACCCTGTGTTGTTGCCGCTGACCTCGGGGTCGGCCATGCGCTCCTGCCCGGGGCGGGGAGCATGGGCAGCAGGCAGGGGCGGGCGTGGTGAGCCAGCAGGCAAGGGCGGCGGCGGGTTTCCAGGCAGCGAGCGAATGTGGCAGGCGGCAGCAGGGGGACACACCTGCAGCAAGGGCAGGATGATGCATGCGCATGCATGCATGGCCCATGGGCCATGGATGGCCCATGGGCCATGGAACGGCCTCGTGCATGCGCCAGCTCAGTAAACAGAAACTCCCGTGCCGTGCCAGGAGGGGCAGGGGCGCACCTGCAGCTCCTTGAATGACTTCTCCGTCTCCTCCAGCTTGGCCAGCACGTATTGATCCTGCAGCACACGTCAGCAGGGGCAGCTCGCGGGAGCTGCTATTGAGCGCCCACGCCACACCACGGCGGCAGCAGCAGACGGTGCCGCCGCATTGGCGGCCATGCCGCCTCTCGCTGCCCTCTCCGGCAAGCACATCCAGCACACAACTGTGTGCGCCCTCACCGCTGCTGCTCGGACGGCAAATGCGTGCCGGCTGGGTCTGCCTCGCCTGGTGAATGGCCTCAGCCGGCCAGCGCCTGGGGCGGACCTCAGGCTGGCGGCAGCTTGTAACCGCATGCTGCACACTGCTGCTACCACACCGACTTGCTGCCAGTGTTGGGAGGTGTGGCTGTGGCTATATAGGGCAACAGGTGGCTTCAGAGGACCTAAACAAGCAGAGCAAAGAGGTTTAATGCACTATATGGGCCTGCACCTCAGCCTTCATCATGATCAGCGCCAGCTCATCACGGGCGCTGCAGCGGCGAAGCGCACCGTTCCACTCCTCTGATGTTTAGGCATCGTGAATGCAATTACACATAGCACTTTGTGCAAGGGGAATGAAAGTTAGGGCTCGAGCGAGCACTGCAGGCAACACACAGGGAGGCGCACAGAATACAATGAATGCACAAGTTGCCGGCGGCTGAAGAATGAAGGCTGGAATTGAGCCTTGCTCAAAGAAGCTTGATCAGGAACGCTTGGTCTTGTAAGTATTGGGTTCTAAGCGAGAGAGAAATCATGGGGGCTCGTCGGTAGTGCTGAAGTGCTGGGGGGGGCATCAATTCGAGAAAAAATGGGTTGAGCTGCATCCATTGAGATAATGACACAGGCATGTGAACGCCCCTTGGGGCGTGCCCGGGTGGTTTGTGGGAGGACAGTACAGGGCCCTGTGGGAAGTTTCTTTGCGCGCCAGCTATTGGTAGTGTTGATGGGGCGACACTGTGCTCAGTCACACAGGCTGGGCGGCGGCTCACATCGCATCTAACATCGCGTCTACGCTTCTAACTGCCACCCAGCCAGCGTGGCAGCAGAGAGCGCACACTGGCCACGATCGGCGAATTGAACATCACCGCCTCATAGTCATCTGCAGCAGCAACCGACGGGGGATCAGTGGTGAGATGGGATGCAGGCAACCCGGGCTCTGCACAATGCAGCCCTAGTCCAGCAGCTGGGGCAGCTACCGCACCTGGCTGCAGCGCCCAATCCTTGCCGTACACATGGATCCGCTTGGTCTCCTCGCCGCTGCTGCGAGCGATCAGCGGATACCGCTTCTGCGCCTGCAGGGGTGGCAGCATACAAGCAGGCAGGGCCAGGGCCAGGCTCCAGGTCAAGGCAGCCTGCTCGCTGTGGAAAGGGCCAGACAAGCGGAGGGCAGCCAAGGAGCAGTACGCAGCAAGCTCGCTCACCCAGCGCACAATGCCGCCCTCCAGGTTCTTGGCGTCATACCCCTGCGCCTTCAGCTTGGCCGCGTGCGCGCTGCTGCGGTAGCCCACTGTGCAGTAGCACACCACCGTCTTGTTCTTGAGCTCGCCCTTCTGTTTTTCAAACTCATCTACCGTGATGGAGCCAGGAATCATGCTGACCTGCACCTGCACATGCCGCGACACAAACAGACGTTCAGCTGAAAAGGGCGACAGCGGCATCAATAGATTGGCCAGCCAGCATCAACAGGCTTGTTGCGAGCGATAGTGCCGCGCTGCAAAGCAGACTAAAGAGAGCACCAAAACAAACCTCTTCCGGTTTCCGCACGTCCAGCACCACCATTGTCTTTTTCAGCATGGGCTCGTTCATTGCACGCTTCAGCTCGGTGCAGTTGATGGACGGCACCTGGGGGACGGCAGAGAAGGAGCGGCTCAGGGCAGGCAGTCGGGGCAGCGGCGGCAGAGTGCCCTGCCAGGCGGTGGTGGCAGGTTTCCGCCACATTCTGGTAGCGGCGTCAGCAACCTGTGGGAAGTGTCTAGCTATTTTCTGGGCCATCCTGTGGAGGTTGTTGCTCTTCGCGTCGTGGAACCCGCCGGACACTGCCGTTTCCAAGCCACTGCCGCTGCCGCCGCCATCCTTGCCCAGGCCAGGGCTGGACAAGAGGCCAGGGCTGGACAACGAGCCGCTGCCATCTTCCAGCGACATGGAGGCCGTTCTGCTACTCCTGGTGGCTCTTGCAGCACGGGTTGCGCGGTGTGCAGGGAGGGACCACGTAGCCCTACTCGTGAAGGGCTGCTGCAGAGGCAGAATGGTGTCCAATACGACTGGGGGAGGAAGCAGCAAGCCACGGAATGGCGCTGCGTTGCGTACGAGAGAGGGTGTGGGATGCAATTGCTGAGCTGTCTGGTGGTTTCTATCATCTATGTCTGGATTGCAACAAGACGACAAGTGTATATGATTGACCGTGTCATTGATGCCTGGGCCAGTGCCAGTCTAGAACGCCTGCCCAGAGACTTGCCCAAACTCCCATCACCGCTGCACTCGACTCCACTGCATCGCTGATCCACCAGCGAGCATGATGCTGCCCTGTGCGCTGCACGGGCTGGCGGGACATGGTTCACCACATGCCGCGCACGCTCGGCTGGCCAGGCGGTGCAGGATAGTTACCTCGGCGAAAAAGGGAAAGGGCAAGGCTGGACCTGTGAGTCGGCGCTGTGGCGGGGGTTGCATCAGTGGCAGCCGCCGCTGCCGCGAACCCGCCGCCTATGCCAGCTGCTCTGCACTCCCTCCTTGCAGTGTGCCTGCACGCTGTCACTGACTCAGCTGCTGGCACCATGCAATCTGCAGGAGTACGGCAGCGGACGTGCACGGCTGCCAGGCCTGGAGGACATGCTTGGCCTGGATGCTGGCGGCAGCGGTGCTGGCAGCGGCAGCGGCAGCAGCAGCGGCAGTGGCAGCAGCAGCGGCAGCAGCAGCAGCCCTGCCGTCAAGCCGCCCAGAAGCAGTGGCGGCGGCAGTGGGGAGGGTGCAGCTCCCAGCTTGTCTCAGTACCTGCAGTTCGGCCGCCTAATGGGCGAGTCGCCGGAGCAGGTGCAGCAGCAGCTGGATGCGGCCGGCGTTCAAGTGCGGGTCGATGAGGAGAGCCAGCAATTCTTGCAGGTCGGTGTGTGGGTGCGGGCTTGCAGTGGGCTCCCGCCTCTGCATGGCGTGTGCTGCATGCAGGCACACCTCAGAGGCAGCATGGCGTGGGCATGAACGTGCCCCCCTATGCCTTCCCTTGCCCCCACAGGCATGGGAGGAGGAGGAGTTGGAGCAGTATGCCATGTTTGAGGCGGTTCTGTCGGCAATGGATGCACGCCCCGTTGGCACCTCGGCAGCCGCCAAGAAGCTGCAGCGGAACAAGAATGTCCAGGGGGCGGCGGTCGACGCGGAGCGTCTCAGGGCGCAAGTGCGGGCAGACTATGAGCGGCTGCTAGACAAGCGAGCGCAGGCTGGAGGGGCGCTCCCAGGCGTGGGCAGGGCACAGGCCCCCGCTGCAGGTACGGTAGGGACGGCGCGTCGACTTTGGGCAGGGCGGGCGGATGGCCTGGGCACCTGCCTTAATCAGGATTGCCTGAATCGGCCCATGCTTGCCCGGCAGCCAGCACCGCTGTTGCTGCTGGCACTCACCTCCCTGGGCGCCACTGCAGGCCAGGCTGCGGGGCAGCGTGGGCCAGGCAGCCTCAACTTGGTGCCACACAAGCCATCCATGCCGGCAGGCCTGGGCGCCAAGCCGACGCGGCCTGCTGCACTGGAGGTGAGCAGCCACCACACCTGGCACTGCTGCTGCTACTTCTGCTGCCTTGGAGAAGGGGGGTTACTCTTGGAGTGCTTCCAAAAACAAATAGATGACTAGGCAAAGCGAGCAGCGGAGGCGGTGGATTGGGTGATGCAGCAGGCAGCGCACCCCAAAAACAAGGAGGGAACAAGTGTGTTGCGTCGCCCCGGGCGTGCTAGGCAGGGGCTGTAGAGATGGCTTGCCCCCAGCGCTTCGCGGCTAGCTAGGCAGCGGGCACGCTGCCCATCCAGCGCAGCCCAGCGCATGCAGCAACCCGGCTGTGCACCTAGAGCACCGACTCTCGTTGCACGGAGCTGACAAGGCGCGCCTCGCCCTCCAGCAGCTCCGACAGCTTGCGGCGCCCCTCCGCGCCGCGGTCTGTGATCAGCTTGAGCTCTGCCAGCGTGATGAGCTTGATGTTCACAAAGCGCACCTCCGTCAGCGGCATGCCCTCTATCCGCTCCGGCACGACTGCGCAGGCAGGCGCGGCGGGGCAGGACGGGGCAGGGATGTTTGGCAGGCAGCGAGGCAAGCAGTGGTTGAAACCGGCCCGCAGGGACTGCCGCGACGCTCTATCCCTGGGCAACTGGCATGACATCTGCCCACCCAGCTGGCCAACAACAGGCAGCAGGCCGAGCCGCCTCCCCGGCCCTGCGGCGGCGCTCACAGTCTGGTGCGCCTGCCCGCGTGTCTGTGAGGCCCAGCAGCGCGCCCAAGCGCCCGGCGCGGTTCACCAGCGCCTTGCGCCTCTCCTCTGGGATAGCCTCGTTCACCCCCTCCGCCTCTGTGGACAGCAGCTGCATGTCCTCAATGATATTGGAGATGCCGCCGTGCCCTGCATCAGGCCACAAGGGCGCAGCAGGCAGTGGCTGACACAGACACATCTAGCCAGTTGCCTGAGTCAGACGCAACGGCAGGAGCCGTGGCATGGTTGGTTGGCTGGGAAGAAAGGCTGGGAAGAAAGGCTGCTGCAACCAAACTACTCGCGCCGCACCTGCCGCCAGCTGGCTGACTGTGTAGAGCAGCTGAAACTGCCAGCTCTTCTTGATGTCGGTCAGCGAGCTGCCAATCTCCTCGGCAGGCGTCTCAATGAAGAACTCCAGGCCAAAGCCGTTGACGTTGTTCTCGCCTGCGCGCCACACAAGGCCGCAGCGGCAGCACCAAACGCAATTTTGGCTGCCTGGGGCTGCGGCAGGTGGGCCAGCTGCCTCTGCTGCCTCACCCCTAGCCAACAAAGGCTTCCAGCTCTCCCTGGGCCCCACCCACCCTCATGGATGTCGTCAAAAGGGTCGCTGAGCCCGTCGCTGACAATCATGACGTTGCCGCTGGGCCGGTGGATGACCCGGAAGTTTTGCCGCACCGCGGGCCACTTGGGCCCCGCCATCACCGAGGTGCTGGCGGGGCTCTGCCCAAGCGCAAACGGCTCCAGGCTGCCGAGGCTGCGCCACACCCGCTCCCGCGCCGTGCTGCTCTGCTCCACCAGCTCCTCCACTGCGAGGGCGGACGGGCAGGCTGTCGGGCGGGAACAGCATGGGAGGATGCCCTGCAGGCTGCTGCATCCACCAGGCACAAAGGTAGACCCCGCCCGACACCCGCGCAGCTGCGTCGGGGCGTTGGGCCGCCCCACCGCCGCCGCCCGTGCCGCACCTGTGACCGACGGGACCTGCGGCTGCAGCAGGTTGAGCGGCTGCAGGTACTGGTCATGCTTGGAGTCCTGCTGCTGGCCGCAGCACGAGAAACAGTCCAGGAGCGAGGAGAATATATTGGTTGTGGGCATTGTGTCGCGCTGCACCCGGCGCCTGCGAGGGCTCTGTGCCGGGCCCCGCCTCGGCTGCTTGTCCTGGGGGTTCCCCGCGTCGGCGCGCGCGTGATCTGAACTCACAATGTTAGCGCGCAGTGATCAGAGCCTCTGATGGGTGTGGTCTCGTGAGGGCGTGTGGTGATAACTCAGCCTCGCCGAGCCTCATGACTGGCAGAGCTGGAGTACAGTCCCTGCCGACGTACCGCGCCGCCTTCTGACGCCGCCGCCCCCCCGTCTCCGCCCTTTCTCTCCAACTGCAGCGGCCTGGCGATGAGGATTTTGACTTTGACAGCGCCTGGGAGGAGGTGGAAGCGTTCGAGGCGGCTGAGGCTGATGATCGGGCTGCAGCTTACAGCCAGTTTGGGCAGGCCCTGGACGGCACGGCGGCGGCGGCGGGCGGCAGCAAGGCGGTCAAGCAAAAGAAGAGAAGCAGCAGCAGCAGCGGCGCGTTTAGCACTAGTGCCAGGGGCAGCCTGGTGTCGGTCAAGCAGCTGCAGGGCGCGTTCCCAGACATTCCCACGGAGCAGCCTCCACCTGCGGCCAGCGGCAGGGTGCAGCTCAACCTAAGCAAGCCGCCTGCACGCCCCGGACGGCCGGTGCCTCGTGTGGTGCCCGTGTCCCTCAAGTCCAAGCCACAAGCCAGCTCCGCAGCACGGGACGCGGCGCAGCGCCCGCTGCCGCCTCCTAAGCCTCAGGCGCCGACGCTGGCAGCCAAGCCCAGCAAGCCAGTTGCTCGCCCCGCGCCTGCGTCACCGCCAGCAGCAGTAGCCCCCGAGCCCATGGCGCCGCCGCCGCTGGCGGCCAAGCCAGCCGTCAATCCAGCTACAGTTACAGCAGCCGAGGGCAAGGCTGCTGTTCCCGCCGCGGCAGCCCCCAAGTTTAAGGCGCCAGCCAAGCGTGCAGCCAAGCCTGCACTGCCCTCGCCAGCAGCAGTTCCCAAGCCAATGCCCAAACCTCAGCCCCAGCCAGCAGCAGCAATCGCCGAGGCTGTGGCAGAAGCAGAGACGGCAGAGGTGGAGCAGGCAGCATCAGCGGCTGAGGCTGCTCCCGCGCCTGCCCAGCCGCAGCCAGCAATAACAGCAGCAGCCGCAGCGGCAGCAGCAGCGGAGGCAGAGACACGCTCACAGCAGGAAGCCCCTGCCCGGCCCCAGCCGCCGCCCCGGCAGCTGCAGAAAGCGGCAGCAGCTCAGACCGAGCCGCGCCCCAGCTTTAACATGATGCAGGCTGAGCGGCGGGCTCGCAACGCAGAGCGCGGTGCTGCTCTGCTGCTTGAACGCAGTGATGAGACGCTGACGGTGTGGCAGGCCAACGCCGCGGGGGTGCTGGTGCGCAATGAACGTCTGTCAGGTGGGATGTGTTGGTGGCCCTGTTTTGGAAGCCTGATGGGCAGCTTGCCTTGCTGCTGCTCGCTGGTGCTATGTTTGCTCCTCGAAGCTGGCCACAAGCAGCCCAAGCTCCCTGGCCCACCCACCGCGTCCTGCCGCCAACCTTGGTGCCACCGCTGCTGCTTGTGGTGCAGGGTTTGTGCCGATGTCGCAGCTGGCGCCGGAGCTGGTGAGCCAGGTGCTCCGCGAGGAGCAGATGCTGCTGGCGGCGGTGTCTGCGGCGGCGATTGTGGCGCAGCAGGAGGCAGGACAGGCGGCCGCCCCAGCATCCGCCCCCGCGCTGGACCCAGCCGTGCGCTCCGCATTCAGAAAGCAGGCGCTTGCGGCTGTGATGACGGGGCGCCAAGTCACTGCCCGTGTGGTGAATGTTGACGAGCAGAGCGGCAGGGTGGTCCTGTCGGGTGGGCGACGCTGTCGGTTTTTTGTGTGTGTGATGTGCATCAATTGTGCTTGGGGGCCCAACCTGGTGCAGCGCCTTGCCCTGAAATGCGCTTCTACTTCTGCAGACTTTCTTGAGCTTCGTCGTACCTGCCCCTGCCCACCTGCCTCCTTTCAGAGCGTGCAACACTGTCTAGGAAGGAGAAGTTTGTGCGCAAGCCGCCCACGCTGCAGCAGCTGCAGGCGGCCGCCGCTCTGCTGGGGCAAACAGTGGATGCCACGGGTGCGCGCTGGAGCAGCCATGCTGCTGCTTGCACGCTCCTATCTTGGCTTCTTCTCCCAGGTGGTGCACCGGGGTCACGCTGCGCTCCCCTTCCACACGCGCTTGACCCATGCTCTTGTCTCCTTTCCCTCCGTCTCCCTGTTCTGCTGCAGTCGTCAGTGTCAAGCCCTTTGGCTGCTTTGTCGAGTTTCTGGTGAATGTCACGCATGCAGCAGCAGCAGCAGCAGCAGCAGCAGCAGGCACGGCCGATGGCGGCAGCAGCAGCGGCAGCGGCGAGGAGCAGCCGGCTGCGCCGGGTGGCACGCCGCTGGTGGGCCTTGTGCACCGAGGCGAGGTGACGTGGGACCCTTCGGCAGACATCATGCAGGTGGTACAGGTGCGGTCGCCTAACCGTACCGCCATCCCCCACAACAGCTCACGTAGCTGCCTGCGCCAGGCGCGGCCACTTCAGGTCTTGCCAACTCGCCTGCGCTGTCCTCCAAGAATCTGCGGTCTGTCCCACGCTGAGCTGTGCTGCGCCGCCGCTGGTGCCGCGACCTGCAGGTCGGGCAGCAGGTCAGGGCCAAGGTGGTCCACGTGGATGCAGTTAAGGCCCGCGTCTTCCTTTCCATCCGCAAGACCAAGCCCAACCCGCTCCTGGAGACGCTCGACTCCCTCGTCACCTCCTCAACCGCCGCGGCTGCGGCGGCAGCAGCGGGTGGCTCTGCCGACGGGAGCCCAGCGGCCGGCGGTGCCGGCGCCGGTCTGGACCAGCGGCCGGTGCTGGGGGACCTCCCGGAGGCGCTGCGGTTCTGCGAGGTGCTGCGGGCAGCCCCCGGCGTAGTGGTGGCTGAGCTGGGTGTGCGGCTGCAGAGCCGCGCTGCAGCGCAGGAGCTTGAGGTCTACATGGCAAGCAAGGACCAGGCCTCCAGCATCGGGGCGGCAGTGACAGCAGCAGGCGGCGCCGCGCGCGGCAACGGCAGCGCCGAGCTGGCGGTCTCGGCGGCAGCCGACCCCAGCGTGCACAGCTACAACCTGGTGCTCCGGAAAGAGACCAGTGTGCAAGAGGTGGAGGTCGTCGCCAGCCTGGCACGGGAGGAGGTGAAGCAGCTGGCAGCGGCGGCAGTGGCTACCGTGGCCGCCGAAACCGCGGCGGTGGTGCCGCAATAACAGCGGGCAGCGGCAGGGCAGCGGGGGCTGGCGTTGTGAGCCAACTGCATTGCGGTGAGCTGCAGCAACATATCAATGCATCGTTGTTTGTCGTGTCAAGTGCGGTCGGAACAGGGCGGCACAGGGTGGCACAGCGGGAACGAAGCATGCGGGCGGCATTGGCGCACAACTCTCCCGCCCGCTTCCCGAGCGCTGTGCTCCAGCCTGTATCTACGCTCTCTCACAGACACAACTGGCCAGCAGACAGCCCACTATTACATCTCTCCCGATCATTCGGTGTATGAAGTCGTGCTAGCGAACCTATGGCGGAATTATTGCAATTGGCGAGGGTTCTATCGGCCTTGTCTCGAGGCATAGGCCCATCCATCGCCCGGGGTTTTGCAGGTGGGCGGCATGTGAGTTGCCAAGCGGTCCCAGCTACGGAGCTCTGAAATCAAGAGGTGGTGATACTGATGTGCAGGATGTGCGGCTCCCGCTAGCCAGGCCCAGGGTGCAGCTCCCTGCGCGGCGGCGGTGCAAGCGGCCAGCCGAGCGGGCACCGGTGGCGGCAGCGGCAGCGCAGCGGCACTGTTAGCAGCCACCTCTGCCGCAGCTCTGGCTGCCACACTATGGGGATCCACTGTCGCGCTATGCGAGGTGAGGCTCTAGGGGAGGCTGCCGCTGCCATCTCACGATACGCCTCTGCTTTGTATGCCCCATGTCAGTCTGTTGTGTGCTGTCGTATGCCTGCCGGCAGGCGGCGCAGGATGGCGGCATGGACCCGAGCAGCATCAAGGCGGCAGTCGTCGACCTGTGGCGGCAGCTGGATGAGCAGCTGCATCGCATCGAGGCCACCCTGCCCGGCGGCGCCCGCCTGCGCCAGTGAGCCTCCCGCCTGCCATGCGCCTGCTTGGAGCGCACCCTGGGCAGTCGTTGCACTGCTTCACTTCCGCCATTCTCGATCGTCTGCCTCGCCCTGTACAGCTGCTTTACACTGTACCATTGTACCGTTGTACCGCTGCAGCATCCCCGAGCCAGAGGTGGATGTGGGGCGCCGTGGCGAGGTGGACGTCACCTTCCAGCTGCCGCAGGAGCTGGACGTACAGGGTGAGGCATGATGCAGCAGGCTCACTGGTGGTGCAGGAGGTGGAGGTGGGGGCAAAGTCTTGTGTGGCACGGCTGCTAGGCTAGATCCTCCTGTGGGTGCAACTGTAGTGGTAATGCAGAGGGATGCGAGCTTCACCGCATGCGACCGCTGCCCCCGCGCTGGCCGCCTGTGCTGTCCCGTGCAGGCGCGGTGCGCGTGCTGCGGCGCCAGCTGCACAGCCCCGCCTTTGCCAGCCCAGAGGAGGGATCCTACGGCAGCTCGGTGAACGAGAGCAGCACCAGCGGCGGCGAGGGCAAGGCCACCCAGTTCGTGCGCCGCTCCACAGGTACGTGCGTGCCTCGTTGCTGGTACCAATCGTACCTTCACTGCCTGACCAGTAGTGGCTGTCGTGCTCCTTCCGCTGGGCAAGGGCAAGGGGTCCTTCGCCTCCTGCCGTGCTGCCTGAGGTCGCCGAGTGCCTTCCTGGCCGCGTGCAGCGCTTGGCAATCTGTCGGTAGATGTGGAGGAGCCTTACGACCGCTCCCTCCCCGCCCGCTTCCACTTCCGCGGCCGCGCCTCCCAGCGGGACCTCGCCCTCATGTCAGCCACGCTGCAGAGCGCGATGCAGCCGCGTCGGCGCGGGCCTGTGGAGGTGCGCTGTGCACGCGGGTGGCGGCCTGGTGCTTTTGGGCACCCTCGGTGGCATAAGGACCGAGGGCCTTGCTGCCCGCCTCCCTCTTATGCTGCGCTGTGCTGTGTGTGCTGTGCAGGAGCTCCAGGACTGGGGCCAGCTGTTTGAGGGCACCCACTTTGGGCGCCCCTTTGAGTCGGCTGTCGACCCCTTCTTGGAGCACCTGAAGGAGTTCATCCACGGGTTCGAGCGCATGGCGCAAGGCGAGGGCGGGAGCGGGAGAACTGCAAGCCTCTGCCTTTTTGCGTGTTGCGCACAACATCAACCAGGTAAAGGCCTGACCTGCTTTGATGCTGCCTTTGCTGTGCAGGGGAGAGCTGGCAGCTGGGCGGGGAAGACGACGATGAGGGCGGCGGGGCTGGGGAGTGTGACACGGAGCCGACTCCGCTGCGCCGCCCCAAGCGCTTTGACTGGGGCCTCGGCAGCGGCGGCAGCGGGGGCAACGGCGACTGGGCCGGGCGCCTGGAGGGCGGCGGGCGGCGGCGGCTGGAGATCGGCGGGGGCGAGGAGGGCGGGCTCAGCGCGGAGCAGCTGGAGCGGCAGCGCCTTCAGCGCCAGCTGGATGGCATCGTGCGCAAGCTGGAAAAGAATGGAGCGCAGGTGGGGCCAGCGCCGGGCTGCGGTTTCGGCGCTCGCCGCATGCAACCCTTCCTGCTTGGCCCCGCCGTTTGTACCCCCCAAACCACACACCCGACTCCCCCACCCTGTGTTCTGCCCGGCAGGTGTTTGTCCCTCACCAGCACGAGGGCGTGGACTGGGGCATCCTGGCTGGGTATGAGGAGCAGAAGCAGCAGATCGAGGACACGCTGCTGCTGGCGCTTCTGCACCCCGGTGGGTGGGTGCGTGGGCGGTTGCCTGGATGGCTGGAACGAGGGACGTGTGGCGGGGACGGCTTTGGGGACGCCTAAGGGAGGCAAATGGAAAGGCTGCTGCTGCAGCCCTGGCTTCACCTGGTTATCCGCCAGCCGTCGCCAAAGGTTCCTCGGCCTCACACCTGCTGCCTCCCTCACACCTGCCCTGCCATGCCCTGACCCATTCGCCACGCCTGCAGAGGTGTACAATGAGATAGCCAAGGGCACACGGCGCCAGTTTGCCAGTAATCGGCCCCGCGCAGTTCTGTTTGAGGGGTGGGTGTGCGTTTCCCGCTGCCTGCAGCCTCGCCGCCGTGCATGCCACGGCTCTGGCCGCGAGTACACTTGCCCTCGCTTGCCCTCCTGCCAAGGCTGTTCTGCACTGGCGTCCCGCTGTGTCTGCCTGCAGGCCTCCCGGCACCGGCAAGACCACCTCGGCCCGCATCATCGCCTCGCAGGCATCTGTACCGCTGGTGTACATCCCGCTTGAGGCTGTGGTCAGCAAGTGGTACGGCGAGAGCGAGAAGATGCTGGCGGGTCAGCTGCTGCGCGTATCTATCTGCCTGCTACTTCTCCCCTTGCAGCACATGTACCCACTGCCATGCCGCAGCCCCCGCTTGCTGCCCCCTACCCACGCCCCCATTCCGCACCTCCCAACTCCCCGCAGACATGCTCAAGACGTGCGAGGCGTTCCCAGACGGCTGCATCATCTTTCTAGATGAGCTTGATGCCCTGGCCACCTCGAGGTCCACAGGCGGGTGCCTGACTGGGCGGGTGTGCTCGTTCGCTGCTGGGCTGGTTGCTTGGTCCAGCGCTTCTGTGTCGCTCGCACTCCCTCTCTGCTTGTCCTGCCTGCCACTTGCTCCGTCTCCCTCCTGCCTGCTTAGCCACTGCCCCCACCCTCTGGCCCCCTGCTGCCTGCCGCTCGCCCTGGCAGAGATGCATGAGGCGACGCGGCGCGTGCTGGGCGTGCTGCTGCGCCACCTGGATGGATTCGACTCCACCAACAAGCGTACGGTGGTCATCGGGGCCACCAACCGCAAGCAGGCAGGCGGATGCACCCCGGCTTCCGGCATTTCGGCACTGGCGACCACTCTCCCTCCCTCGACTGTCCAAGCTGCTGCACCCATGTCTCTGTCTGTTCCCAGCCGTACGCTGCGCTCTCACCGCCACCTCATCCATGCCTGCAGGACTTGGACCCAGCCCTCATCTCCCGCTTCTCCACCTCTGTCAACTTTGGTCTTCCGAACGAGGCGTGCAGGTGAGGCGGGGGTTGGGGCTGCCGCCGGCAAGACAGATGCAGGAGGCAGGTCGGGCACGAGAGACTGTGGATGGCCTCTTTTGTGGCTCCCGTGTTATGTTTCTCTGCATTCCTTTGCCCGCGTGGCACACATGCCAACCCTGTGTGCCTGTCTGACCACACAGGGCCGACATCCTGCGGCAGTATGCGCGGCACCTGGGCGATGCAGAGCTGCTGGCGGTGGCGGCAGCCACGCCCGGCATGGCGGGCCGCGACCTGAAAGACATCTGCGAGCAGGCGGAGCGGCGCTGGGCGAGCAAGGCGCGTCTGTGCGGTGGTGGTGGTGCCCAAGGAGCGGCGCTGATTGGCGCTTGGTTGGTGTGGCTGGCGCAGGGTGTGGTGCGCAGCGCGAGCGAGGTTCTTGATGTTCAACATTGTTTCATGCCGCTTGTGGATGCTTGCCGCCGCCGTCTTGCGCCTGTGTAGATCATCCGCGGCAAGGCGCCCAAGGGGCAGCTGCCGCTGCTGGGCGAGTACCTGAAGGCTGCCCACCAGCGGCTGCGCGAGATGGCGGCGCTGCCGGCGGAGCTGGTGGGGCTGCAGTCCACCTGAGCCTGGCAAGCGGACCCAGGACATCACAATTCACGGGGTCTCCACTTCGTCCCAGGCATTTCCAGCACCGGTTGGGCCGACAACTGTTTAGCTGGCTGCCCACGGCGGCGGCGGCAAGCATGCGCATGGCTAGAGAGGGCCGCCGCAGCTCTGTTGTCCAACTTTGCCTCCCTCCGCATTGCTTTTGGGCATGATGGTGCCCTGCAAGGCTGCTGAGCACTGCAAACAGAAACCAACTCCCGCATGGCCGCATCATGGTGTGGTCAGTTGGGGCGCCCGACAGTTCACGGCCGCAGACCCAGCAGTAATTATGGCACGCGATGCTCATTGCATCCGGTATCTGGGCATCGGGTGCATGTGCGCGATTGCAGTTGCCAGGTCACGTCCCGGTGGCTCGCCGCGCTCAGGACAAGCCGCGGGCGTGTTGCCGCCTGCTGTGTATTCTCCACCACCCAACCGTACATTGTAGCTACTAGCTAGGCAGACTGGAGGCCGCTTGGGGTGACCATGGCACAGGCTCAGGCTCAGGAGGGGTTGCTACGGCAGGAGGGGCTCCTGAGGGCTGGCTCCTGGCAGGTGAGTTCGCAGAGGGCGCCCGCAGAGGCGCTGGGGGCCCGCACGCGGGGGAGGTGGCTCTGCCGGGGCAGGTAGTTGGCGCACTGTTGCTGAGGCCTCCCGCCCTGCGCCCTTGCAGGCCCACGGCGAGGCCATGTTGCTGAAGACGGCCAGTGACATCGTGCTGCAAGTCGCGGCTATGCAGGTGAGCCCTGCAGTTGTTCACGCGGCCTGGACGACATGCGCTGCATGCAGCCGTGGTGGGGCGAGCGCAGCGGCCATGCGCCCTCGCTTGCCCTCTCTGGCGCCCTGCAAAGCACCGTCCGCCCGCCAATTGCGGCCTGCAGGCCCCCAAGCACCAGCACCGCCTGGCCACCGAGGGCGGCGGCGAGGGCGGCAAGACAAACAGCGTCGACTCCTCGTCCACCGCAGCCAGCCAGCAGCCCAGCGTGCTGCTCCTGGACTCTGCCACCGCCGGGGTGGCCGGCCTGCTGCCGCCGCTGCGCCAAATCAGCCTGGACGTCATCGCCGCCACCGAGCTCAACCGCGCCAAGGGGCTGGCCCCCGGCGAGCGGCAAAGCATCTTCCAAGACGTGTTTGAGCAGGTGCGGTGCTGGCCTGGGCGTGCAGGTGCCTGTGGGGCCCTGGGCTGGACCCTTTGCCCCGGCAGCCGCACCCGGGTGTGCTTTGGCAAGGCAAAGCTGGCGCCGGCGCGTCGGCGGCAGGCCAGACCAGCACCCCCGGAGTGCTTCCCCTCGCTGTCCGCCCCCTTCCTCCGCCGCCCCAGCGTGCCCTGCCCGCCTCCCTCCAACCTCCCACCGCCTCTCCTGCCCCCCTGCCCTCCCCCCCGGGCGCGTCGCGTGGCTGCAGCTGGCGGGCAAGGACGACCTGCCGCCGCTGCAGGCGGGCCAGCTCTACACGCTGCCCTCCATGCAGTTCCTGGAGTCCATGCTGAACGACTTTGACAAGACGGGGACCAGCTCGGGGGCAGCCATGAACAGCCTGCACATCAGCGGTCCGCTGGACCTGCCCGGCGACGCGTTTGACCTGCCTGAGTTTTCATCGCACGGCGGCGGCGGCGCCGCGCTGCGCCCCACGCCCTTTGACCAGCAGCAGCAGCAGCAGCACGCGGCGGCGGCGGCCCAGCAGCAGCAGCAGCAAGCGTACTACGCGCTGCACGGCGGCGGGGCCGCGGGGGCGCCCGCCTACGGCGGGTTTGTGCCCACCGGCAGCGCGCCCGCCTCGCTGGTGGCGCCCAGCATGGTCAGCAGCAGCGGCAGCCTGACGCTGCAGGCCAGCATGCGGGCGCACAGTGCATACGAGGCCAGCCGCATGGCGCACTTGGGCGGCGCGCCCTCCCACCCGCAGCACCAGCAGCTGCTGATGATGCAGCAGCAGGCGGCGGCCGCGGCCGCGCACCGCCCCGGCGCCGCCGCCGGCGGCGTGCGCCAGCCGGCGGTGCCGCAGCCCGCGCAGCCGCGCGCCACGCCGCGGCGCGCCTCCCAGGCCTACGCGGACTTCGAGTACGAGGAGGCGGAGGTGTCTCTGCAGACCAGCAAGAGCGGGCGCGTGCGCAAGGTGGGCTGATGCCGCAGGTGGTTTGTGTGTGTACCTTTGGTGGTGTGTATTTAAGTTGTTGGGTGTTGTGACGCTCCTCCCTGCTCATTCAACGTTCCCTACACGCCTCCCTGCCTCCCTGCAGGTCGCCTCCTTCACCGGCGTCAAGCGGCGGCTGGATGTGTCGCACGGCGGCAACACCGCCAGGCAAGCCGCTTCCGCTGCCGCCCGGCACAAGCCCGCCTGCCCACACTCCTGCTGCCCACATCCCGCCTGCTGCTGGCCCGCTGCCGCTTTCGAAGCTGCGCCGCCACCTGCCGCAACCGACCGCATGCCCCCTTCCTGCCCTGCCTTGCAGCGAGTCTCGGGACTCCCGGGGCAGCGTGGGAGGCGCGGACGTGTCCAGCGGCGAGGTCGGCAGCCGCGGCAGCAAGGGTGCGCGCAAGCCGGCAGGCGGGGTGAAGAGTGAGTGTGCTGGCAGGCGGGATGGCGGGCCCTTGCTGCCGCCGCCGCGACCAACACCTTCAAGCTCTGGACTCGCTGCTGCCGCTGCTGCGCTGCCTTCTGTGGCTCGGCTGCCTCAATGCACCAGCCTGCCCACCTGCTCGCCGCCTTCCTGACCTGTGCCCGCCCCCCTGCCCCCGCTTCTCCGCGCAGACCGCAAGGGCCGCCGCACTGTGTGCCTCAACTGCGGCTGCCACCAGACGCCGCAGTGGCGGTGCGGCCCGCTGGGGCCGCGCACGCTGTGCAACGCGTGCGGCGTGCGCTACAAGAAGGACCTGCCCCTCAACTGCTGGCCCATCCGCGACGGCATGGTGCTGCCGCCGGTGAGCCAGCAGCTAGCGACAGCGGCGTGGCTGCAGGCGCCCGCTCGCCTGCCTGCCGCGCCGCCGTCACGTTGTATGGCGGCCTGGGTGTGCAGCTGGCGGCCCGAGAGGCCGGTGCCCTGTGCAGCGCCTGACGCCTGCCTGCTGTCCTGCCCGCCTGGCCTGGCTGCAGGGCGCGATGCTGCCGCCCGGGTTTGTGGTGCCGCCTGGCATCACCATCCACACCCAGCCCGCAGACTTTGAGTGAGCTCACTGCTGGCCAGCCGGCTGGCGTGGGGCGCCTCCCCGCCTCCCCGGAGCCCGAGCACCTTCGACACCCGTGGACAGCCAACAGACCGGACCTGGCCCCTCCCTTCACAGCTACCTGCACGCCGGCCCAGTGCCCGCTACCATTTTCCCTCCTCCACTCTTTTTGTTTTCGGCAGCTGCGCCCTGGCCTGGAAAGCTGCTCTGCCCCCGCACCAGCCCAGTGCCGGGCTGCCCGACCCGCTGCCAGGCTCCTTACATGACAACCACACCCCTGCCCATGTCTGCCACTGCAAATTACTTTCTTCATCGCCGCAGATGCTTCCGACCGCCTCCATTGCAGGCGGCTCAAGCACTGGCTCACCCCACTCTTCGCTGTTGCTGCACCCCCGCTCTCCAGCCCCTGGTGGCACACTGTTGCGTGCTCCATTCCTGAACATGATTCGTGTGTCTCTCTACCAATCCCATTGATGGCGCCATGTCGCGGCTGCACCCAAGCAGTGACCCGCCGCCCATGTATATGTCTCTTCACAGGCCTACCCTACCATCCAAAACCGAAACTGATCTCTTTCTATCCCGTTACTCCACTCTGGCTGGCTGGGACGATACTGCGCCACCGGCCAAGTTTTGCACAGCGCCCCTCAAGCCACCCGCCCCCGCTTTCCTTCACAGACCGACGCACCCTTGAGGTGCCTATGGCTGCAGCTTCCTCCACCTCCGCCTTGCCCAGCTGCCTGAAAGTGATAGGCTCAACCCCTGTAACAGACTGCCGCGGCAAGTTGGTGAGCAGTTTGCAAGATCTGACTGATGGGATGGGGATCACAATGTTACGGTATTAATTGATGGCTGAGAGAGGGGCCCATGAGGAGTCGCTGGCAATGAAATAGTTGGGGTGGATGGCTAGACAATATGATGGCCGATCAGCCGTGAACTGGGCCTCCAAAAGAGACGGATAGGTAGCAATGATAGGTAGCAACATGGAACAGTCGAAGGCTGGCTAAGCCTCTAGTATAGGGTCTGGGCATGGAAGCGGCTGCGAGATCACGGGCGCTCGCCTCACAGCCACTTGCGCTTGGCCATGATGAAGAGGAGCACAAAGGCGAGGACGCGGGCGCCCACAAAGATGCCAAACAGGATGCCCAGGTTTGCCCCGATGGACAGCCCGTTGTCCACGCCGGTCAGCGACACCCCGGGGACGCCGCCGCTGAAGACTTCCGACCCCGGCACGGGCTCGCCGTCAGCGGTGTAGAATGTGACATTGTTGAACTCGTTGGCCATCACTGCATAAGGCGAGAGAAGGAAGAAAACGATGAGGGAGGGGGCAAGGGTTGGTGGACAAGGACAGCCAGGTTCTGACGCCCATGCAGCTGCTTTGCAAGCTGCCCTGCCTACCTGCTGCATAGGCGTAGGTCAGGTAGGAGACTTTGCTGCACAGGCGGGAAGCGCAAGGAGAGGGAGGCGACGTCAGGGGAGGTGTTGCCTCGGCAACACAGCGAGCTGAAAACCAGGCCAGACCAGACCAGTGACGGCACGATAGCAGGGCAAGAAGTGAGGGCAGCCTGCGTGTGTGCTGCAAACAAAGCCTTGCCTGATCCATTTGAAGTAGACTGGCACATCACTGACCAGGAAGCCAGAGAACGAGAGCAGGAAGAGGAGAATGAAGGTGAGAATCTGCACGCATCAGTGGACAGCGTCAGATCAGGACTGATGCATGGGCAGCAGTGGTCGGCCTGGCATGCCGTGTATCTGAGCTGGGCAGCCCAGGCTGGGGCGCACACAGAGGCTCAGGAGATGTGGAGAGGAGGAGAGCGCACCCAGCGGGCTCACCAGCACAGCATAGGTTGAGCTCTTTGTGACGATGGCGCACATGACGCCCACTGTCTCGCTGACCAGCTGGAACATACAGAAAGCTGCAGCAGAGCCATGCGAGGAGCAGCGCCCATTCGGCACGGGTCGGGCGTAACCCAGGTAGCCAGGCGCCAGACGCGGTGCACCAGCAGAGCCTGCCGTGCCAGCTCAGCACCTGCCAGCTCAGCACTCACCGGCCAGGAAGACCAGGAAGTTGACAAAGTCAGGGACGTAGCCAACCATGAAGTACTGCAGAGACGGGGGGGGGGGGGGGGTCGCTGTCAGGTTGCTGATGGGAAGATGAGAGGCAGGCACGCGGGAATCCACCCAAGTCGGCTTGGAGGAAAGCGAAGGCCAAGGACGCCAACCGCAGGCACCCATACAACTCTGCTGCCCCCGCCAGCTTCAGCTCACCATGAGAACACAGAAGAGCGAGGTCTGAAATATCTGCATGGGCGTGACGGTGCCGGTGCGTGCCGCAAACCAAGCTGTGACCGAGTACATGCCCTGCTGGCTCTCCCGCCGAAGCAGCAGGCGGTCCTTGTCCCAGAGCACGGCGGCTGCACAGCACAGAGGGCAGGGAGGGAGGGAGGCGCCACAGGCAGGCGGGCAAGCAGCAGGCTCAGCAGCCGAGGATGAAGGGGGTGTGGAACCGGCACAGGCAGGCTGCCGCAGGCACCGAACATGCACACCTGCCCTCGCCTGGCCCTGCAGCAGCCCTCCTGCACGATCCCCCCCACAGGAGGGCTGCCGCGCTGGGCTGGCAGGCAGGCAAGCACCCCGCCTACCTGTGTAGCTGGGGGTGAAGGACAGCACGGCCATGGCAAACCACATGGAGGCGGCGCGGTCGTTCACGCCGGTGGCGAGCGAGTCGCTGACTTGCAGGTACACCAGGCCGATGAAGACGCCCATGAAGATGTACTGCGTGATCTCGCTCATGAACTGGAAAGCACGCGCAGCAGGGGGCGACATCCAGGCATGTGTTGGTCCCGGCGTGGTGCCAGCAGGGGGAGACGCCATCCGGGCCGGTCGTGGCATAGAGGCGAGGCAGGCCCACCCACCCCGCCCTCACTCACCATGGCCGGGTTGCGCCACCACATGCGCATCATGCGCCCGCTCAGGACCCACACCTGGTACCACCACGGCACTTTGGGCGCCACCTGCAGCTTGGCAGGCTCCTCCTGTGCCCCCTTTGCCCCGGCCGCCGCCTCGAGCGAAGCGCTGCTGGGGGGCGGCGCCTCCAGGTCCAGCCCGCACGCCCGCCCCTGCTGCTCCTGCTTCTCCCAGGCCAGCACCAGCTCGTCGCCCTTCTCCTTGAGCACGCTCATGAAGTAGTCGGTGGGGTTGACGTACTGCAGTGCAGAGGCGGTACAGATGCGCAGGTACATGTCTGGCACAAGGGCCGGTGCAGCCGGTGAGCAGGGCAGCATGAAAGCAGCGCAGCGAGGGGGGCAACACGCAGCGGAGGCCGTGGGCGGGCTGCCCTGCCGCTAGCCTGCTGCCCATCCGCTGCAGAGCACACACCAGCGGCGCAGCGCCCGCCCCACCTGCGGGCAGGGGCAGCCGGCGGCCGCAAAGTGGTCCACCGCGCCGGTCCACAGCCCAAAGTAGGCTGTGGAGCCGGCGTGGAGCAGCAGGAAGTCATCAAACTTGGAGGTGATGAGGGAGTTGGGCTGGTGGATGGTGGTGCAAATCTGCTTGGGTGGGTGGGGTGGGGCCGCAGAGCGGTGGGCAGAGCGTGTGGGCAGGCAGGTGGGAGCCAGCGGCTGGCGCTTGGGGGCCGCGCAGGGGCGGGGGGGATGCGAGCGGGAGGGCAGGGCGCACTCAGGCAGCTCACCGTCCTGTTCTCGCGGGCCAGCTTCACCAGGGTGTCGATGAGGCTCACAGCCATCTCAGAATCCAGACCGCTGCAGCGGCACGGGGGCACACACACGCGCTCATGCACATGCATGACCTGCGCCCTAAGGGCTGGCAAGCCGGCAAGAGTGCGCCGCCACATGCTCACCTGGTCGGCTCATCCAGAAACAGCACACGGGGCGACTTGACCAGCTCGATGCCCACTGCAGGGCGGGAGGAGGATGGAGGGGGTTGGACAGGGGCCGAGCAAGGAGCAAGCAAGCAAGCCGTGCCGCCTGTTCGACCACCCACCTGACACTCTGCGGCGCTGCCCCCCGGAGATGCCCTTCATGTTGAGCAGCTCATCGCCAATCAGCGTGTGCTGGCAGCCCTCCAGTTCCTGCATGCAGGCGCGGTTGGCCAGCTCTGCTCAGCATGCCCCGCCCAGGTGCCACATAGTCGGCGCTGGCGTCAGCAGCTCCACAGGCCCCGCTTCCAGAAAACAATCCAACAGCAAAGAGAGCATGCCGGGAGAGGCGGGGAAGCTGCACGGCAGCTGCCACCCACCAGCTCCCGCAGGACCTCATCCACGCGCTCCACCTTGTCACGGTGAGACATGGTGCGCGGCAGCTTGAGCTGCGCGGCAATCATGATGGACTCACGCACCGTGCTGGACGCCAGCAGCACGTCTGCAGGAACAGGCACACATGGAGGAGGAGGGCAGGCTGGACGGTTTGGGGTGGGCACTGAAAGGTGGTGGGCGTGACGTAGGGCTGAGGCAGGCGAGCGATAGGCAGCACGCGGCAGGGCCAATGCCGCTGCCCAGCGTCGTCGCCGCACCTCGCTGCAGCACGTAGGAGCTGATCTGGGTGAACTCGGAGGTGCGGCGCGGGGCGCCGTTGACCAGCACCTCCCCGGTGACCGTGCCGCTGCCAAACAGGTTGCAGGCCAGCACGTCCAGCTGCAGGCGTGGGGAAGCTGCACCGGTGAGAAGCAGTGGCCAGGGGCAAGGGCGAAGGAGCACGCAAGTCCTAAGCAGGCGGGCTGGCAAAGCGAGCGCACCAGCGTCGTCTTGCCGGCGCCGCTGGACCCCATGATGACGGTCAGCCGGTTGGCCTCCACCTGCAGGCCAGGCGGCAGTGTATGGCGGCGGCGGCGGCGGTGTGGAGGCCACCTTCTTGTGTCGCTGCCTGGTCTGATCAGCGGCTAGTCATGCGTAGGAGGTTTGGGAGGTGCGTGGGGAAGCGGGGCGTGGCGGCTGGCCGGGTCCCGCGGGCAGCATTTCCCACCAGCCAGGCCCAACACACCTTGCCCGTAACGCCCTTCAGTATGTCCAGCATTGCGCCGCTGCGCCGATCCTTGACGACGAACCGTACGTCTGTGAACTCGATGCAGACCCCCTTGAGGGAGGCCATCTCTCTCTTGTCCAAGGGCAGCGCCATTAGCCTGTGAGGCATAATGAATGTGGGCGCATGGGCGCTTGGAATGAAATGCCAAAATTGCTGAGATCACCGGTGGTCACCTGTAGGTAACGCCAGCCTGGCGCTGGCCCGCTCCTACCCCCCCCCCCCCCCCCCCACCCCACCCCATAGAGCGACATACAGGCCGTTCCTGGCATGGTTTCTGCGTTCACCCGAGCAGGTGAGGATATCTGAAGCGGGTGGCAGCCAGGGAAGGCCGAGTGGGTTGCTGCGCACCCCATGCTCTGCTACATCGTTGACCGCAGCGTGCCAGCCGCCGTCGGCAGCAAGCCGAGGTGGTGTAACATTACACAAAGCTGAAAGGATCACAGAGCGGTGAGGCGGCAGGCGGGCTGGCATCTGCCTGCACGGAGCCACACAGCCACGCCCCCGCCGCCCGCAGCTCCACGTCACATGAAATGAGAAGGCTGTGAAGCAGCCTCCAGCTCCGGACGTGCGCAGCTCTCAGCCCGGCAGGGCGGCCCCTTCGATGCAGCCATCTGCCCCGCTGGACGTGCGACCATCAGCCAGCTCAGAGCTCAGAATCGTCATAAGGATCGTCGTCATCCTCGGCGGGGGCGCCACCCTCATCGTCCTCCTCCATCTCCTCTCCATCCTCCTCCTCGCCCTCCTCACCCTCCTCCAACTCTGCGGCAGCAGTAGCACAGCAGCCACGACGGTGGGAAGGCAGGGTCAGCGATGCAGCCACATGGGCGTTGCCCCAGCGAGCCGCTCGCATGCACACGCAGCAGCTTGCGCCGGCGCTGTCTGCGGCCCACTGCCCCCTCCACGCGCCACCGCGACGTGCCTTGCCCCGCTGCCGCCGGGCTGCCTCACGCATGCAAATCACATCACACGTCGGCTGCGCTGCAAAGTGGGCGGCTGCACCGCTTCTGACCTGCACCCTCGTTGTCATCCAGGCCGTCATCATACACGGAGTCATCCTCATCCTCGTCCTCGTCGGCCGCCGCCGACGCCTGGGACCCCGCGTCCGAGGGCACCGGCGCGGCCTCCTCGGGCTCTGCCGGCTTCTCCGTGAAGGAGGAAAGCACGCTGATCTTGCGGCTCACCTCGTCCAGCTTGGCGGCTGCAGGCAGGCGGGGCGTGCAGCAGTGGAGGAAAGCGCGCCAGCCAGCGGACCACCCCTGCCTGCGCCGCACTGCGCCAGCGCCCAGCCTGCGGGCAGAGCCTCCCGCAGGCCACACCCTGGTGCATCCCGCTCCCTGCCATCCATCCACCGCTGGCCGCCGGGCAGCCGGCAGCGCGGGCTGGGGCGCCGCAGCCGCTGCCGTCCAGCCAGCCGAATCGCATGCCTGCCGCCAGGCGCCACCCACCGCTCATCGGCTTCTCGGCCATCTTGGTCAGCCGCTCCACCTCCTTGGTGACCCACTCCACCCCCTTCTCCACAGCCTTCTTCATGAACCGGACGTACAGCGCCGCGTTGTCCTTGTCGTCAGCTGCGGGTACGAGGGGGAGAGGGGGACAAGGACGAGATGGATGGGTGAGGATGAGGACGAGGGGCGTGCTGGAGGCGGCGCATGCCACGGCAGCAAAAGGGCGAGGCAGCCAAGCTGCAGCGCATGGTGGCAGCTGAGGCAGCAGGGCAGCAGCCCGGCAGGGCATCCGGCGGGGCGTCGCCGCCGCCGCCGCCGCTCACCCGCGGCCGCCTCTGCCGCCGCCTTGGCCTCCGCCACCACCGCCGCCTGGTCGGCGGCCGCGGCGGCCATGAACTTTTGTGCGATGGGCACCAGGGCGTCGACGCGGGCGAAGCCGGCGTCGGCGGCCACCTGCTCGTTGATGAACTTGAGGAAGTCGTCCGCGCTGCGCCCGCCGTTGTAGCTGCAGGGGGAGCGAGGGGGCGGGGCAAGGCGTGGGGAGGCGATGGCGGGGCGGGGAGGGTGGAGGTGAGGAGGGCGGGGCAGCAGGCGTGTGGGGAGATGACCCGTTATGGCGCGTGGGTAGCACACTGTGGGTAGCACACCGCAGGCAGGCTGGCAGGCGGGCTGGCAGGCGGGCGGGCGCACTCACTCAACGGGGTCGGCGGCCTTGCCGCGGGGGAACCACTTGATGGTGGGGAAGCCGCGCACGCCAAACTTCTCGCCTGCACGGCGAGGGCGCAGCGGCGCGGCACGTGTGTGACGGCGGCGGGCCAGCGGTGCAGCAGCAGCACGGAGGGCGCGGCAAGCGCTCAGCCAGCCGCAGTTTGCTGAGCTGGCATGCCAGCTGGCTGGCGCTCGCGTGGCAGCTGGCTCACCCAGCTCGCGGTGCGCGTCCGCATCGACCTTGGCAATCAGCACGCGGCTCTTCAGCTTGGGGTCGGCGGCAATCTTCTGGCCCAGAGCGATGTACTCTGGCACCAGGCGCTTGCAGTGGCCGCACCCTGTGGAGGATGGGAGCGGGGCGGGAAGCAGGGGCGCAAGGGCGCAGAGTGAGGCGCAGCAGTGCAGTAGGACCTGCCGAGCCTGTGCTGCGGATGGAGATAGCGCATGCCCTCCTGACAGGCGCTTCCGGCACATGCACAGGCAGCCCGCAGGGCATGGGTGCCGGAGCGAGCCGGCACAGGCGGTGCCGACGCTCTCTGCAGGGCCGCTGCCGCCACAAACATCCCCCGCGCCCCGCAGGCGCCCCCAGGGCAATTGGATCACTCACAAGGCGCGTAGAACTGCAGGAAGGCAGGGAGGGACAACAGACAGCCTCAAGGCTCACAGCCAGACGGAGATGGGGCCTGCCATGGCAAGCAGGCACAGCGCTCGGCAACCCACCTCGATCAGCGCCGCCCGCTTGCCGCTGTGCTCGGATGCAAAGTTGGCGGGAGCTGCAGCGCAGGGAAGGCGGGCGGGAAGCATCTATGTGCTTGCCTGCTGGAGCGCCCCATTGCCTGATCTGTGCCCACCGCAGAACCGGACCCACTCACTCAGGTCTACGACACCCGGCATTGACACCGTGGGGTCATCTCCCGCGGCATCGGCCGCAAGGGCGCCGCAGAGCACCAGCACGGCCAGACAAGCGACCTTCATCGTGGACACTGCTGGAGTGCTGTATGGCGCCCAGAAGCGCGCTTGCAAGCAAGATCAGTGAGCCGCAGTACGTGTGTAGGTGGCGGCACGTACTGCGTGCAGTGGCGGCTGTGGTGCCGGGGCCGCCGCCATGGCAGGATTCCTGGCATTCTGCCTGCCTCTGTGTCCAGTCACCTGTCCTTTGCCTCTCATCGGCCAAAATCAGTCCATCCTTACATAGCAAAATCAGGAGATTGATCATCAAGGGGGGTCGGCACAGGGGTAGGTGGCGCAAGTGTTTGCTCTCTTCAAGGGCTCGTAAACAGTGCAGGGCAGCAAAATCGTCTCACATACAGATCGCAGTAGCAGCAGGCGGGAACACTCGGGCAAACGTCGTCCCAGCAAAACCAAAGCCTTGCATCACATGGAAGCTAAGCCGCACGAGGTGGGAGGCGTGGTTGCCTTCCAGCCCAGCACAGCCGCGCTCAGTCCTCCTTCCTCAGCCGGTCATTCTGCGAGCAGGACCATGGTACAACCCTGACAAAATGCTACCTGAGGCAGGGGTGCCCAGCATGCAGCTGTGCGGGCCTAGCCCTGGCCTCCACAGCAGCGCCTTTCAGGCAGGCAGGTGCAGGCCAGTTGCAGCCAGTAGCAGCCACATAGCGCAACACGCACCGCCAGCGTCCGCATGTTGGGAGTGGTGGACTCCTCCGGCAGGCTGTACTTACTGTCTGCAAAGGCCGCCTCCGTCGTTTGGCTCTGCTTCATCTTGGCAGCCGCCGCTTTTAGTTTGGCCTTGCGTGCTTCCTTCCTGCAGCGCACGAACCAGTGAAGCCATGTTTGAACGAGCGTGACTGAGCGAGCGAGCGCCGCAGCCGTCTGTCCTGCCTCACTCACTCCTGCATGGCCTTGCGTACGTCCTTGCCAAAAGCAAAGGCAGGGGCAGCTGCCAGCAGCATTGGAAGCGCCACGAGGCCCGACAGCGCCGATCTGGAGGACAGCAAGCGGGGCGTGATACCGTCAGGTCGGCGGTGGCAAACGCGATCAAGGTGTTGACCGCCCTGCACGGGCCCTCTCCCTTTCAGCAGCTCTAACAAGTGCCAGCTAGAAGAGGCTGGGCCACTGGCTGTGCCCAGAGCTCGCCTGCGGCTCACAGCCTCTTCCTGCTCGTGTGCAGCCCTGACAACCACTGCCCGACGCGACGCCGGCCTGCGGGCGATAGCGCCCGTCACGCAGGGCTTGAGGGTGGCTGCTGCTGTGTGCATAGCGGGGGCTGGGCTGCCGGCTCCCGAGATGACGACACTGTCGGAGTTAGGCCGGCGCAGGCGGGGCGGGGCTGGCGTGTCGGCTATTGCTGTCGGGCGTCTGTGAGAGAGCGTGTTTGGGGGAGGAAGCAAGAGGTTGGATGCCAGCGAGGCAGATAGGATTGGAACAGATGGTGGTGGTTGCAATACACAGCAGCTTGCAATGCAACCCATGTACGCCGCATGCTTGGTGAGCTTGTCTGCACCGGCGATGAGGGGATGCGCTGCAGCGGCAACACCTTGTGCCACCATGCCCCGTTGCGGTGCCACGAGAGCAGCAGCGCGCAGTCCAGATGCACCACAAAGATACCATAAGTGCAGCGCGACCAGCGGATGGCGCCGCACTGTGCACGGCTGCGCGCGGGCACGGCACCTTTGCGCGGCGGCCGCCGCCCAGCAGCAACGGCAGCAGCAGGCAGTCAGCTCCAGCTTTGAGGAATACATCGTGGACCTGCAGATGAGGATAATCCAGGTAATCATTTCAACCAGATGCTGGCCGCCGCCTCGTTCCTGCCGCCACCCCTGCGCATACTTGTGCTGCCCGCTGACGCTGATGCTGCACACCTGCCCTCTGCCTGCCAGGCCGCCGAGGAGCTCGACGGCAGCGGCGCCACGTTTCAGCACAACCGCTGGTCCCGCAGCCCCTCCAACCCCAATGCTGGCTACGGCATCACATCAGGTAGGCGAGCAGGGGCAGGCAGCAAGCTAGAACCAGCGGCGTTGCCGGAAGGGCTCGTGGACAGCACGGCAGGGGATCATGGAGGCAGGTCCCAGCGCAGGCCGCGACAGCAGCCACCAGCGCGGCTCCGCGCCTGTCGCCGCTGCTAGTAAGTGACACCTTGTCCCAGATCACTCTGCTGCCGCACAGTTCTGGAGGGCGGCTCGGTGCTGGAGAAGGCGGCAGCCAACATCTCTGTTGTGGCGGGGGTGCTGACCCCTGAGCGAGCCAAAGCCATGAGCAGGCGCGGCCGCGCTGCCATCGATCCCGCCAGCGGACAGAGCTACTCGGGTGGGAGCAGGACCCAGCGGGGTGCCGTGCAACAGCCTATTGCACGGGCAGGACCAGAGTGCAGGGGCTTAACAGGAGGAGTGGGCTCCTCCTGCTCGGTTGCGGATCTGGCTGTCATGTGCTCTCGTCCCTGGTGCAGCCGCGGCCATGAGCCTGGTGTTCCACAGCGCACACCCCTTCATCCCCACCCTGCGAGCTGACGTGCGGCTGTTTGAGGTATGCTGCCGCCGCCACCTGCAGCTTGCCTAGGAGCGCTGCACGAGTGCCGATGCTGCATTGCGGGCGCCAACCACCTTCTCGTTCCTCTGTCCTGGCCTCCCTCCTTGCCCTTCCCACTGTGGCCCTCGCGCCCGCCTCTCCCGCACAGAGGCATCCCCCCACCCCCACCACCAGAATCAGCCGCACACATGCTCATGCACAACGGACCCCGCAGGTGGAAGGTCAGATGTGGTACGGCGGCGGCTGCGACCTCACACCCTTCTACCTGGTGGAGCAGGATGCGGCAGAATTCCACGCTTACTGGAAGCAGCTGTGCGACGCGCACAGCCCGCAGGCGCGTGACGCAGGCCGCGCCCTTGCTCCTTTCTCTAGCCCCTGCTGCCCCTCTGCCTGGTCCACACGCTCCCGACTGCAGTGCACTGCACCCCCATGCGTACCGCACGCCTGAATGTACTGCACCACACCGTACCGTACCGCAGCTGTACCCCGAGTTCAAGGCCTGGTGCGACCGCTACTTCTACCTGCCCGCCCGCAAGGAGCACCGCGGCCTGGGCGGCCTGTTTTTTGACGACGTCGATGCATCAGAGGCGGGGTACGATGTGGCGCGGGTGAGGCGAGGCAGGGCAGGGCTGGGCAGGGCTGGCCTGGGGAGGCTGGGGGCCACCGGGAGGGGCTGCAGCTTGGGGCTGCTTTTGGCTTGGACGTGTGCCGCTTCTGTTGAGATTGGGGGTGGCACTGGTGCTGCCTTGCCTTGCCTTCGCCTCCGTCACTCCACCCATCCAGCCCATTGCTCCCGTGCCGCCCCCGCCATGCAGTTTGTGAGGGACGTGGGGGACGGCATCCTGCCTAGCTGGGCGCCCATCGTGGAGCGCCGCCGCGGCCAGCCCTTCAGCGAGGCGCAGCGGCAGTGGCAGCTGCTCCGGCGGGGGCGGTAAGCGGGCGTGGGGTTGTCGTGGGCGCCGCCTGCCGCCAACAGCCCCGGTTTGCCCTCCTACTGCTCCCTGCCAGGTCAAGCTGAGATGGCACTGTTTGCGTCCACTGGTCATGCAGATACTTGGAATTTAACCTGCTCTATGATCGGGGGGTCAAGTTTGGGCTGGATGGCGGCAGGTGGGCTGGGGCACGGGGTCGCACAAGCGGGAGAGGCGCACGGATGCAACCCTGGCAGGCTGCTTCGCCATTGTTCTGAGGACACTGCCAGCTACGCAATGTGACTGGCATGCCTCGACCCTCCTCATCCTGTGCCATGCGCAGGGTGGAAAGCATCATGGTGTCTGCGCCGCCGCTCATCGCCTGGCGCTACAACGTGCAGCCAGAGGTGGGGTCGGAGGAGGAGCGGGTGGTGGAGGTGCTGCGGCAGCCACGGGAGTGGGCATGAGGCCCGGTGTCCTGCTCTGTGAGTTCCCTTCCTCCCCCGGCCCGTCTCCTGCCGAGAGTGGTGCGCTCATAGCGGCACGCTTGGCACCAGGTGGCGCCGTGTAGGTGGTACTTGCACGTTCTCTGTGGGCTCCCCCAAATTGTTCGACGCTTCTTCGTGTTCTTGTACTCCATCTGCATCCATCTTCTGTCAATAATGCATCGCTGGTGTCTCAGGAGCTTGACCTCTCACCCGAGCCGGACAAGCAAGCTTGCGGCGCTGGTAGCGGCACTGCTGCTAGGACTCACATGTGTTTGTGGCAGCAGGGACGGTGTCGCGGGCCGGCGCAGGCTGGGCCCTGATGAGCACGGTAGTGATACCAAACAGAAGCGCCCCAACATCGTGGTGCGTGGCCTGAGGCAGCGTGCAAAGCGTTTTGAAACCGTGCGGGCAACGCTGGATTGGGTGATGGGGTGGGCAGTCACCACCCCCTGGCGGCGGGTGCACCCCCCGGTGGCGGGCGGCCATCGCCACCGCAGCCCCTACCACCCCAGTTTCTCTGCTCGATGATTCGAGCGAGTTATCCCCAAGCGCGGTGGCGGCTGCGTGCCTATCAAGCGGAGATGGATCAAGCGTGCGCCGCTCCCCCGATGAGGCCCAACCATCTCCCGCTGTGCCTGCGTGCAGCTCATCCTCACGGACGACCAGGATGGAATGATAGGGACGGACTGGTACATGCCCAAACTGCACAAGCTCCTGGGAACAGAAGGAATAAACGTGACAAGTTACATCAGTGAGTTGTGCAGGATCCTGCCAGGGCTGCTCCGTTGGGGAGCGTCAACGCTGTCCCCTCGGTTTGTGCCTGCCCGCAGGCAATTATGCGCTCTGCTGCCCCTCGCGTGCCACCATTCTGATGGGCCAGTGCTCTCACAACACGGGCGTGGTGGGATTGGGTAAGCAGGGTTGCGTGCTCCGTGATCATTCGTGCATGCCGCACGTGTTGCTGCCTGCCGCCAGCTGCACCCTGTCGTGCGCCTGCCTGCCACCGACGACAGCAACGTCCAGGTCGGCGGGCGGCTGGCGCTTCATGCAGGCTCGGCCAGGACCCCGCCTGGCTCCAGCAAGTCCACTGCCTCCACCAACCCGCTGGGCGGCTTTGGGCGCTTCCAGGAGATGGGGCTGGAGAACAAGACGGCGCCCTACTACCTGCACCAGGCCGGCTACCGCACCGGCATGATTGGCAAGTGAGTGTGCGAACCCATTCGGTCATGCATATGGGTGTGGCAGTCATGCCACGACAGTGCTTCCTTCCACACACCTCACCCTGCCACCCTGCCACCTGGCTGCAGGTACCTCACAGGCTACAACTCCACCTTCATTCCCCACGTGCCGCCGGGGTGGGACCGGTGGTTTGTGTTCAGCGACAACGAATTTTACAATTACACTGTGTCGGATCAGGTGATTGTTCTTGTTGCAGCCCTGCCGGGTGGGCTGCTGCTGCCGAGTGCTTCAGTTCCTGGGCTTGATGCTGATGCTGCCTGGCTGCCGGCACCCTTTCCCCTGCAGGGCAAGAGCAAGTCGTTTGCCAATGCAGAGGATGATTACAGCACAGGTGGGGTGTGGCAGGCGGCGTGGGAGACCTTGAGCAGCTGGAGGGATTGCGAGGCCTGGCAATCAACATCTGCACGGCGTGTGAGGAAGGAGGGGCGTGTTGGAGCGGCTGGCGGGGCCGCGCTCAGGCTGTCTGCTTCCCTGCCTTCTGCAGACGTCGTGACTGCGCACGGTGTAGAGTTTATCCAGCAGGTCAAGGATGACTCTCGTCCTTTCTTCCTCTACCTGGCCCCCTGTGAGTGGCCTGCCAGGTCACTTGCCATGTGCCCCTGCTGATTGCTGCTCCTGCATATGCCGGTGTGGCGCACGGCTTGTGGCCATCTGACGGTAGGGTGCCTGCTCCCCTTCCCTCCTGCCCCACCTGCCACAGACGCCTGCCACTACCCCCACATCCCCGCCAACCGCCACCTGAACAAGCTGAAAGGTGCGAGGGCTGCTTCCGGGCAGCAGTGGGCAGCGGGATGGCAAGGCGGCAGTACCATTGCACCCCTTGCTGGCGTGCCCAAGAGATGTGTGTGTGCTTATGCGTTGTGGTGGTGGTGCTAGCGGCCATTGCCTGCAGGCTTGAAGATACCCCGTGTGCCTGCCTACAACGAGAGCCAGCAGCACCTGAGGAAGAAGGTGGGCCCTGGCCACCACGCATGCCTCCGCCTGCCCCAGGCTACCCACCTTCCCTCCCTCCCCCAATCTCTGTGTTTCCTGGTATCCGGCCTGCAGGTCAGCTTCATCAATTCGCTGCCGCCCATAGACGAGGAGATGGCTGCAGGGCTGGACTTCAAGTACCAGGCCCGCGCCGAAACGCTGCTGGCAGTTGATGACATGATTGAAGCGGTGTTCCTGGTGCGCTTCTGGCACGGCTGCTCTGCCTGCCCTGGTCAGGCACCAGAGCTGCGACGCAGGAGTGCCTTGCCTGGCAGGTTGCGGCACTGCCATGCTTGTCAGGGCCGGCCCGCCGCTTGCCTTGCATGCAGGCGCTGGAGGAGGTGGGCGAGCTGGACAACACGTACGTGTTCTTCACAAGCGACAACGGTTATAAGGTAGGGTGGCAGCCATGCTGCCAGCCGGGGCACTCGGGGGCAGGGCGGCCGCAAGGCGGCCGGCAGACGCAGTTGGTGCATGCTTGCCTTGGCCGTCTATCATGCTGCCGCATGCACCTGACCTTCTCTCCCTCCTGCCTGCAGCTCGGCCACCACCGGCTGGTGAGCTCCGTGGAGGACTAGCCGTGTCTCGCTCATGCTTGGAAGCTTGCCGTGTCTGCGTTTGTGTGCCCCACCCATAAAACCCCACCCCCATCACCCTGGTGGCACTCCTGCGATGAGCCTCGCGCTGCAGCTTCACCGCCGCGTGCCCGCTTGCTGCTGCTGTCGCCGCGCAGTCTGGCAAGATGAGCGGGTACGAGACAGACGTCAAGCTGCCCTTTTATGTGCGGGGCCCGGGGGTGCCACGGGGCGTGCAGCTGCCCCACATGGTCTCAAATATTGACTTCGCCCCTACCTGGCTGGAGCTAGCGGGTGCGTGGGTGGGATGAGTGACTGGTTGGCGGCAATGCTGTTTGCGCGCATGGGGGCGTAAGGGTGTGGGAGTTCGGCCCTGGCATGGCTGCGCGATGGGAGTAGAGCCTGCAGAGGTGCAGGCGAGCCGTGAGGCTTGCGGCAGCACCGCGCCCTCTCTCTCCGCTGCAAGCTGTTCCTGCGGCTCGTCCTGGCGCAGGTGTTGAGGATCCGCTGGCTGGGGAGCGGGACGGCATCTCTATGGTACCGCTGCTTCGGGGGGACAAGAACGTGACGGCGGATCCCATGCTGTGAGCGCTGCGATGCACTCTGCTGTGCTTGGCTGTGCCGACGCGCTGCGCTGCACATTTCACACGAGTGCCATGACGGCAGCTGCATGTGGCCTCCACTCCGAACCCATGCTTTCCTGCCTGCTGCCAGCTACTGAGCTTCTGCCCGCCCCTTCATGCCCTGCCTGCCTCGCAGCTACCGTGTGGGTGTGGTGGTGGAGAAGCCCGTGCCCAACGGCATGCTAGACAGGTGAGCGGGTAGGGGCAGGGCAGCAGGGCAGGGCATGCACGACAGCAGCAGCAGGAGCCATGCTGCACGGCACGTCACCGGCGTCATGTGATCTCTCCTCTTGTCAACCAACTCAGCATACGGCCATCGCTCGTTGCCTGCTGTCTTGGCCTTGCTGCCGCATGTGTACAGCATGGTGTCCATCCTGACGCCAGTGGCCGACCCTGACAACGACATCTTCGCACAGTACCGCCCTCCGCGCCTGCCCAACGGCAGCTGGCCGCTGAATGTGCTGGCGAATGAGTACCAGGGTAGGCAGGTGCCATGTGGCAGGCTGCCGTGGTGTGGAGTGCCAGGGTGCGGTGGGTATGGGGGCTTTCCTGCTTGCGCACAACTCATCTGGGCCATGCTGGGTCTGGCTGCTCCTGCAGGCAGCTGGTACAACAATTGGACGACAGCGAGGCTGGACAAGGCGGAGCTGACAGGGCGCAACCTGAGCAGGTGGGACGCGGCAGAGGGTGGTATGCTTGGCCTCACATGAGCAGGTGGCCCTACCGACAGTGGTGGAGTCCAGGCAGAGCCCCGCCTGACAAGAACATGCTGCCTCACCCCGTGCTGCGCTGCAGCTACACATATGAGGGCTGGAAGCGGGCAAGTGCCACACAAGTGCCCAGTGGGCGGGGCGTCTGTGCTGACTGCCGGCCTGGGCCCCAGCGCTGCTTGTGCTCTCCTAGCGCGTGTCCCTCTCAATGTGCCCGCCTCAGAGCTTCCTCCGCCCCCTCCTGCATCCCTCCCTGCAGTTTGCTGAGTATGCGTTTGCTAACAACATCACCGTGTATGGAATGAACTCAGCCTCCAATGTGAGTTCCAGCTCCGCCTGCTATGCACTTCAGCCCCGACGACAAGCTTGATCTTCATCTCAATTACCTGTGTCCGTTCCGCCTGTTGGCAGGAATACTTTCCAGTGGCATACTATGGCCTGAGGACCCATGTGCCACCCCACGGAGTCCTGAAGTACCTTGAATTCCCCATGGTGCGCTGCATAACGCTGTTGCCGCAGAGCAGTGGCTGGTGCTGCTGGCGCGCCAGCATGCCAGACACCCCGCCACTCTTGATCAAGGGCTTCTGCTCTGTCGTGCATGCTTGTACTGCAGGGATACGAGCTGTACAACCTTACTTCAGACCCCTGGGAGGTTGACAACATTTACGACGAGGCCCCCAGGGTGCACAGGGACATGCCGCCCGAGTTTGGACTGTGGTGTTGCTGGGCAAGCGCCGGGCACTGCTTGCCCACCGAGTACTAACAGGACGTGCCCCGTGCGGGCTGATGCTTGCGCTGTGTGCAGGACCTCTTATCCAGCCTGCAGGACACATTGAGCCAGCTCAAGGTGGGCTGTGCAGGGACGAGTGGATGCGGCAGGGCTGCTGCAGCAGCTGTCTTGCGCCAACCCTGCTCACGCCCCTTGTGCAGGTGTGCCGTGGCCCCACCTGCCTCGTCAAGAGCATCAACGTGCTGATGGGCACCAACACGCCTGCCAACTTGCCATATGTGGCGCCTCCTGGGACCTGACCACATCATCTGCCCTCAGTGTCCGACCTCAGCGCACGCAAGGGAATCACTTGATCACACTAGTTGCAATTACGCTGGCCAGGGTGTATCATTGCTCTCACTTAAGTGTACATTACACACAGCTTGCATTCTGCCAAGCATAAAAACTTGTCATTCCAGCTCCCAGTCACGGTCTCGCTCCTCCTGGCAAGCCGGCCGCCACGGCAGGCCACCATGCACTCCTGCCTGCAGTGCATGCACCCTTTACATGTGCAGGGAGTGGGCCCAGGGTGGGGTGACCCTGGGACGCTCAGCTTGGGGGGAGGGTGGCTGGAGCCATGGAGAGGGTGCTCCATGGTCCACCCCCTCTCCTTATGCCCCTTGATCACATGTGCCCCCTGCCCAAGGTCTGCTCACGCGGCCTATCATAGCGGGGTGACTGTAACACATGGCAAGCACGGCGATAAATTGGCCAGCTGGAATTCACCCCACCAATGGATAAAATTCACATCCATTGCGTACGCCATGCACGTGCAGCGCTGCATCACGTGATGCCCAGGCCTCCCCCGGGCAGCCTCAACCCCCACCTTGCTGCGTGCAACCGTCTGCCACAGATCTACTTGCCCCCAGTGGCTCGAGCCCAGAACGACGCGTCTGCAAGTGAACAGCAGCCAACTGTTACTGCTAGCAGGTCAGCCAGGAAGGTACTTGCAAGGCAGCTGGATGCAATGTACTCACCTGCCACCAGCGCTTCTGGTGGCAGTGGCGATGCCGCATTCACATGCAATGCCAGCGGGCCGACTACCACACTGGGCTTCCAGAAAGCGGGAGGTTCTGCAAAGAAGGAGACCTCCGCACCATCCTTGCCGTCCTTGGCTGATCTTGGGCCAGGCAGTGTTGCACAGAGAGGTCCCACCAACACGCGCAAGGGCACCTGCAGAACAGCAGCCGCCATCTCAGATACGGCATCAGCCAGCTGCAGCAGTAGCAGCAGGAGCTGGATGGGCAGAAGGCCTGCTGGCGGCCCAAAAGCAGCTAGCACCAGCCGTGCCTTGAGAATGAGAGGCATCATGAACCAGCCCATGCTAAAGCGGATGCACACGAAGTGGCTGACGGTGAAAATTGTGCCGCTGTAGCTGGGCTGCATGTCTGGGTGCACCATGGTGGATGCATGCCTGCAGGAACAACAAGCAAGAAGAAAGACGCACAACAAGACGCAGGCGCTGGCTTGGCCCCGGGATGCTGTTTCCCATGCAACATGCAGGCATGATCGGCTGCAGCATTGGTTTGGGCAGCATCGAACACGGCATCGTGCACTGTGTGCCACCCACCATTCGCCTGCGAAAGAAGTGAAGGGCGCAATGCCCCTGGGCCCTGGCACCCTAGCAGAGCCGGTTTCGATACTGTTGGAGTTGTGGACTGTTCTTCGCACCATCTTTTGCCCTGGCTGTTCGTACATCACAGCCTGCTGTTGCAGAAACAGCTGCACAGCAGCAGGTGCAGGCCAGCGGATGAGCACAAGCTGCTCGCCCTGCAGGAGCGTTGTTGCATCTAGCTGAAGGCCGCCGGCGCCAACTCCCGAAGAGGCGCAGAGCAATCACCTGCGAGGCCTTGAGGGTCCTGCCGGACTCGTTGTCCACTGTCACAGTCACCCGCACCGTGTCCCCCGGCCAGCACCAGGCACGGTCCACATGCATGTGGGCGTGCAGCCGCCCTCGCCTGACGCCGCAGACTGAGACTTTCCCGTCCTGCGAGCCAGGCAACACAAACCACACATGGGCAGTGAGGGTGGGGCGGCTGCTGTGCTACTTGCCAAGGCAGCCTTGCGATCAGTCATCCGCCACCACCCCAGCAGCCCAGCAACACACCAGGGAGCGCTCGCAGGAGGTTGCAGGCGCCTCACGCTGTCTGCCAACCACCCTGTTAACCACCCTGATGAGCCGTGTGCTGCGAATGGCTCGTTGGAAGCGCCCTTCGGTGTGAGCGGTGACTTGCAGCGTGTATCTGACTTGAACCCTGCACAATGACGTGCATGGCAGCAAATCTTGGGCAGGAACAGGCAGGCAGGCATAGGCAGGCAAGCAGGCACGTTCACCGGCAGCCTTGCCCCACCCTTCTGTGTGTTTATCGATATGCAGCGAACTTGGCACCCCAGTTGGAATGGCAAACACGACGTGCCACTGGTACTGCCCTGGCTGCAACCGGCGAGCACCGCTTAGCGCCAGGGACGCCGTCAGGAAGGCATGAGTGCCGCCCCTCGTGGCATCGTTGAATCTCCACCACGTTGTCTCACACCCAATGAGCTGCACAGGGGTGGGGTACCAGTGGGCAGGGCGTAATTGGGGCGTGGGGTGAATGTTGGTATCAACCATGTCAGCATCCAGCAATTCCTTTCACCATTACCTCGCACTTGATGCTGGTGCAGTTCACCGTTTCAGCTACGTTGATACATACGACTGCCCGCACCGTATCCCCCGCCTCATACTCGAGCCGGTCCGTCTGCACATACGCCGAGCTTTTGCTGCTAAAGGCCTGCCTCATCACATCAAGAGCAGTGCCTGGGGTAGTGGGGCAACTGAGTGGGGGTGGCAAGTGGAGGGGGCCTCGGGAGGCGGCGGCGGCCAAGTCCCAGCGCCGGAGGGGCAGAGGCGCGCGCGCTGCGGATGCCGGTCGACAGTACGCCTGCGCCTCCTGGACCCGAATGGCCAGCAGAAGTGTGCTGCTGCAAGGAGTTGCTGGGAGCTGAAGCCCCAGAGCACGTACACGCCTTGCAGCGACTCTGTACAGGTTTTCAGGGATCCTGGAACCCACTGTGCTAAATAACACAGGCTAGATCGCCCTGGGGCTTACTCCTCAGGACGCGTCCCTCAGTGTACCGCAGCCGCAGGCGCCGCCGGGCGGCATGCAGTCTGCCGCCGTGACAGCAGGCGACGGCAATCGCTCATTGGGTCACTGTTCTTGTCACCAGTCAAAGACAAAGCCATGTAGGAGGTGCAGCGCGGGCTGGTACTTGCAGGCAGGCAGGTCTCCCAAGACCACCGCCGACCAAGCAGCGAACCCAGTTCTGAAATCCCCCACCCCCACCCCACCCCACCTGCTGCCATTGTTCATTCTCCTGCCACTCTCTCCTGCTACCTGTACACTCTTAAACTCTCGCTACAAAGCCGCCGCCAGCGGCAAGCGCTGCATGCATGAATATCAAGCGCATGGGCGGCTCGCAGGCAGGCGGGTGGTATTGGCTCCCTGGCAGCAACACCTCGGGGGGGGGGGTCGCTAACAGAGGGAAGAAGGCTGCTCAGCGCCAAAACTCAATTCGCTACTCGCTGACGGAATCAAAACTGGGGCAGCAGGCTGCTGCTGCTACTCTACACGGGCATGGGGGGGCTGAGCTGGGCTGGGCACGGAGCAGGCGGGCAGGGCGGGGCACCGCCCATCCAGTGCCCGCCTGCCTCCTGCCTCGCTCCAGCCTGGCGACTGCTCTCAATCACGTGTCCTGGTGGGGGGGGTCCTGGGTGGTGAGGCAGCGACCGAGGGCGCAAGGCGCCAGAAGGCGAGCCAGAAGGGTGTCGGGCTGGGGGCCCATCACGACACCTGAGCGTCCCGGCTGAGCCCGGTCAGCTGGCTGCTGACGGGGCGCCGCGGCGCATCGTCCACCTCGCCGCCGCGCTCAAACACCGCCGCCGCGCCCATGCCTGCACAGCACGGCAGCGGCCGGCGCTGGTGGGTTCGGCCCCAGCAGCAGCACGAGCAGCGGGGGACCGCTCGCCGTGGCAGGGCAGCAGCAGGGGGCAGTGCCCGACGCTGTTGAGCAAGCGGCAAGGGCAGCATCTCAGCCATGCTCCCCCCGCGTCAACCCTCCTCCCTCCCCCCGCACCTGAGCCGATACACATGGACACGACGCCAAAGCGGGCCCCCTTGCCGCGCCGCTGCATCTCATAGAGCAGCGTGGCTGTCTGCAGGGAGGGCGGCGGCGAGGAGGGCAGGCAGCGTGTCGGGAGTGGGAGCAGGGCAGCCGCGGCAAGGCGCGGAAGGAGGCTCAGCCAGGCAATC
>NW_005435070.1:601933-683557 GCF_000147415.1 Chlorella variabilis | reverse complement strand
CCTGTGACCCCAGCATCTTTCCAACAATTCCTGTCCCCTGCGGTCGGAGGCGCAGCCCGGAGCAGCGCACAGTGTCGAGAGCGTCGTGTGGCAGGCGGCCCAGAGAAGAGGAGCAGCAGGCAGTACGCTGCAAGGACCATCCCAGGCGGTACCTGCCAGTACTTGGAGGAGCAGCGGTCGATGCAGCTGTTCTCCCCCACAGATAGCTCGCCGTCCTTGTACCTGTCAATGGCGGAAGCCAGAGGGCAGCAATTGCGGGGTGGTGGGGAGGGACGCAGGCGAGCGGCACAAGCAAGCGTCGCACGCGTGGGTGGTGGGTGATGTTGGTGTGGTGGTGGCGGCGGCGGTATGCCACGGGCTGGAGGGGTGGATGGAAGAAGGCAAAGGGGGCAGGGGCCAGGCGCGCACCTGGCTGCTGTTGCCGGCGGTGGTGGAGCCGCCCTTCTTGAACACGGGCCTGAGCTGGCCCAGGGAGGCGGGGGTGGTGCCCGGGCGGATGCCGTCGTCCTGGTCAATCACCACGCGCCGCTCCTCGCCTGGAGGGAGGGGGGCAGGCGGGCGGGTCAGCGCGAGGGAATGCGCCGGCGCGGCGGGTGCAGCGCGAGCGCGGCGGGCAGGCAGGTCCGGGCAGGCATGGCCTGCTCGGCTCGGCACGCCTTTGCCAAGGCCGCACCAGAAGCAGGACCTCGCGCGCCAATCCCCAGCACCAAACAAACTCCGCGCTCCCTCCCTCCCTCCCTCCCAACCACCACTGCAACCCGCCCCGCCGCGCCTCCCTCCCTGCCTCCCTCCCTCCCACCACCACCACCAGCCCCAGGCCCACCCGTCTTGGGGTCCTTGAGCACCGTGGCCACCGGCACAATCTCGTCGCGGAACTTGCCGGCCGCCTGCGCGGCCGCCGCCAGCGCGTGGGAGCGCGCTGCAAACGCGTCCTGCACCTCGCGAGACACGCCGTACTGCGCCGCCACGTTCTCGCTGGTGATGCCTGCGGGTGGAGGGGCGGCGGCGGGTTTGAAGGTGGGGTTGGTGGCGCAGGAAGAGCAGGGCGCAGGAGAGGCAAGCGGGTTGGGGGACGGGGTTGGTGGCGGAGGCGGCGGGGTGTGGAAGCCGGCGGCGAGGGGCAAGGACGGGGCGGGAGATGCAGGCATGGGGGCCACCGCAGCAGGGCTGCGCGGGCGTGCATTGGCGAACCACACCACCCCGGGGGCGCCGCTGCTGATGTGCTGTGAACCGCTGTGCTGCAGGCAGCGCGGCTGCCGGCACGGCGTCGGCGGCTGCGGCGGCTGCGGCGGCGGCGGCGGCCGGCGCACCCATGGGCAGCAGGCAGTCCTGGGCGCACTGGTTCTCGGCCACCCGCGGGTTGATGGCGCCCTCCCAGGCCATGGGGTTGGTTGTCATGGACTCCACCCCACCGGCGATGCCGACCTCATAGTAGCCGGCCTTGATGGACGCAGCCACCTGCGCAATGGCCTGCAGGCCTGCTGGGCGGGCAGCGGGAGGGCCGGGGGCGCTGGCAGGGGTGCGAGGCGTCAAGCCGGGGCAGGGCTGGGAGGACAGGCTGGGGGCGAGGCAGCTGGCGGGTGGCGGCTCAGGGGCAACCGCCTTGTTCCCAACCCCTGCACCGTGCTGCGCTGCCATGTCCGCATGCCCACAAGGCCCTGCGCTGCACCTGAGGAGCACTGACGGTTGACGGTGTGCACGGGCACCGAGGTGGGGAAGCCGGCGAGGAACATGGCGATACGGCACTCGTTGGCGCGCTGGCTGGAGGGGCCCATCACGCTGCCAAAGCACACGTCGCCCACGGCCTGCAGACAGGGCGGCAGCACAGGGCAGGCAGGTGGGTGGAGTGGTGGGTGGGGAGGGCTGGCTTGGTTCCCGGCCGAGGCAGCAGGCAGGGACACATGAGCGGCGCCTGGGGGCCACGGCGAGCTTGCTGCCCTTACGACCCTCCGCTGCCTGCATGCCAGTAAGCCTGCGTTCCTGCTACCATCAGGCCGCCCTGCAGCAGCGCCCCAGCAGCGCACCACAGCTTCCGCGGCAGCGGCTGCTGCCCTCTCCCTAGCACCCACCTCTGGCTCCACTCCTGAGCGGCGGATAGTCTCTTTGAGCACCGTGGCGATGAGGTCATCCACCGGTGTGTCCTTGAAGCCGCCGCGCTTGGCCTTGCAGAGCGCGGTGCGGCAGGCGGACACGATGACGACGTCATCGCAGGCCAGGTTGCGCCGCTCATAGGCGGCCGAGTCGCCGGCGGAGGTGGGGTGCGCGCTCATCGGCGGTGGGGCGGGGGCGGCCTGCGGGGCGGGGCGGGAGGCAGGAGCCTGGGCCTCAGCCGGCAGGGGCGCCAATCCGACGCGCCGCGGCCTGATGAGCGTGTCGGAGTGCCACTGCAATGGAACGAAGCGCGACAGAACTCACCGCTGCTTCGAGGTGGCCCAACAGGACCTGTTGCCGGTGCGCTGCGCGATGCATGACTGTGGCGTGAGAAGGGGGCGGTCGGGAGCCGGACTGCGACACCTGCTGTTCCGGCCTCTTCCAAGGCAGTTACAGGGGACGCACCCGGTGACAGACAGGCGAGGCACACAGCGAGGGGAGGCTTAAGATGGGGCTTACAAATGCTGAGCTGTCCAAATTCCTTCCTCCACCAAAATTGCGCCGCCTGCAGAAGCTCTGAGCTCGCAGCATTATTGAGCAGGGTGTTTGGGGCGTGTTTAAGCGGCTGGACCACCCTCCAGAACCCTCAGCCGCACAGAGTGAGTTTCTCACTCAGCGATCTGCTGGTCTGCGGTGCAATTCTGACGAGGAAGGACATGGTCAATTGATCCAGGAGGCACGCGGAACAGGGCAGGCAGCGCCGGGTGGGCGGCGGCAGCCCTCCCTGCCGCTACTTGCACGCTGTCCCAGGCTGACCTGCGCTCCCATGCTGCTTCTCTCCCTGCAGGCAACTGGAGAAACGCAACCGGGAAGCGCCAGTCTGCGCATCAACCCTCCCTCCTGGATGCTGTCAGCACGGTGCAGGGTCACCACTGCCTCTGCCGTCCACCTGCTGCTCATCACAGGTGGCCCGCCCACCTGTAAAACCACCTGCCCAAAACGCACCTTCTGCATGTTGATGCCTGGTGAGCCATGCTAAGAGCTTCCTGCCTGCATCCCTAGGTGCAGGAGCATCCCGCCCCTCGGCCGCTGCTTGCAGCCCCGCCATTGCCAAGGCCTTCCGGCGCCCACCCAGCTGCCCCGCCAGCCCTGCGCCTGCCTTTAGCTCCCTGTCATCGACAGCCCGGCCTGCCCTCAGCCCCAGGCAGCGCAGCATGGCCACCGCAGCAGCGGCGGAGAGCATCGGGGGCGCCGGCGTGCTGCAGATCGAGCGCGTGCCATGCCTGAGCGACAACTACTCCTGGCTGCTGCACGAGCCGCAGCAGGGCGTCACGGCGGTGGACCCTGCAGAGGCGGCGCCGGTGCTGGCGGCGCTAAGGAGCAAGGGCTGGAACCTGACGCACATCATCAATACTCACCATCACTACGATCACGTGGGCGGGAACGCGGAGCTGCAGCGCGAGTTTGGGTGCACCGTGGTGGGCCCCGCGGCAGACCACGCCCGCATCCCGGGCATCCAGGTGCAGCTCAAGGATGGGGACAGGTGAGCGGCTGGCCTGGGGCATGCAGGGTGGGGATGGGGGCCTCTGCTGATCTCACAGCTGAGCGTTGGCCAGCTGGCCGTGAGGAGGCCGGTCCCCTCGCGGAGCATCCGGCACCTGGCACATCCCCACCATAAGCGCGCCGCCATGCGGGTCGCTCCCTGCCGCAGGTTCCAGTTTGGGGCAGCGGAGATGGTGTGCTATGACACACCCGGCCACACGCGGGGCCACGTGACGTACCACTTCCCCGCCGCCAAGGCGCTCTTCCCAGGCAAGCGCAGCACGTGCCGGTGCGTGGGCACCAAGGCGGCCCACGGCACCAGCCGCTCCAACTCCAGCCGCTGCCCCTTTGGCTTCAGCGCGGCAGGCGGATGCGCCTGCTCAGGCCAGGCGCATTTCTGAGATGCTGTCGCCGTCCTCCACAGGCGACACGCTCTTCAGCCTGGGCTGCGGGCGGCTGTTTGAGGGCACGCCGGCGCAGATGTGGGCCAGCCTGAGCAAGCTCACGCCGCTGCCGGGGGACACGCTGGTGTACTGCGCACACGAGTACACAGCCAGCAATGCCAAGTTTGCGGCCCATGTGGACGAGGGCAACGAGGGTGAGGCAGTGAGCTGGCGTGCCCGCTGGCTTGCGCCAGCTTTGTGTTTCTGCGCGGTGTGGCCCCACCCACCCCCGACACCCCAACGCCGCCACCCTGCACCCCTGCAGACCTGCAGCGCATGAAGGCAGACATCGAGGCCAAGCGGGCGCGGGGCGAGCCCACCGTGCCCAGCCAACTGGGCGACGAGCTCAAGTGCAACCCCTTCCTGCGCCCAGGCACGGTTCTGTGGTTTTGCGCTCCAGCTCCTGCCTGCTGCAAAGTTGGGTGGGCCTGCAGGCGGAAAGTGCTCCTCTCCTGCCCCAACCCGTTGCAGATAGCCCTGCCATCCGCTCAAAACTAGGTGTGCCAGAGGGCGCAAGCAATGACGTGGCGTTTGGAGCCATCCGCGCCGCCAAGGATACGTTTCGCTGAGACGGCTGGAGGCCGTGTTGTTGCCCGCCTGACCACCTGAGTCCTGCACCTGCTGGTTCGGCTGGGCTTTGTTTGAGTTGGACTGAAGCACCTGGATGCCATGGCACCAACCGCAGCAGCTTGCCATACAGCTGCCTGCCCTCATTTCGTGTCGCACTAGCAACTCCTGCCCTTGGAGCGGCAGCCTTTGATGTCAAAATGTGATTTGACAATGTTGCCTGGCAGCGAGCTCGGGCAACTGGAAATGCAGGCACGTGGCATTCCTCGGCAAGCTGCTACTGCTTCGCCGCCTCGATTAGCGATGGCAGCAGCAGCTTGATGAGGCCCTTGGGGTTGTCGGCATGCACCTGCGCCAGCCACCAGACAGCAGAGTGACGCGCCACACTAGCACTTGTGCTGAGACCGACACTGCCCGGTTGTGCTTTGGGAAGCAACCAACCAGCAGGCGAACACAATGTGCATGTGTGCTGCCCCATGCAAACCGGTACTATGTGCATGCCTCCAGCCAGCCGTCGGGCCACCAGCTTACCCAGTGGCCCGCATCCGGCAGCTCGTGGTACCGCGTCTGCCCCCGCACCGCCGCCGGCTGCGCGGTGGCCGCCACCGCCCCCTGCACCACCGCCAGCGTCTCTCGGTCCCACCGGTCGCTGCGCATCGCCCGCAGGATGTGCAGCGTCACGCCTCGCGGCGGCGACCTGGCGCGGGAAGCAGAGGGCGCACAGGGAGCCATCATTCCGCGGTTGGGCTGGGCCCTTTGCCGCTTTGACCCCTGGGGTACACACATGGGCACCCTCTGCTCCACCTGCTGGCAGCAGCGCCGGACGCAGAAGAGGAACAGCGCCTCACTTGAGCAGGGCGGAATAGTCTTGCGTCAGGTAGTCGTCAAACATCGCCGCAGCCCCCTCCACGTTGAAGGTCCACACGAAGCGGCCATGCCCATCCGGCACCAGGCTGCTGCCTAGCCACTGCTGCAGCCCTGCAGGCGGTGCAGGCAGCCACGCCAGCCAGGCGGTGCGTCGGTTGGCAGGCAGGTGGTTGGGTGGTGGTTGCTGCACTGGGCAGGGCGCCTCCCTTCCTGCCAGCGATCTGCAGCACACTCGGCCAGGTGCGCACCTGTAGAGAGGCCACGCTCCTTCAGCTGCTGGTGCAGCGCGTCTCGCGAGGCCAGAGGCAGCTGTATGCTCTGCACCGTGGACAGCACGTGCTGCACCTCGCGGGTGGCGGCGTCGGGCGCCCCGTGCAGCGAGTTGGGACGTGCATCCAACACCCATACCTGCGACCGAGTGAGAGGCGCAGGACAGGTGGCGGGTGGCAGCCGAGGTTGACAGCCCGACTCTGCCCTAAAGGCTGGCTCAGTTTCCAACACCCAGGATCAAGCTCCTTGCGGCAAGAAGACACCACGGCAAAGGCATGAAACCCACCTGCTTGGGCTGCCCCACCGGCGCCCCGGGCAGCGCCAGCTGGCGCACCACCTCCAGCGCCGTCTTGCCGCCCATGCTGTGACCGATCAGTGCCTCTGGCGCACGGCCGCCCAGCTGCTGCTGCACCAGCCTCACCACGTCGTGGGCTGCGCAGCTGCGGCGGGGGAGGGCACAAGGCGGGCGGTTGGCCAACTCCGGCGGTGCGACAAAAGCAGAGGAACGTGGTAGAGGCGGAACCTTATCCTGCTTACCGCAGGTCGTGGGGCGGCGGCAGGCTGGCCAGCTGTGCGGACTTGCCGTGGTTGCGCAGGTCAACCAGCAGGCCGCGCCAGGTGGCGCCTGTTTGCTCTGCCGCCTGCTTGCACAGCGCCGCAACCATGCCACGCAGGTTCCTGCAGCACGGATGCCGCGAGCGGCGGGATGGCCTGGAGCAGCTTGAGCATGCCTCTCCTGACTGCTGATCTCCATGGTGACCTCACTGCAGTCACAAACCTGCCGCTGCCCAGCAGCCCATGAAGCACCACGGCGGTGTGCGGCGGCGGCTGGTTGGCGGCAGCGGCGTGTCCCTCGGCCAGCCCTGTCACAGATTCATAATACAGGCCGTTGCCGCTGCAGACTCCCTTCTCCAGCCTCCCGGTGCCGTGCAGCCATGCACGGCGCTGCAGGGCTGCCAGCAGCGGGGCATACAGGGAAGGTGCTCGGTCAACCAGGAGCCCAGGAGCCGTCAGCGTCATTGTCAGAATCTATGCCGATAGGAGGAGTGATCCAATGCAAAGGGGAGCAATCAGGAGGCCGTTTTCAGCAGCCGAAGTGGAGGCCAGCCTGGCACCAATTTTGTGTCGGCTTGATCGATCGCAGGGACCTCCCTGATCGCACAGAGAGCCCAGCCGGATGTGCCAGCAGCCTGCTCGCCTTTCAAGTCTGATTCTCTAAGCTCAACAAAACTGGCGCGGTTGCTGCTGTCCTCTAGCGTCAAGGCAGCAGGGATGCTGAGCTCTCTGTCAGGGGCGTTGCGCCAGGCGGGCTCATGCGCTGGCGACCAGCTGCTGGTGCGCCCCGCTTCTCTTGGTTTGGGCCGCTGGCTCCTTGCTGAGTCTCTCCAGCTGCCATGCGATCAAAGGAGCATCGCCCCACGTGCTCCTGCTGCTGCTGCAGGGGCGACGGCGGCAGCAGCTGCCGCCAGCGGGCTGGCCCCCGACCCCCTGCCAGCGTCGCCGCCTAGTTTACGCCTCTGGCAGCAGCAGCGCAGGGGATGCGGGCAGACGAGGCCACCAACAGCAGAAGAAGCTCACCATCCTGCACTTCAATGACGTGAGTGCGCCTGCCGCCCCATCTTGTGCCTGCTGCCTTGCTTCTCGGTGTTGCATCCGCAGGAGGGTGCGCTGCATGCGTACCGATTCTGCTCGGCGGTATGCCTGGCAATGCCGAGCTGCAGGTGTACAACATCGAGCAGCGGGGCATCGAGCCGGTGGGCGGGGCGGCGCGCTTTGCCTCCGCCATGCGCCAGTTCCGCCACGAGCAGCCGCTGGTGCTGTTCAGCGGCGACTGCCTCAACCCCTCGCTGACGAGCGCTTTCACCCGGGGGGAGCAGATGGTGCGGTTGCTGGGGAATGCAGCGGTTGGTTGGCCTAACAGTCGGCAATGCCGGTCATCCATGAAGGATGCCCACTCAGCGGCTGCTTTTCTCCCGCCCCGCTGCAGGTGCCCATCTTGAATGCCTTGGGCGTGCAGGCGGCGGCGGTGGGGAATCATGACTGTGAGTTAGTTGGCTACCAGTCGCTGAGGGCAGCGCTGAGCAGTGTTGGTTCATGCCATCCCAGCGCAATGCTTGCCTTCTTGCGCTGCTGCCCCTGCGCGCTCATGAATCGAACGCCGTCTCCCCGCCCCCTGCAGTCGACTTTGGCATCCCCACGCTGCAGAAGCACATGCAGAGCTTCCGCTTCCCGTGGCTGCTCAGCAACGTGCTCGATGCACACACCGGCAAGCCGCTGGGCGGCGCGGAGCGCTCCCGCATGGTCACCTGGCAGGGAGTCAAAGTGGGCCTCATGGGGCTGGTGGAGCGGGAGGTAGGGCCAGCAGCTGCCTGGTCCTCCCGTCTCTTTGTGCCTTCTGCCCTGTACTCATGACGATGAGGCAACGCCCCGTGTTTTGTTTATTTTGTTTGTTTTGTCCTTTGCTGTTCTGCAGTGGCTGCTGACCATCCCCAGTGTGGAGGAAAGCGACATCCACTTCCTGGACTTCTGCTGCGAGGGGCGCCAGCTGGCGGCTGAGCTGGCGGCGGACGGCGCGGAACTCATCGTGGCGCTGACCCACATGCGCACGCCCAACGATCTGGTGCTGGCAGCTGAAGTGCCGGAGATCCAGGTGAAGGCTGTGCTGGGAGCGCCAATGCCCATGCCTGCCTGCCTGCCTGCCAGCCAGTCACGCAAGCCGCCCGGCCCTTGCTTGGCCTGCCCGCCACGCCCTGCAGCTGGTGCTTGGGGGCCACGACCATCACTGGGAGGCCACTGTGTCCCGCCCTCACGGCACCCTGGTGCTCAAGTCTGGCACCGACTTCCGGGAGTTCAGCGTGCTCCGCCTGGCGGTGCCCGCCAGCCTGCAAGGTGCGCCTGGTGGCTGTGCAGGCAGCGGCGCTGTTCACGGCGCTGTGCGGCGCTGTGCACGGTGGCGGCGCCTGTTAGCGGCCTGCTGCTGGCTACATGCTGCCGTGGCGGATGCGCCTGTATTCCTGCCTCCCTGCTCTCCGTGTCACCGCCTGCGCACACTCCTGCTCCACCTCTCCTCCTGCGGCCTCCCGCTGCCTCCTGACCTGCCCATCTGTCTCCCTTCTCCGTCCTGTTTTCTCGCAGATCGGCCCCCGGTGGAGTGGGAGCGTGTGGAGATCACCTCGGCGGTACCGGAGGATGCTGAGGTGGCGGCCATCGTGCGCAAGTACCAAGACGTCATCGGTGAGCTGCATTTCGCCCCTTGCCAGTCTCGTTCTACTCTGTCTTTCTTGCTCCCGACTGCTGCTGCTTCTGTTGGACGCTCATACCACCACCACCACACCTCTTTACCATGTGCACACACGCATCCGCCCCTCCCGCCTGTCCCTAATTCTTGCAGGCACCAAGATGGACGAGCCCATGGGGTGGAGCCACACCGACCTGGATGCCCGCTTCGACACGGTGCGCCGCTCGGAGTCCAACCTGGGCTCCCTCTTTGCCGACGTCATGCGCATCTCGCTGGGGGCAGACGCCGCTTTCTTCAACGGAGGCACCATCCGCTCGGACCAGGTGGGCGGGCAAGGGCAGCGAATGGTGCATGGCGGCAGGCGGTTTGCAGGGAGGCGGTTGCCTTCCGCCCTTGAGACACCCCCTGGCACCCCTCATGGCATGTCGGCGCCGTGGCAGCTGGGGGCAGGCGGTGGCAGGTCATCAGGGCGTGCCACGATGCAGGCTGCCTGTCCCCTCCCACGTGCCTCGCGTTTCTCTGCGTCTCTCGTGCCCTGACCTGCTGCATCGGCTGTGCGTGTGTGCTGTGCAGATGCACGCCGCGGGGCAGCTGCTGATGCGTGACTTTGTGTCCATGCTGCCTTTCACTGATGACCTGGTGCTGCTGGAGCTCAGCGGAGAGGGGCTGGTGCAGGTGCTGGAGACGGGGGTAGGCGGCCTGCCCGCCTTGGAGGGCCGATTCCTGCAGGTGCGGTGTGGTGTGTGGGTGTGGGTGGGTATGTGTGCGGCATGCGAGGCTTCTCTTTTGTGTGTGCATTGGGGCAGGTGCTCCTGTGCTGCGCTTCGTGTTTCTGCTCATGGCATGCATGCTTGAATGGGCTCATGCAATCAGCCGCCGCTGCTGCCCGCGCCGCCGGCCGCAGGTGTCTGGCATCTGCTTTTCGTTCGACGTGGACCAGCCGGCGGGCAGCCGCGTGGCGCCTGGCAGCGTGGAGGTGGCGGGAGAGCCGCTGGATCTGAACCGCAAGTACAAGGCGAGCAGTACGCTTTGGAGCTGCTGGTTGCAACTCATGGTGCATGCCCTGGACGCTGGTTGGTGCCTGCCATGCCAGAGCCCCGGGTGGAACATCCTGTTGTAAGTATCCTGCACCCTGCACGCTGATGTACCGCTGATGTACAGCTTCTTGTACCGCAGGTGGCCACCAAGGCGTACCTGCGCGGTGGCAAGGATGGCTTTGAGAGCTTGAAGACGTCTGCCGTGCTGGTGGATGGCGAGACCAACCCCCGACTGGCCACGCTTGTGCAGTATCTGTGGATGCGAGTCGAGCAGCTGAACGAGCAGCTGGCAGAAGAGTGGGCCCGCATGGTGCAGCGCGAGCAGCAGCAGCGGACAGCGGGCGGCGAGGAAGAGGAGCAGGCAGAGGTGCTTGATGAGGCAGCTGCAGGAGCGCAGCAGGGCGGCAACGGCAGCCGCGCGAGAGCGCAGCAGAATGCTCTTGCCACCGTCGCAAGCAGCAGCAACGGCAGCAGCAACGGCAGCGCCGCAGCGGCAACAGAGCCTGCTATGCCGGCAACAGCTGTAGCGTCTGTTGACGCAGTGTATTCGCCCGGCGCGCCCATGAGCGGAACAGCAACGGGCGGCCCCGGCAGCATCCCGTTTGCCGCGGAGCAGCACGTGCACGAGGTCAGCAGCACCGGCGCCGCCATCAGCCTGGCGCTGCTGCTGCAGCAGCGCAGCGAGCAGCAGCTGGAGCAGGGCAGCAACGGCGGTGACAGCAGCGGGGAGAGCGCGGGCGAGGAGCCGTGGGTGTCGCTGCTTGACAATGAGCAGCAGGCCCACTCCAGCGCCGCTCTGTCAGCCCTGGCCTACTTGGAGCCCTGTGCACACGGCCTGGACGAGCTCATCGTGTTTGATGCGGTCAAGCGCCGCTTCGGCATCGCCCCAAGGGTAGAGGGGCGCATCCGCAATGTTGCACCATCGGCGGGCGACATGTAGCCCGCCGCTGGCAAGCGCCGTGACTGCTTATTTCATGAAACCCAAACACAATTTCTTGCATTTGTTTCCCCTTGCATTGTTTCCCTTGCGACCGGCAGCGGCATGCCCTTGCCCTGCCATTCTTGTAGAGCCGCCACCGGCGGCTCCCATCCCCTGACGCCGCACCATTCTTTTCCACGGCATCCCATGATGCCAGTGGCGTGTGAACTGCTTACAGGCCTGCATCCCTGAATGGCTGGGATGCGTGAACCAGCTGATGCACAGGCATGCATGTAAGCCAGAATGCTTCAGGGACACGCGATGGGCGGTGCTGAGGGGTTGGCAGGGCATGTGAGACACACCAGCCCTCCCGCCGCCTTAGGTCTTAAGCGCCGGCTTCTTCACTCGGTCCCCGATGCGAACATACTCCTTGGCCTGCTGGCAGAAGCGCCCCCGCGCATCATCGCCGCCGATAATCTTCTTCTTCACAATCTGCACCACATCCTCGTCCTCCAGCTTGTGGGACAGGCCGCACCTGCGCTGGGGGCGGGGCAGTGGAGGTGTGTGCGTGCTCCGGCCGGGGGGCAGGGTGGTGGTGGCGGCGAGGGGGGTGCGGGACGGTGGGCAGCTGAGCAGCAGTTGGCTGAGCAGCAGTTGAGCAGGCGGGGCGGGGGGCATGCGAGGAGGAGGCACGGGCCAGGTGTTGCAGCCACAGGAGTCCCACAGACTGCTCTAGCAGGCACACATCCACCGGCTGCCACAGCAGCCAGCCTGTATCCCTCAGGTTGCTCACCGCTGCGGCATGTGCTTGGAGGAGGTGCCCCACACCAGCGCATACTGAAACTCCTTCAGCAGGCTCTTGTGGATCATCTCGCAAAAGTGCTGCATGCTGGTGCCGCCACGGTCCTCGCTGCGGGGCACAGGCAGTCGAGGGCCGGATAAGTGTGGGGCTGGCAGCCGCATCGAAACACCTCGCACAACCACACACAGCACGACCCACACACAAGACCACCACCACAACCGCCACCGTGCCACAGCAGCATCCTGACAGTACAGCACAGTACAGGCAGGGCCATCGCCCGGCAGTACCATCACCAAGCAGCGCCCCACCTCAGCACCACCGGGTCTCCAAAGTCGGGCTTGTGTCCCACCTTCTTGGTATACACCCGCACCAGGCCCTGCAGGGCAGGCAGGCGCACAGGCAGGTGCATGGGCGAGGGTTCCAGAGGTGGCCTGGGCCCGCAGCTGCACCCTGGCTTGCCCTCTTCGCCCTGCCTCCCTCGCTCCCACCCTCCCTCCACGATTCCAGCCCCACCAACTCAGCCCCACCCCCACCTCCACAACCAAACATGCAAACAAGACACATATGCACACGCACACAAGTCCCCAGGCCCCACCATCATATCCCAGATGCGCGCCAGCAGGCCGTCAAAGTTGAGCTTCTGGTAGCAGGAGATGGGGATGGAGTGCGGGCGCCGCGCCATCTCATCCACCTCCTCCATGCTGCACACGTCTATCTTGTTGTACACGTACAGGCCTGCGGTACAGGCAGCATACCAAAAGCAGTACAACATCACGGTCAGACAAGGTACAGACCAGTTCGAGCCACTGGTGGCAAGCAGGGGTGCCTGGTTTCGCTGTCGATCTGTCGTGCGAGCTCTTGCAAGTTGCTGCCTTCCCATCGACACGTGAAGCCAAGGCCACTCACACTTGACGTATCTGCGGTTGCCCTCTATCACGTCGATGAGGTCGTCCATGGTGGAGTCCTCCTTGAACAGCAGGTCGCAGTTGTGGATCTTGTACTCCTGGGGATGGAGGGAGCGGGGTGGGAGGCAGGCAGGCAGGGAGGGAGGGAGCCAAGCGGGGTGCAGGCAGGGGGAGGTGGGACACATGCCACATGCGTTGAGAGGCATGGGGACGGCATCGGGGGACAGAGCTTGAGTATAGGGCTGGTGTGTGGTGCCACAACAGCGCATGGCAGGCCAGGCCGCTGGGAGGCGGCTGCGGCAGCCCACACCTGCAGGATGCGCTGGATGGTGCGGTCGTCCAGGTTGGTGAGGGGCAGCATCGAGTTGATGGCGATGCCGCCCGTCTTCTTCTTCTTGAAGAAGATGTTGGGGGGCTTGCGGTTGAGGCGGATGCCCACCTGCATGGGATGGGGGCGGATGGGGAGGGATGACTTGCATGTACGTGCCTGACAGTCTGACGTGCCGGCAACCGAGCTTGTGGGCAAGCACCAGAGTGCGGAGGAAGCGGTGTGTGGAGCACCTGCTGCCGCAGGGCTCCCGCCACTCACCGACTCCAGCTCTCGTGTCAGGATCTCGCGGTGGTAGTGCGGCTTGCCGGCATCCAGCACCATCAGCAGCAGGTCCGCCGACTTGCAGACGGCGATGACTTGCCGGCCGCGGCCTGCACGGCAAGCGAGGGATGGTGGAGGTGAGTGCATGAGCAGCGTGTGCAGCGGCCACGGTGGCAGGCGTGTGTGGAGTGGCCCCGCCTGCCAGGCGCCTTCAGCGGCGGCAGGTTTGCTTCAGGGACGACGGGGATTGCTTGCCTTTCCCCTCTGCCGCGCCCTCGATAATTCCGGGCAAATCTAGCAGCTGGATCTTGGCTTCGTTGTAGTGGATCACGCCCTGCAGGCAGGCGCATGGCCAGGCAGCACAGCAGGTGAGGAGGGAGGGAGACTATGAGGGGAAGGAAGGAGGGCGCAGGGAGGCGGTGAGGGGCAACCGCCAAGGGCCAGAGGAAGTGGTGGCCCTTTCATACTGTGACACAATGAAGGGCCGGGTGCCCAAGCCGCACCGGGATGCAGGTCAGGGTGGTGAACTCATAGCCGGCCGCCTCCGAGCTGGTCCCAGTCAGCTCCGTCAGTAGCGTGGACTTTCCCACTGCACCAGGGAGAGTGGGAGCAGGTGCTGGTCGAATGTTGGAATGATTGGCAGGCATGTGTCGATGCACTTGGTGGGGCAGCAAGGCGGGAGAGCACCCGGTCGTCCCCAGTCGGCACATTGGTGCGCACCTGAGGGGAAGCCGATGAGCGCCACCCGGCCATCGCCGTACTTTTGCACCTCGAAGCCATCGCCGCCGCCGCCAGTCTGTTGAGATGGTTGGGGGGGGAGGGGGGGGGGGGGGGGGGGCAGGGCACAACACGTCATGCTTAAATCGGCATGCCCTGAGCACTGACTGGATGCCAGCCTGCAACCACACATGCCCGCAAACTCTAGCACACCTTTGGCGGCTCCTGTAGCTGCGTGCGTAGCTTGGCTAGCTTGGCTTTCAGTGTGCCTGCAGCAGGGCAGCAGGTTCAGCAGACGTTGGGGATCCAGTGCAGCTTCAGTGGCGATCCCCATTTCTAAACAGTCCGGTCCCAGCCATCTCGTGCCACCACGCTGGCTGACCTAAATGGTACTCTGTCGCCTTGTTCTTCTGAGTCCGAGCCATCTGCAGCGGACAACAGGGAGGGTGAGTGTCAGGGGGGCCACCACGCACACGTGAGGGGCTGCCTCTCCTCCATCTCACCTCGAACTCGATCTCCTTGATCTTCTCTAGGATGCCCATTGTGCTATCGACTGTCTAGGCACGCCGGGGACTCCGGAAGAGACAATCAACGCTGTGCCTGTGCAGTCTCCGCCGCCGCCACAACTGCAGCCGCCGCTCGCCGCCAGCCCGGGCCGCGCACAGCCGAGTGCTGACCGGCGTGTGCAGGGATCGCAAGGGCCTGCTGCTGCGAACGGAGGAATGCTTGTCTGCTGAGTCTACAGCCGTGGAGATGGTGATGCCGGCCAATGTGGGGTGAGGCAGCTGGGCGTCTTCCCAGAGCAGCAAGCGGCTGGTGGAGATATCCAGGAATGCCGGGAGCGCATCAAGCGGGAGCAAATATGCGGAGTACTGCGCGACTGTACCGTGGCCCTCTGGAAAACCCCGCAAAAGGGACCTGGCGGGTCTGGCCGCACTCGCGATCCTCGCCATAAGCGTTTATCACAAGCAGGACCTGGAAATGCGGGGGGCGATGCTTCCTGCCGAGTTTCACCACCACCACGCTGCGGCCAGCAGCTGTGGAGCAACCACTGTGGTGCAGGCAGGCATCCTGCCGCGATCCCAGCAGTTCAGGCGGTGCAGCGACCCGCGCCTGGCAATGTGGCGAGGCAAGCGGCACGGGCAGCGGCAGGGCAGCAGGCACCAGCTAGCTGCCCAGGCGCAGAGCAGCACAGCAGCAGCGGCAGGCCTCCAGCAGCAGTTGCAGGCGCTGGACAAGCTGCTGGTGAGGCCTAGATCCACCTGAGGGTGCAGCGCAAGGGGCTCCTGCAAAAACCGTTGCCAACGCCTGCGCCTCCAACCCAGCGTTTCTTCCACGCCTGCAGTCATCCGAAGGCACTGAGGCAGAGTCCCAAGCCACTAGCCTGGCAGCATCTCTGGCACAAGAGGGCGCGCTGCGGGCGTTTGGCAAGGCGCAGCAGGTGTGCGGGCAGCTGCACTGGGACACCCCGGCCGCCATCTCCAGCCTCACCTGTTTGTCCTCGCGACTTTACCGCCCTCCTCCCATGTGTGCCCCTGCAGACTCCCAAGCGGACCTACACCCTGGCGGAGCTGAGGTTGAACAAGATTCAGCCCGAGGAATTCCTGGCGCCCACCGACAGCACGCTGAGCGGCGTGCGCAACGTGGTGCAGGGCGGCTTCCTGGCGGGCCTCACAGCCGCCTACTTCACCCAGCTGCTGGACCTCACGCAGATTGTGCAGGTGCGCAGCAGCTCCCCGCTGCCATCGTGGTGTCACATGCCACATGGCGTATCGCTGCAGCTCGTGCTAATGCAATGCAACATGTGTGCAATGGTCTGGTGGCCTTTTCCCGCAGGTTGTGGTGGCCACCGGCTTCCTGCTGACTGTTGACCAGGTGGCCAACGGGGGCGGCTTTGAGGCCCTGCTGGTCGACTCTGGTGAGGACCTGCGTGCTGTTCAACCCAGCAGCTTGGAGTTTGCCTGGCCACTGCAGCGGCGGTAAAATTGATGTACATTTCGGATCTCCTCTGCAACCTTCAGCAGGCTCTTGAAACCACCACCCTGCTGCCACACGTGCCCTGCTCTGGAATTGCAGCCGGGCGGGTGGTGAATGGCACATACGGCCGCCGAGTGGCGCTGCATGAAGCCGGCCACTTTCTGGTCGCCTATCTGCTTGGGCTGCTGCCGCGGGGCTACACCCTCAGCTCCCTGGACCTCTTTCTCAAGTGAGCTAGGAGGGCTGGGCAGCAGAGAATGTGCCTGAGCCGCGAGAGCATCAGGTGCCTGGTGCGACTGCAATGAAGAGGCCTGGCCTTGATCACCTTTCCATGCGCCGCCGCGCGCCGCTGTGGCTGCGTGCCTGCAGGAAGCGGCAGCTGAATGTGCAGGCGGGCTGCCAATTCTGCGACTCTGCCTTCCAGGCCGAGGTCGCCACCGGGCGGCTCAGCAGCAGCAGCCTGGACACGTACGCGTGCGTGGCGCTGGCGGGGGTGGCAACGGAGTGGCTGCGGTTTGGGCGGGCCGAGGGAGGCCTGGAGGATGTGAGGCAGCTGGACCGCCTGCTGCAGGCGCTGCGATTCACGCAGGTCTGTGGGCCGGGGAGGTGTGTGTGTGTGTGGCATTTATGAGTGGTAGCATACCCAGCCCCCTTAGCTTTCCCACACCTCCGCGCACCCTTCCTCGCAGGCCAAGGCAGACTCCCAGGTCCGCTGGGCGGTGCTCAACGTCGTGACGCTGCTGCGGCGCCACGAGCGCGTGCACGACGCGTTGGCAGCGGCCATGCAGCGTGGCGGCAGCGTGGGCGAGTGCATCGGCGTGATAGAGGGGGAGCTGGCGGGCTCCCAGGACATCTGAGAGCGCGGGTACAACATCTGTTGCGGCAGTGGGCTGCGCTGTACAGTACTTCCGCTGCGCTTGCAGGCCTCGCTGAGCTATCGCGCTCCCCCACCACCTGCTCATTGTCCAGCTGTGATGTGGCTAGGTTTGAAAGTGTTGGCATATTTACCTCAGAGCATGCCGCAGCGCCAAAGGGGCGCGGTTAGGGAATGGAATAAAGGAAAAAACTCGAATGTGCTCCAAATGTGGCGTGAGCCATGCCCTGCTGCTCATGGGCTGCTCATGCGCTGGTGTCCTTCTGCACCACCACTTTAAAGAAGCCCGTCACCTCTGGGTGCAGCTTGACTGCGGGGAAGGCAGGGGAGGAGGGCACAGCGGGGGGGAGCGCAACAAGCGTGGGTCAGAAGCTGGGGCTGCTCCCTCGGCACCATCATCAACAAGCAACAGCAGCACCTGAACCACCACCACTGCCAGCAGCGCAGCGACCACCACCACGGCAGGCGGGCGTCAGCGGCCACGTCAGCAGCCACGCGGGCGCACCGGAGGCGTCAAAGGTGCCCAGCGTCTTGATCTCGGGCAGCGTCACCGCCTTCTTGTCCAGCTCGCGCCCCGTCTGCATGCGGATCGCCTCCACCAGCTCGCTCGTGGTCACGCTGCCAAAGATGGCCTCCTTCTCCCCCACCTTCTTCTTGATCACAAACTTGCCAATGGTGGCCAGCGCGGTGGCCTGCGGCGGAGGCGGCGGCGGCACAGTGAGCAGTGGGTGAAGCGTCAAAGGCAGGCAGCAGCTGCCAGCATGTGGCACCGGCCCATCATCACCTCCCTAAAGCCCCTGTGGTCTGCCTGCCCCCCCTGCACTTCAGCGCCCGCACCCACCCCTACCGGACTCGCACAACTCTGCCACCCTTCCCTTCCCAGCGACTCACCATGGCCTGCGCCTTGGCCTTCTCCTCCATCCGCACCCGCTCCTCCTCCTCCCGTTGCTTCCGGATCTGGTCCAGAATGTTGGAGTCCGCAAATGCCGCCAGCCCCTGCGGCTTGAGGTAGTTGCGCCAGTAGCCGACGGGCACGTTCTTCAGGGTGCCCTCGCTGCCCAGCCCCGGCACGTCAGCCACAAGGATGACCTGCATCGTCACGACAGAGCGAGCGGCGGCGTGGGTGTGCGGGGTGCACGACCTAGCAACCCGCTGAGCAGCTGTTCAAGGCGGGCGCCTGAACCTGCGCTCCACTTCATTGTGGTGGCAGCTGGCACGGTGCCCAGCGGCGAGCGGGCCCCGCACCTGCTGCTTCTTGGCCACCCGCTTCTGCGCCACCACATGGACGGCCGTGCGGGCTGCTGCTGCGCTGCTGGGTGCCGCCTTGAAGGCCTGCACGCTGCTGCTCTTGCACTGCAGGGCAGAGGGACGCGGGCAAGTGAGGCGACCGTGCAGAGGCGTTCGGGGTGGTGGGCGGTCGGCGGCAGCCCCTGGCAGATGCGCCGCGGTGGGCCCCGGCATGCCAAGCCGGCCCGACACATGCACCAGCTTGCAAGCCGCACGCAAAGGGCAGTGCAAGGCCGCTGCTGCGACTGGGTGAGGCGGGATGCCTTATCTCCGCCAACGAGCGGGGGCCGTCGCATGCAATGATGGACATGCGCACAAGAATTCCCCCGGGGCACTCACGCTGCCGAGGCTGCTGCCCGCGAACGTGCACTGCATGGCTGCTCTGTGTGTCCACCCAAGCCCGCTACTGTTGCACCACCCGATCGGACACGCCAGCAGAGGGCAATGTACCATTCGGGAGGCGGTTTTGTGGTGCGCAGGGCGCGTTGGAAAGGGCGGCCTTGCCATGCATGCCCCAAACGGGCTTGGTGGGCGAGTTTGCGCGACAATAGTGAATCAGGCAGCGCTCTGGTGGCATCCCCTAGCATCCCCGCCTCGCTTGGTCTCGCGCCTCCCATCTCTCGCAGTCGCCCTTGTTGTGCTCTGCCTGCGGGCCAACCTGAACTCGGGAGTTGCGCAGGTAGTTCCAGAGAGCGTCGCTGCGCCGCGTCTGGGTCGCTGGGGGGTGCATCCAGCACCTGCCGCGCACGGTGCCGCTCCCGCCTTCGTCGCGCTGCTCAAACTGCCAAACATCCTGTTTGCTCAGTGCCAAACATCCCTTCTGCTGCTGCTTGTCATTGCAGCGCACTGCATCTCCGAGTGCACACATCCCACCATCATGACAGAGGAGGGCAGCGAGGCGGAGAAGCCGCGGACCCGTGAGGCGGGCGAGACGGCGGCGGCGCTCGACAAGGTGACGGACTTTCGGGAGGAGAAGGAGATGATGACCAATGTGGACAAGGAGCTGGTGCAGCAGGCGATGCAGAAGCTGGCGGCGGAGCAGGCGCAGCGCACCGAGGCGCAGCGGCAGCGCGAGCGCGAGCTGGCGGCGGTCAAGGTGGGCAGGCGGATGCGGGCCCAGTTGTGTGCCTCCGATGCTGTTGCTCTTTCAACGCACATCCCCCTGGAGAGTGAGCTGTTCAGCCAGTGCGATAACCATTTTCGAGCCGCGTGTTGGAAGGCCTGCCCATGGCCGCGCAGGTCCAGAAGGAGGACATTGAGGTCATTGCGCAGCAGTTTGACATGGACAAGAAGAAGGCCGAGCGTGCGTTGAGAGAAAATGGGGGGGAGCTGAAGACGGCGCTGCAGTCGTTGCTCAAAGTTTGATGCCGTGCGTTGGCGCGAGCGCGTCGCTTGTTTGCTGTCATTTTGATGAAGTTCCTGCTGCCCATTCACAGTAGTTTGCTGTCATTTCTGCTGCCCGTTCACCTGTGACCCATGCGGTGCATCGTTGCCCCCCTCCATACCAATGTGCAAGGACAGGGAGGGCCACAGTGTTGAGGGGCGGTAGGCGAGCGGGCAGACACTGGCGGTGGCGGCGGGCTGAGCTCCTGCAAGGCTGGAGCACGTTGTCTCACCTACTAGCATCACTTAAACTTGCTGGTTTCGTTCCTTCAGGTGTGCAGCGTTCGCAGGATCCTCCAGCGCTCCTCCAAGGACAGGCGGGCCGGTTCTCAACTCCTTTCCCCCTGTTGTCTATCTTGCTAGGGACACCTTGTTCTATATCGACCACCGCTTACGCAGCTATGCTCTCGTACTGAGCGAGTCAAGGCGCTGGCCAAAATATGACCGACGCAGGCAGGCTGAGCAGGCCCTGAAGAGCGCCAACGCACCGCGGGCAGCAGGCCGGCAGGCGTGCCGACGGATGAATGGCGGAGACGGCTGGACGGCAAGCGCCGGGCCGACACAGGCGGCCCCGCCCGCCATTCCGCTCGTCTATCTGCTGGAGGCGCGTTGGTGGGGCGGCACCAGCACAGCCTTCACCCTACCCATCACAGAGCCGCCCTTGGTCTGCATGTTGGAGGTTGGCTGGTGGGGCAGCAGCAGTGGCGAAGGTGGCAGCAGCGCGAGTGCCGCTGAGCCGAGAACCACTCTGCCGCCGGGCCTTTCGAGTGGCACAGGATGGCTGAGCTGGCTGTTCTTGGGTCGAGGCAGTGGATGGCTCAGCTGGCTGTTCCTTGGCGGCAGGGGCAAGATTCCCGACGCCAATTCAGCCACCGAGGGGCGAGGCAGCCGGCCGCGGCCGCCAGCCAAGCATGGGCCATCTGCGCGTGCACGCACAACCAGCAGGATAGACGGAGCAGCCGCCAGGTTGCCGCGGCACCCCTCCCTAACCAAGCTGCAGCCGCTCCACGGCAGCAGCAGCGCCGGCACTGCCCAACAGCCTGCGGCACCACAGAGCGAGGTAGCTGTGCCTGGCGCCAAGCCCAGCCGCTTCCAGGAGCGGCGGCAGGCATGGCGGCAGCGGTGAGCGTAGCTACCCTTATGCTGGGGCTTTATTTGTGTGGCCGCCTTTTGGTGTTAATGTTAAGTAGAAACTGCTGCATACTTTGTTTCATCGTTGTGTGTGTGTGCCCCTCTTTTCTGCCCGCCTGCAGGATTGAGGCAATCAAAGCCAAGCAGGCCAGCAGGGCCGCCGCAGGAGGCTCATCAGATGGCGCTGCGGCAGCAGCTGGAGGCACCCGTGTGTACAGCAAGCACATTGCCATCCCCATCCCCATTGGAGGCAGGGCGGGAGGCAGCGCAGGGGCCACGCCACAGGGCTCCCCGGCACGGCGAGAGCCCCTTCTGGATGCCATCGCCGCCTCGCTGCCGCAGCTGGAGGCGCCGCCTGTGTGGCAGGGGTTCCAGGTGCGGGCAGGCTGGCCGGTGGGCTGCCCGTTTGAGTGCTCATTGCTGGGCAGGCCTGCCCAGCTGCAGCTGCGAGCTACCAGGTTTCTTGCCAGCTGAAGACCCGCCCGTGGCCCTCTTTGACTGATAATTGCAGACATCTGAGGCTCCTGCCGACATGGCGGCCGCCACCGACGAGCAGCTGCAGCGCTTCCTGCACCAGGCGGGCTGGGCGCAAGAGGCAGTGTGGAGCCTGGCGGACCGCGAGGCACTTGTGCTGGCTGCCCGTGTCTCCAGGTCCGCAGTCTCATGAGCTTTGCTGTCGCCTGAAGGGCTGGGTCGAATCCGTCCTCTTCAGCTTGTGCATCGTGCCCCTCTCCCAGCTGCAACACCCTCCCTTGCCGTGCTATCTTTTCTGGCTGCCTGCAGGGGCGCGTGGGAGGTGGAGCGCGTGATCGTGGCCTGCGTTTGGCCCGAGGAGGTGTTACGCGTGCCGCGCAAGTGCGGCGACCCGTCGGCGCTGCGGGCGGCGTACCGCCGGGTCAGCATGGCGGTACACCCCGACAAGTGCGGCGCAGCGGGGGCCTCGGATGCAATGAGCATCGTGGCGGATTGTGTGAGTGGTGGGGCAGGAGTTGGTGCTGGTGCTCGCCCTCCAGATCTGCTTGTTTTGAAGAAAGGCCGCCATCCATCCATAGCTGCAGGCCTGATTGTTTGCTAGCAGTTCAGCAAGCTTGATCTTGTACCAATGCCTCCTGCTCCTGTATTTGATTCTGGCTGCAGTATGCCATGCTCGTGCATGCGGCCAGCGGCGGCAAGGCCGCCGCGGCGGTGCCCGCCTACCTGCGGCAGCACCACCCCACGCTCGCCATGCACACCAGCAGCAGCACCACTAGCCTGGTGGGCAGTGCAGGTGCTGGGAATGGCACACTGGGCGGCGTGCAGGCGGCAGGGGAGCAGCCGTCCCATGTGCAGGGCTGGCCATCGTCTCTGCCGCGGGCGCCGCCAGCCTGGCACGGCATGCAAGCCAGCACCGAGGCAGCCACTGTCACTGTGGATGCTGGCGGTGCCGCCTCCTGGGCGCCTGGCTCCTCGCCGCAGCCGCAGCCCGAGCAGCCGCAGCCCGTGCGGCGCACCAGCAGCTTTGGGGCCAGGACGCCGGCGCGGCGTCACAGCAGCAGCAGCCACGAGCACTGGCATCCTCCCAGCCGCATGTATTCGGAGGATGACCTGCAGGCTGCTGAAGCAAGCGGCTGCAGCCCTGGGGAGGGACGAGCCACAGCCTGCTGCGGAGGCCATGTGGAGCCGGAGCCGGAGTAGCAGCAGCAGCAGCCTGGCGGCCGCAGCGGCGGATGCCACGGCTGGCGCGTCCTCGCAGAGTCCAGGGTTGCAGCCGCCTTCCCGCCGTGCCAGCAGCGTCTCGCTTGGCAGCAGCATGGGAGCCTCGCCTGGGCCCTGGCACGCGGCAGGGGTGGCTGAGGGAGCCGGCTTGCCATGGCGGGGCAGCAGCGGCAGCCTGCCCAGCTATGCTGGCTTTTCGACGGGTGCCGTGACCTCTAGGCCCGCGAGCGCAGTGAACAAGATCCGGGTGAAGTTAAGAGTGCGCAAGGAAGCATGACCGCAGCGGCGATGGGCAGCTGGTGTGCCAGTGCTGCCATGGGTCGGCGCACATCCCACTGTCCTGTGTGACTGCCGCTGTCTGTGTATACTGTGCCTGTATTGAAATCCAAGGTATCGGTCCTGCAATTTGCCTGTTGTACACCTGCCTCTGATCTGGAGTTACCCCATGGGCGCGACGCGGGCGTCACCCTAACTGCGCCCTTATTGTTGGCCTGCCGCACACTCAATTTTCCCTCACTGCTGTACTTTTGAGCGCCATGACATGTAACATGCGTTTTGACAGAGTAGTTTGGGTGCGCTGGGTTCATTTCTGAGCAAAACAGACCTGACCAGCTTGCAGGCATGCCAGGCAGCCATGGCGGCGCCCACGCCAGCAAAGCACCTTGGAGGTCGGCAGCGCAGAGCGTCCTCCCTGACACCAACAGCACTCCACAGCTTCACTCTCGCGACTAGAGGTCTGCAGGTCCCCTGGGGTGCTGTTGGGCCGAGGGCCAGACGTTGGGGCGGCGGGGGATGGAGCTGAAGACGGAGGAGCTGGATCGGCTTGTGGTGGCCCACCTGTCGCACAATGCCAAGGTACGCTGGTGCTGGGGTCATGGGCCGGCGATCAGTCTGTCCTGCCATGCTCTTATGGGTGTCCTAGGCGCCGCTGGATTGCCTTGGTGACGCACGCTAATGCGCCGCCTGCAGGGGCGCAAGGAGCAGGAGGCGCTGCGCGGCCTGCTGCTTGGCGGCGACTTTCGAGCGGCGGCACAGCGCCTGCACGAGGTGTGCCCGGCCCTGGCGGAGAACCAGTGGCTGATATTCCAGCTCAAGAAGCATCAATTCATACACCTGGCCTCGCTAGCAGCTGCCCCGGTGGATGCCGGCGGCGAGGAGCAGGCGCAAGCACAGGGCCACTTGCAGGAGGCTCTCGGTGGGTGCTTGCGAGCAAGTGCCTTGGACGTGCGGGGCTTGCTGCGCTCTTTCCAACAGGGCAGGAAGCTTGACTGCAGCATGCTGCTGCCGCCGTGTTGCGCCACTTCCCTGAGCACAGCCTGCACCGTTCGACCGCCCCTGCTTGTCCTGCAGAGCTGGCGCGGCGCGAGCTGGCACCGCTGGCGCTGCACGCCTATTGCGAGGCCTACTCAGACTTCAAGGCCTGCATGCTCGCCCTGGTTTCTGGCAGCAGTGCAAACAGCGGCGCCGGTGGCAGCAGCGGCGGCGGCGGTGACCGCAGCGCCGAGCTTGCAGAGTTTGCTGGGATGGTGGTGCGTGCGGTGCGGGAGGAGGTAGGGTGCGGAGGCACGCAGCTGGCGCAGCTGGCGCGCTACCTGCTGCTGCTGCACCAGCACCAGCACCACACGGGCTTCCATCCCTTTTGGTGGCCTAACTTCAGTGCACAGACGCAGCGGCTGTGCGGCCAGCTGCTGCTGCCGCAGCGTGACGCGCTGCCGCCTGCTGCGCTGGAGCCGGCAGACGGCGGGCGCAGGCTGCCGGCAGGCGGCGTGAGGGAGCATGATGTGCAGGCGCTGCGGACGAGCCTAGGGTGTGACAGGGAGGAGGCGGTGGCTCTGCTCAGGTGATGCCCGGGCTGCTGCTGCTGCCGTATGGCTCCTGCGCAGACCTTTGCTCTGTGTTTGGCGCTCTGAGAGCGGCAGCCCCCTCGTTCTCGTGTAATGCCGGCTCTCTTTTCTGTCAACTGGCGGCGGAATGGAGGTTGTGCATTCCGAGGGCTCCAAGAATCAACTGCGGTTGTGCCCGCCTGGCAACACGCTCTTGGCAGGGCGGGCACAATTCACACCTTTTTCGGCCTTGCAGCAGTTTTGACCCTGTGTCGGTTTGATTGGGCACTTGTGCAGGCGGCGCACATAGATGAGGGCCTCTTGGCTGAGCTGGCGGATGAGTATGCCACCTGGCGAGGCCTGGAAGCGCCGTCATCGCAGGACCAGCAGCAGAAGACGGGCAGCGACAGCGCGGGGCAGGCTAGTGGGGCAGAGAGCATGCATGTGGATGGGGCCTCGCCGCCGCCGCAGCAGGTGCAGCAGGAGGAGTTCAAGGAGCAGCAGCCGCGGCCCAGCAAGCTGGCGCGGAAGGGGCCAGCGGAAGGAGGAAGCGTGCTGGCGGCAGCGGCAGTAGAAGAGCGGCTGGAGCTGCCTGCTGAGCTGTCGGAGCAGCAGCTGCGTGCGGTGACGCAGCAGCTGGAGCGCTTGCTGGCTGGCGGGCAGGCAGACCAGGTGAGGAATGCTTCATGCAAGTTGTTCAGCTGGGCATGGCGGGCATGTGCTGGTGCATGGTGGCTGAGACGCGGCTCGGCGCGGTGCGCACTTTGCAGGCTCTGGAGCAGCTGCAGGCTGCCGACGCAGCGTTCCTGCCAGACCACCCCACCGTAGCCTTTGCCCTGCACCACTGCCGCTTCCTGCACCAGCTGGCGGCGGCGCCTGCCTCGGGGGGCGGTACCGCTGCAGCGCTGGCCATTGTGCGGCAGCAGCTGTCGCCGCTGGCGCAGCAGCACCCCGAGCTGCTCCAGACGCAGCTCAAGGCTGCGCTGGCGCTGCTGCTGCCGCTGCCCGCAGCGGGCGGCGGAGGCGGCGGCGACGGCGCGGCGGCACTGCAGCAACAGCAGCAGCAGGGCGTGACGGATGCTGTGACGGCAAGTGGGGCTGCCACCTGCTGGTGTTCGCACAGCACCAAATGCATGCCTGTTCTTCCGCGCTCCTTTGTTGCCCAGACACGCCCTTGGCATCCCTTCTGCAGGCAGTGCGGACTGCCCTGCGCCCCCGCTGCCACATACGCGAGCCTCGCCTGCTGGCCCTGCTGCAAAACTTGATGAGGTTGGGTCGAGTGGGCCCACAGCTGGCCGTTCCGGGCCTTGTCTGTGCATGGACTTTGCTTGCATCGCCCCCTCGTGCCTGACATGCCTGCTGACGTGCTCTTGCAGCCTCCACACCGCGCACTTCAAGCTCCAGCGCTGCCAGGACAGATTTGCAGCTGACCTTGGCATCCCAGCCCTCAAGGCCGGCTCCGGCACGGCAGCCCCTGCTCCCGCACCAACCGGCGGCGCAGCAGCTGCGGCGGCCATGGCTGTCGAGGCGCAGCAGGCGCTGGCGGCCGCCGCGGCCGGCGCTGCACAGCAGCAGTGGGGTGCTGAGGTGCCCGTGCCAAGAGTGCGGGGGCTTGGCAGCGATTCAGGTGAGGCGGCCTGCTGCTGTGCTACTGTTGCAGCAGCGGTCATTTGTGGATGTTTCGGTGCTTGCCCGCCATGCACCACCCGCCATGCACCACCAGAGGGAGGCTGACCTGGGCTCCCCACCGCCCATTGCCTGCAGGCGAAGACGAGGAGATGGGGGAGGGCGGGAGCGAGGAGGAGGAGCAGGGCATTGATGTGCTGGAGCAGTCCATCATCACCGTCTGCGAGTTCACAGGCCTGCCCCGCCACACCGCCATCGAGCTGCTGCTGGCGCATGGCGGCGACGCGGCGTCCGTGCTTGCCCATGTGTTCCCCTGATCATGTCAAGCCTAGTGTGGTCCAGCCAGCTCTGGCTGGCTCCTGGCTGGCTGGTTGCTGGCCTGCCATCTCTGGTTATCGCGGCGCCGTTGCGCCCTCCTCTGTACCACTGCTTGCGCTGTCAGTTTCCCTGCTGTGCGTCAGTGCCTCTCAGTTTCCCGCTTCTCGGTTTCATGATGTCAACTGGTGATGAGTACACAACAACATACAAATGAGTAGGACCCGATAGATGTGTGTAGTGCAAACTGCGTACAAGCGCCCAGCACGCCACCGCATGGCGTCAGTCGGTGCTGGCCTGGGCTGGCCAGCTGTCATTTGGGTTGGCCCGGGGTGTGAAGCTGCGTGGTCCACACCAGGTCCGCATCCGACTCCACATACACCTCATCCTCCGCGATAAGGTTGCTGGTGCTAACCAGCCCGCCAAAGCGCATCTCCATGTCTGCTAGGTTCCATCGCAGGCCCCTGCGCCAGGCGGCGGGGGAGAAGGAGAGGGCCAGATCAGCCAGAGAGTGAGTCACGGCTCAGCAGCCAATAACAGGTGGACAGAGACAATGGCTGCCCTCGACTCGCTCACCTGCTGCTAGCTACCGCGGGCCCTGCACATGGCACTAGCCCGCACGAGGGCCCCTCCAGCCGCCGGTCCGGCCGGATGATGCAGCGCCCCGCTGGCGCCAGCCGGGCCAGGTTGCCGTCACCCAGAAGCACGAGACTGAGGTCACGGTGGGCGTGCAGCGTGCTAAGGCTGGACAGCGAGTGGTCCAGCCGCCCTCCCAGCGCTCCTGCACGGCACAGCACAGCTCAGGCATGGCTCAGACGGGGACCAACGGAAGGCTGGAACATGCGTCGCAAGCAATGGAGGCCCATGCAGCGGTGCAGCAGCCCCTCACCCAGCGCCACGAGTGTCAGATGCCGCAGCTCCAGCCGCCGCTCCTCTGCCTGCTGCCGCACAAACTGAATGCACTTCTGAAGGTCGGTGCTGTCCTGGTCGGCTGCGCAGGGTGCGGCAGCAGCGGGCGTGGGCAGAGGGCGGCAGGCAGGCTCCATCTGGCAATCACAGCGCAGCACCCGAGCAGCGCAGCCTGTCGGTGCCTTGGCAACCAGATGCACCCGCCATGTGCCATGCGAGGTGCAGTTGTCAGCCCACCCGACAGGTCCTGCACCGGCACCCCGTGCTGGCGGTAGAAGGCCAGAACGTCGGGACGGATGCTGTCTAGGTCGCCCTGGATGGCGCTAGGCAGGTACTGCGACCGTACTGCCTCTGCCGCCTGCCCCGGCAGCATGCCCGGCAGCTCATCATAAAGCCGGTTGGCGCCACCGTCGGCGCACACGCGCAGCGTGGCTGCAGCAGGGGAGGAGGTACGTGTGCAGGTGTTTGGTGGGCGAGCATGGCATGTCTGCATGTGTGCATGTGCAGGCAGGGGTTGTGTGAGGTGCCAGCTGCAGGATGCACGGCCCAGAGCCACCCCACCCTTGTGCCACAGGCGCGGCGTCAGCGCCGGCAGGGTCCAGTTGAGCAGCACCACCGCCAGCTGCTGCTCCGAGGGGCATGCTGCTTCTCCCAGGAAGCTGCTGCACAGTATTCGGGGCTCCATGCGAGCTGCTGCTGTGGAGGGCACCGCAGTGCAAATCGCCGCCGCCGCCACCGCCGCTGCTGGGACTGCCGCCTGCACTGCCACAGTGTTGGCCCAACCCGATCGCTTCCTGGGCGCACTGGATTTACTATGGAAAGGCCGCAAGGGCGAGCAGGGGCAGAGAGAGTGCAGCAGACGGGCTAGCGGCCGCTCTGAGCAAACAAACATGCAGCCCTAGGCTCCTCAGTCTGTGGCGGGGAACGGATTATTCTGTCAATTGCTCTGCGATTGTCAACTGCGATCAAACTGCTGCTGCCAACCAGGCAAGAAATGCAGGAGCTGGAAAAGCGCGGCACTCCGGCTGCAGTGCAGTGCTCAGCTAGCTATTGACGCCCCATTCACGCAAGTCACTCGCTGCTGGGACGAACCGGCGAGGGCTGGGCGCTACGACCTATGGCTCGGGGCCTACAGGCTGCAGCAGTGGCTGCTGTTCTGCTGGCCGCGGTCTGGCTGATGCCCGCCGCGCAGCTAAGCGCGGCGCAGGAGGTGAGAGCGCCCGCACCTGCCACCACCCGCCGCCCGCCTCCCGCCCGCTGAACGCCGCCTTGTGACCCTCTGCTGCAGACTGCTCCCACCGCCCCAAGCGGCGTGCTCCTCTCCTTCTGCGTCAGCTGATCCTTCAAAGGCGCTGCGTTGCAAGTGCAACAAGCGCTGAAGAACCACTTTGGGCAGTCGCTGCCCGTCACCCTAGTCAACCACCCGCCGCCGCCCACCCAGGCGCTGCTGGCCCAGCTGGTGCTCCTGACGCAGTTTGTGCTGGCGGCCGTGGTGCTGTCAGGGCCGCAGGCCGCGCCGTACCTGGCTCGTATAGGCATCGTGCTTCCGCCCGAGACCTGGCAGGCTGTGCAGGAGAAGAAGGTCGGCATCCTCATGGGAGCCTGGTTCATCGGTGCGCACCTGCCGCTGCCCGCTGCCACTGCTGCAGCGGCGCTAGTGCAGCTTACGCAGCTTGCTGCTGGCAGGGAAGCCTTCACGGGCCGGCCGCGCCGGCCAGATGAGCTCGCCTTGGGAGCTTCCATGCCTCCTGCTGTTGAACTCCTGCCAAGCGCCCGCCCATGCTACACTCCTCGCTGCAGGCAACACGGTCCGCCAAAACCTGCTGGGGACGGGCGCCTTTGAAGTCTCCTACGATGGCACCCCGATCTTCTCCAAGCTAGACACAGGGCGCATGCCTACTCTGCCCGAGCTGGTCGCCGGCATCGCCGAGGCAATGGCGGCTGCCGGCAACCCCGCAGGCAGTGGCACCGAGCAGTAGCGGCAGCCAGCCAGTAGCAGATTTAGACATAGAGCAAGGGAGCGCGCCCCCTGCCAGCCTGCACCTGCTGCCTATGACGGCGGAGCCAGCAAAGCGCCCACCAGGCGTCCGGCCCACCCGAACCCGCTCGCAGCCAGCAGGCAGCGGGGCGCGCTCGCATGCACACACAATGCGTGCTAGGGTAGTTCTCACTCAACTGCAGTATTCCTTCCCTCGCCACTTTTGCTGCAACAGCAGCGAGGACGCCCATCGCCACGGGCCTGCCAGCCCAGTGCCCCACACGCCTGCCTTCTTTTATTGATCCTCTAAATTAATGCTTGTCTGCGTGTACGCCTCACATCATGTAAGCAATGCATGGGCCTTTGCCTGGCTTGCCAGGCATCAGGGAGGTCCTCGTCCATGCAGCGCCTGCCCGCCTGGACCGCCAGGTTGGCGGCGGCCTGCCGCTTAGCCAGGAGCGGGGTGGCTTGCCCCGGCACCCCTCTCATCCCGTTCTTGGTGCAACACTCAATTGGTAGCTAGCAGCTGAGCAGCAACCACTCTCGCTACCGCCTCTGTTGCGTCCAGGCGCCATGTTTGCTCCTGCAACGCGCCAGTTGCATTCCAAGTAATCGCCGCACCCCATGCGCCGCTAATGCCACATCTCCTGACGGAGCCCTGCTGCCGCCACCGCTGAGCGCTGCCGCCGCCGCCAGCGCCCGACTGCAGAAGTAAGCGCTACTCTGTGTCATCAGTGCAGGCCGTATGTGCCTGCGTAGCAGCCAGCGCAGCCACGGCTGGTAGGCAGCCCAGCTCATCCGGAGGCGCTGGCCAGTGTAGCAGGAGCTGTCCGCCATGAACTTTGACCCACGGCCTGCCGCCGTGAGCTCCTTTCTGGCCGTGTGGTGCTGGTTATGGCGCCAGGGTTCTGGTACACCTTAAGGGTCAGTAAAACCTCGAGCGTTTGCGGCATGCTTCGCCCGTTGCCGCCTTGAGCTCTACGCATCCCTATACCCAGTGCAGGGCGTTGTGGAAACGGCCACTCGCCGCAAGCTTTCCATAATCAGTTTTAACCTTCTGTTACCGGCCTTCAATTTCTTCAACTTGGCCCAGAACATAGACGTGTCCACTGTAACCAGCTACCTGCCCTTTGCGGCCAACAGCGTTCTCAGGTGACATCCATGCAGATTGTGTGTGTGTGTGTGTGTGTGTGTCACCCATTCTCCTGCCCATCCCGTTTTCCCTCCCCATCCCGCGCTTCCGTTCCCCGCCTGCCTGTCTGGCTGCTGCAGCAACGTGCTAGGCATGTTGATGGGGTGGGGTTCTAACTGGCTTGTCCGCACACCTCTGCCACTACGGTACCATGTAGTGGCAGCTTCCGGGTTTGGCAACCTGAACAGCTTGCCGCTGCTCATCGTCTTTGCCGTTTGCAAGCATGATGACTTGCCTTTCTACCAAGGTGAACAACGCCACCATGCTGGGCTGTGCATTCATCTGTGCACCGGGGATCACCGGGCTGCGCCCTGCGTCTGCCATCTGGCCTGGGACTGACCACCCCTGCCATGTTGCAGTGCTTGGAGACCAGTGCACCAGCATGGGCTTTGGATACATCGCGATCGGCACTGCGGCCACGCAGATGTTCACATGTGAGCAGCTTGCCAAGGCAGGGGGCAGGCTGCGGCACCAGGGACAGCATGCGCCTGCTGTCCCCATCACTCGCTGGGAGGAGCGGCACTGGTGTGCCGATAGATCGCTCCATTGTCGATCCCCAAATGCTGCAGATCCCATTGCCATCTGGCTGCTCAAGAAGCGCGCCCTTTTTGTGCAGCAGATCAGCAACCTGTCCGAGGTTGTGATCATGGCTGCCCTCCAGCGGAATAGCCCTGGGCTTGTCGCAGGAAGCCCTCCGCCCGCCACCCTTGTTGTGGCTGACACAACGGCCAGCCCACCTGACCTCACGTAAGGACATGCCAGTGGACGGGATGCGTGTTGGATGCTGCTTGCGCCGGCATTGACAACCTGCTGTACTTATACTGAGCAATGGCATGCTTGTTTTGCTGCACCAGCAGGCAGGACATGGATGGTACTGCGTTGGCGCATGCAGTTGGCACATCCGGCCAAGGAGGTCCCCTGTTGGTTCCAGGGCAGGCGTTAGATGCAGCCATGGCGGCAGGAGGGCAGCCTGCCGGCAACAGCGCTGCAGCAGGCGGCGCAGCAGCCATTCAGGCGCATCCCGATGTGCGGTCCTTTGCGCTTGACTTCAGCGCCGACAGCAGCAGCGATGGCGGCGCCGATGATCGCAGCGAGCGCAGTAGCAAAATCAGCAGCAGCAGTAGACGCAGTGGCGGCGGCGCCGGTGCTGACCATGCCAGATCAGATGCCCCTGCTCTTAGAGTGAAGGGGAGCAGCACCAGCAGCATGCCCATGGTGCTTCAGGTCCCTAGCCGCAGCAGCACACGAGCTGCCAGCTTCAGCAGCGCCGCAGGCAGCCCTGATAGACTGCCTGGCAGCCAGATGAATGGAGAAGGGTTGGGAGCTGGCACCGAGTCGCGCGCAGCAGCGCCGCTTGTCGTAGAGGTTGTGATGGCTGGTGGTGTGCAGGAGGGGCAGCCTGGAGCGCAGGAGCAGCTCGACGAGCGGCCCGCGCCCCGGCCGCCATCCCGAGCGCGGCGGTACCTGCGGCTGGTGTGGCTGTTCACTCGGGAGAACGTGCTGCGCATGCCGTGCATCGGCGCGGGGCTGGGGTTCATCGTGGGAGTGATCACGCCCATCAAGGACCTGCTGTTCCCCATCGAGGTGGGGACCCGGCTACCTGGCCCCCGGCCCTGCTGACCTGCAGTACCATGCCTGCTGGTCCTGCAGGCATTGGGAATGCACGTATCAAGGGCCCAGGCCTCACAACCGTCAAAGCTCCTTGGCGCCCATACACGTCCCCTGCTGCCCGCCGTGCCCCTGCCTGCAGTCTGCCACCCTGGGCTTCCTCATGGGGGCGCTGTTCAGCATCCAAGCCGCCCTCATCTTCGTTTCCTCCTTTGTGCTGGGCTCTGTGCTGTCCAAGGTGGGTTGGGGCTCCCTATGCGGCATTTGAGAGCCAGGTGACCGGCGGGGCGCACTGCTGGGCATTTCCACACTGCGCCTGATTAGCACCAGCAATGGCTGCTGAGTGACTGGCATGTGGCATCTGGGAGTGTCTGCCTGCTCAACGTGGCTGCCTGCCCTGGCATGCTGTGCAGGGCCCGGGCTCGGGCACGCGCGCGCTGGGATGGCGGCCGCTCCTGCTGGTCGTCCTCATCCGGATGGCGGTGCTGCCGCTCATCGGCGCTGTGGTGGTGGTGGGCTTCGTGAAGCTGGGCTGGTACAAGCCCCTAGATCCCGTCTATGCCTTCATCCTGCTGCAGCAGGTGAGCTGAGCAGGCTGCCGGACTGCGCCGGGCTGCGGCTGCCGCACAGGATTCTGTGCTGACGTGAGCACCGCCGCATGCCCAGCCACACCACCCTGCTCCAGCTGCATTGCGGCACCGGCCTGCCTGCAGTTCTGCGTGCCGACGGCCAACCAGATGCAGAACATAGCCAGCATGTCGGGCAACCGGGAGCGAGAGGTGTGCTGGAGTGGGTGGCTGGGTGGTGGTTGGCTAGAATGGGGCCACCACCCTTGAGTGTTTCTCTTTTGTTTTCTTTTGTTCTTCCACCACCTGCCGCTTACTGCAGATGGGCGCTCTGATATTCTGGCAATACGTCTGCGCATTTGTGGCCATCCCATGCTGGTGAGCCCCTTCCCCCAGCCACACTTGTCGCTGATGCTGCATTCCAGGCCCAACTCTTGCAAACAGCGTTCCTGGCAGCGAGCCTGTCACGCTGGCCCTGCACCCACGTGCCACCGCTGCGCTGCGTACTGCTGATGCCTCGCGTTCTGCCTGCTTGCAGGATGGTGGCCTACCTGTGGTGCATGGACCACTTCTTCCTGTACCCGGGCGCCTGATGCAGCAGGACCAATCCCTTGCTGCCAACGAGGAGCCCTCGGCTGGCGATGGCTACAACGTGTGTACAACTCTTTAATGCTAGCACTGCCTGACTGCTTCCGATGATTTTTTGGTTTCTTGCCAGGCTGCTCATTTTTTGTTATGATACGGTCAGCTGCTCATGGCCAGCTCCTGGACTGTGATCGCTGCTGCCTGCCCTCGCCCAGCAATGGTGTAAGTTAAAATGTTACGAAAGAACAACAGAATGGGAAGCGCGGCCCCTACGGGTTACAGTACACGCAATTCAGGGCTAGTGTACACATGCGCCCGCTGGAAAGGCTATTCTATCTTGCCAAGGCAACGGAAGGCAAAGCACGGCGTGGCAATGCAAGGCACACCCGGGTGGGGATACAGGCATTGAAGCCGGTGCACTCGAGAGTTTGCTGATTGAGTGGCAGGCAGTGCGCAGAGGCGCCGGCGTGCAAAGGCACAAAAATAGGAGAAGCAAGGCAGCTTCCAAGTGTTGGGAGGGAGGGCATGGGTTGTAATGAAACAGAGACGACTTGGTGCGGCAGGCCAGACAAGCTCTGGGGACCGAAGGCACTCAGTCTGCTGTAATTGGCGCTTCACTTGGGGATAGGGCGCAGCACAGAAGGGGCGGGTGATGAGCGCTCGCTAGTGCTTGCTCTGCTACATCTACCGCCAATACGTCCTGTACACGTGTTCCTGGGCGAGGCTGAGCCGAATACGTTGACCAAGGGTGGCGGCTGCCCCTCTATTGAGGGATGCAGGGGCAGGCAACGCTGCTGCCGCCTCACGCCTCTGGGCGGCGCTGGCTGTGCAGCCACTGCTGCGCCGCCAGCAGCACCTCGGGCGCGTGGCGAGCCAACACCTCGCGCTTCAGGTCCACCCGAGCGTCGGGGTAGGGCAGCATCTGGCGCTGGGCCGTGGTGGAGCTGTCCGCAGGCGCTGGGCGCCTGGACACAGGGAGCAAAGGCGCAGGAGGGCATGGGGCACTGCCCAACAGGCACTTATTTCCTACTCATCACATGTCCAGGCCAGGTGCACGGCAGGCCTGTGGGCACCAAAGGCAAGTACGGCAGGTGACAAAGCTCACCTGCGGCGGCCGGTGGAGGGGCCCGCGTCGCCGAGGTGCTTAGCACTCAGCCCCGCCGGCTCGTGGTCCTCGATGCGCAGCGGGGTGGAGGCGTGGGTGAGCAGCGGGAAGAGGCGGTACCAGGCCTCGGTAGACATCATGTCGTGGTGCTGCTGCTGCTGCTCAGAGCGGAGGCGAACTTCGTACTGGCCGTGCAGCGGGTCGGGGTAGTGCCTGCGGGCAGACAAGGAGCAGGAGCGGCGGAGGCACTGGGGTGGTTGTTAGCACCGGTGGTGGCGGAGTCGCTCGAATGAGCGAGCAGAAAGGGCCTGCTCGCCTCGCCAGTATCGGCAGCAACGGGCGTGATCAGGAGGGGTACAGGGGAAGAGCGAGGGTTCCATGGCCTGGACACACTGGCTAGGTAGCAGGGCGGCTGTGCCGGCAAAAAGCGCTGGCGTGGGGGGATCCAAGGAGGAGTTCCCAGGGGCCGGCGGTCTGGTCTCGGAGGCTGCCAGGAGGCCCCAGGGCATGTTTCAATGAGCGCAGGCGGCCCCAAGCCGCACCTTTTCCCCGTTCCGGGCCCTTCCGGGTCTGCGGGGGGCTTGGGCAGCGCGAAAGCCGCCACCCGCAACGTCCGAGACGGCGGTCGACTGCCCCTAGCGGCAGGCGGCCTGCTGAGGTGCACCCGTGAGGGCAGGAGCGACGCCACCATGGCGCGTTGTCTGTTGGGCAAGTGGAAGCAGGTGAGAGGTGCGAGGACAAGCGGGCTGGTGAGTGGATCACAATGAGAGTGAAACATTCGCGCAGGCGCTGCGTTTGGCAGCTTCATCTCCCTGCTACGTGCTGTGCATCAGGGCGCCACGCCACTTTGGACACCTTTGCGCACCTCCAACACCCGGCACGCCTCGTTATTACTGCGGATTGCGTTGCATTGTCCAGTGTACCCGGTCCTGGCGCAGTCGTAGTTTTGGCCTGAACTCTACTCCCTGCTCGTTGGATGGCTCTCCCTGCGCTGAGGCATGTGAAGAGTGGGCATGGAGTTAGCCCATGCGGCACCCAGCGGCCACTGGCGGCCGGGCAGCGGCGGCAGGGCCTCGCCCCAGCCAGCGGCACTCCGCACGCGTGCGGCACAGTCGGCGGCGCAGCGCGCCCACGCCCTCGCAGCAGGGCCGTGGCCCAGGCCACCGAGGTGTCGGCTGCGGCAGAACAGGCGCAGGCGGGGCAGCGCAGGTGCGTTCCCGGGAGTGCCTTCCCTCGGTGCTCGCTTTCTGGCTGGCAATCCCACAGCCGCCCTCCCTTGCACAAACCAGCACCGCACCACCACCCCTACCCACTCCCCGCAGCGTGGAGCTTGCCAGCGCGGACATGAAGGCGACAGTGACGCTGGCACGGCTGCGGGCGGGCCCCGGCTATGCCATCGTCATCGCCTCTGTGGCGCCCGGGTCGGAGGCGGCCTCCGCGGGGGTGCGCCCGGGCCAGCAGCTGCTGCAGGTGTCCGACCCCATCCGCCCCAACGAGGTGTGGCAGCTGAACGAGAGCTCCAGCCTGCGGCACGTGCGCCAGGCGGTGCGCATGCGCGTGCCTGACACCATCACCCTGCTGCTCAGCCGGGAGCCCATCCCGGAGTGGGCGCAGCACGTGGTGGCGGCGAGGGCTGCGGCGGCCGCCGAGCGCGAGCAGACCCAGGACCCCGGGCGCCAGCAGCAGCAGCAGCAGGGCGAGGCCGCCGCTGCCGGCGACTCTTCGGCGGAGGCCGCCGACGATTTGCTGTCCGCCATCGTCCAGGCCGCCTCCTCGGGCGAAAGCATGGACAGCGGCGACGAGGGCGGCGCGTCGGCGGGCGGCCGCGGCGGCTTGACGGTTGCCGAGAAGCTGGAGGCGCAGTACCGGCAGCAGCAGGAGGCGGAGGGCGGCGCCCCAGAGGCGGCGCAGGCGTGGCAGGCGCTGACCGCGCTCGAGAAGCGGCAGAAGCGGCGCAAGGAGTATTTTGAGCAGGTGGGCCTCGACTTGGCAGGTCGGGAGAGGCCGCCCTGCAAGCCTCCTCTCGCCCGCAGCACCCGCTGCTGTCCTGGCTGCCAGCGCCTGTCAAAACCCCACCTTGCCCTGCCCCACCCCTGCAGGCAAGCGAGCGCAACGACGGGCCCTTCTTTGCCGGCGTGGCCGCGCTCTTTGTGCTGCCCCCAGCGATCATCCTGCTCGCCGCCTCTGCCAGCGGCTACCTCGACAGCCTGGACATGTATGGCGCCATGCGCTGAGGCCTGCAGCCCTCAGGCCAAGCCAGAGCTGCAGAGGCGTAGCGCCGCCTTTGGTCCCGCGTTTCTGTTCCTGTTGCTGAGTGGGATGTGCATTCTGTTTACCATTTCCCACCACCTTGACCCCCTCCGTTTTCTGCTGCCATCCATCCATCCATCCAACCACACTGTGGCAGCCGTCCAGCTACCTATCCCCTTCTGAGCCGCCGTCAGATTGCCAGGGGCCTGCCTCCTGTCCTGTACCATCACTGTGCTCCGCTGCCTCTGCTGCTGTTTTGATCCCTCTGAGATTTCCCAACCCTGAGTCGAGAAGCCGTTGACACTGCAAGTCCCCCTGAAATGCGTTTGCTGTCCCGAGTACTTTCATCCTCCTTTGCTTTCCCAGATCCCACTCTTTATCTGATGTGATGCTCCCAGCCAACTACTTGCCAGCTGTAAGCCCTTTTCTTACAGGTGCCTACTATCACCAGCGCGGTGTTCGGCACAGCGCCGCCACCTGGGGTCCCACGTCTGGTGGCGCTGCTCCTGGCAAGGTGCCGAGCGCTGCCAACAATGCGTCACAGAGGGCGATGCCCCTCTGCAAAATGCGTTTATGAAGAAGGCGCCACTTCACAACAACCTGCATCCTCTCCAAGTGCTGGGGGCTCACAGCAGCGCCATCCTGCGCTTGCGCCAGCCCGTCACGAGCCGCGTCCTGCTGCCCTGCGCTCCCGAGCTGCTCCTGCTGCAGCTGCTGCTGCTGCTGCTGCTGCGCTTCAGGCTGCTGCTCAGCGGCAGGGAGACCTGGTGCAGCTGCTTGCAGCGCTGCCAGCTGCTCTTCGTCTTGCTCGATGCTGGTGGGCAGTGCAGCTAGGGCGGCCCCGCATGCTTTCCTCAGCACTACAAAGGCCGCCCGCTCGCTGCTGGCGCTGATGGGTTGGTCGGCCAGGGCCAGGTGGGCGCGGGTCTTGCGCTCCGCTGACGTGGCGCAGCCCATGCGCAGCGCACGCAGCAGCTCCCAGGAAGGCGCCCCGCTGGCGTGCAGGTATGCCGCAGCCTCTGCCGCCCGCTCCATGCCGCCGTTGCTGCTGCCACCGCCGTTTGCTGCCAGCTGCCGCTGCACCGCGGCAGGCAGCAGCTGCGGCGCCAGCGGGGCAGTGTCGTGCGGGTTAGAAGCCAGCACAAAGCCGTAGTGTTCCAGCAGCCCCAGGTTTGTATGCCGGCCGTAGCAGAGGAACACTTGGTCGCCCGCAGCGTAGCTGTATGGGAGGAACAAGGCAAGGGAGCAGGGTCACCGAGCAGGACAGGGTTGTGGGGTGGGGTTTGGGCGGACAGGATCAGCATGGCGCAGCAGGGGCATGCGAGCGCTGTCCGATGTGCCACAGGTGGGGCCGAGAGCGCTGTCGCACTACCGCAGGGCAGGCCGCTGCCCCACCAAACCCCTCTGCCACCCACTCCCACACCACGCAATGCGTTGCAGCGAGGCTCACGCTGCGCGGGCGGTGATGCAGTATTCATCGGCCGATTCATCCAGGTGCCCATCTCCTGCCACACACTCCTCGCCACGTGCCACCGCCGCTGCCGCGCTGTGCGCCTCTGCGTCGCGTACGCCAGGGCTGGCTGCAGCTGGTGGTGGTGGTGGCTCCCCTGCAGCCGCCCTTGCTGCTGCTTGCCCTGCTATCGCGTCTGGTCCTGCCGCCAGCGCGCCGGCCGCGGCGAGAAGCTGGGGCGATGTGGGTATGTAGGGCGGCGGCGGCGGTCGGTAGTTGTGTAGGTCTCCAAAGGGGGCCAGTGCCCCTGCTGAGTCAGAGGGCAGGTACATGGTTCGGCTGGAAAGCGTGGAGGCAGCCCACAGCCAGGCGCCGCGCCCCCGCCACTTGGCCGCCAGCCCCAGCGCACGCAGCAGCGGCAGCGCGCCGGTGTGGTGCTCCGCGGCGGCAGCAGCTGCGGCTGCTGCTGCCATCACTGCGTGCGGCGCCTGCAGCGCTGCTGCCTCGTCTGCTGTCAGGCACATGGCGGTTGTGTAGCGGGGCGGCAAGCTGCGCAGGTAAGGTTGCCAGAAGGAGGCCGCTCCCTTGGACGCTTCACACAGCAAGTGCACCGCCAGCACCTGCACCAGATAGAGGCGGTCGGTGTTCAACAGCCGGCCAGGACATCAGGCCAGAAGGTCGACACAACACTAGTGTACACTGCACCTGGTCTGAAGTCAGTGCCGCTCTGTGCTGCCGCAGTGCGGTGCACAGCTCTGCATCCCGCCTCGCGCTCTCCACACTCATCAGCAGGTGGCGTGGCACGCGCAGCACGCAGGTGCCTGGAGGCGCGGACAAGGCAGGGCTGGGCAGCACGCTTGCCGCCAGGCGGCGGCTTTGCAAGTCGGCAGGTGGCTGCGGCGGTGGCGGGAGACCTCCGCACCGGCAGGAATGTCCTGGGTTGCCAGCACCCCTCTCCAGCCTTCAGGGACGAAACCGGCCTCGATGCCGGTCCAGACCACGCCACCAGTGCGGCACCATTCGAGCAGCTCCCTGGGCGCCGCATCTGGTGCCGACATGATGATGGGCATGGGCACAGTTATACGATAACTGGATGCAATTGATGCATCGACAGGTGACCTGGAGCTGATGTGGCGCCCAAGCGCCTCCAGCTCTGCGCTGCATCGTCAGGGTGCTGCTGCACCGTCAGCCTCTTAAGCTTCCTTCAGCTCACAGATTCGAGGATGCAGACCCATCTCATGCCGCTGCTGGTAAAGACTCTCTCCTCTCTAGGGTCCGCCCGCCTTCCTGGCCGCCAGGCGACATTATAAGCGCATTACTGAGTGCTAGCAGGTAACTGATCAAATGTACAGAGTTCAAAAGCGCACAAATGTGCAGAGCGTTGGCATGCCGTGCGGGTCTGAGGGCAGCAGCCAGGTAACGGACATACAAGCAGACACAGGGCCAGATGATGCTCGAGCTGAGCTGAACATGGGATGGCACACAGAGCTTGGGCAGTAACAAAACATCAAACCGCAGTTTGGAGGAAGAGGGTTTAGGGGGTTGTGTGGGGGTTCTCATGTTGCTTGTTGCTTCAGCCCCGCAGCCGGCCAGCCACGGCGGCCACGGTGGTCAGCAGCGCAAAGGTCGCGGTGAGCGGCGCGCCCACCGTGGACAGCAGCAGGCGGTCGCGCTCGATCTGGCGCTTCACATCGGCGTAGGGAGCGCAGCCCTCGTTCATGAGCTGCAGCGAGCCGGGGCGCACGTAGCCGCGCGTGGCCTTGCTGAGCATGCCCCGCCCCACCATGCTGGCGCCGCTGAGCAGCGCAGCGGGGTGGAGGCGGCCCCAGGCTGAGGTGCCGCGCCGGGCGGCGGCGTTGGCATCCAGCCACAGCAGCGCCTGGGCGTCGGACAGGCAAGCCTTGGTGAAGGCCTCTGGCAACGAGGCCAGGTCGCCGCCGCTCTCCTTGAGCAGCTGCGGCGGCAGCAGACAGGGGCAGGCAGGGGCGCGTGAGTTGCAGTGTGCATGGAGCGATGCAGCGCACCGCTGGCAGATGAGCAGGCTACATGCTGGGAACAGTCAGCATGCGCAGGGAGGAGGCAAAGGTAAAGGTAAAGGTGGGGAAGAGCCTCCACAGGCTTAACTTCCCGGTTTTAACGTCTAGCTTTAGACCATTATTTGATCTGCCTGACGCGCCAAGTGCAGTACCCCCCACTCGTAGTGAATGGGTCCCGGGGAGGCCTGTGCCGAAGCCTTGGCGATTCTATTAGGCGTTCCCGAAGGAATTGGCTTGGATTGGCGCTGAGCCGGAGGCAGTGAGCAAAGATGCTGACCTGGGAGATGAGCCAGGCATCCTCCAGGGCCGCATTCATGCCGTTGCCGGTGCGGGGAGTGACGCCGTGCCCGGCATCCCCCACCAGCAGCAGCGAGGGGCCGTGCAGCTGTGAGGCGTGCACCCGCATGCCCGACACAGCCAGTGGCCGCTGCTCCAGCTGGGCGGCCAACTGAGGCAAGGCAGCGGGAGGGGAGCGGGCAGGGTAGTCAGACGACAGAGGACCGGGGGTGCGGGTGCAGCGGCACAGCAATGGACCCGCCAATGCTGGCAAGCCCGTCCTGCAGCAGTTGCCGACACGGGCAACCTCTGCTGTCACCCCAGCAGCACGCAGCGCGGCTCACCGGTGCCCTCCACGCTGCTGGCAGCGAGGGGAACTGCTGGGAGATGAGGCACTCGAAGTCCGCCGCGCACTCCAGCCCGTTCCAGGCATGCTCATCCATGGAGAGGACGCCGCGGCAGGCGCCGCTGGCGGGGTCTGCCAGCACAAAGGCGACGGCGGCGTGGCGGAAGCCGCCCGCGCCCGAAGCCGCCAGTGCGCGCATCTGGTTGGTGGCAAAGCCGTCTGCGGCAGGCAGGCCCTCAAACACCTTGTAGCGAGCCGTCGCCTGCTCCATGCTGCTGCGCAGCTGCGGGGCCTGCCTCTCCGCGGCGCGCCGCAAGCGGCTCCACCCGCCGTCGGCAGCCACCAGCAGGTCGTAGCGCTGTTCGGTGACGCCGCCGCGCGGGACATGGCCGCGCGGGCTGCTGCTGCCGCTGCCGCCATGCCCCTTCTCGGAGCAGAACAGCGCGGTTTTGCGCTCCAGATCCAGGCTTTCGAACGAGGTTTCGAAATGCCAAGAAATGTTGAGTCCCATTCCCTCCACCTGCGCCACCATCGAGCGGCAGAAGGCATGGCGGCTGCCCACCAGGCGCGGCTCGGGGAAGCTCGTGCTCCACGTGTCCAGCGTGCTGCCCGCGCCAAAGGCCATGGACTGCACCGGCTGCAGGTCGGCCCCTCCGAAGGCGGAGACATCAAAGCCGGCCTCGCTCAGCGCCCGCCGCCCTCTCGGGTGCAGCATGACGACAAACGCCCGGTGCTTGTCGGAGGAGTCTGCCACCAGCGGGGAGGGGTGCCTCTCGTACACGTGCACGTCCAGGCCGGCACGGGCCAGGCCCACCGCCGTCAGGATGCCAGCGGGGCCGGCGCCGACCACGACGGCCACGGGCGGCGACGGAGCGGCCGCAGTCTCTGGTGTGCCCGCCGCGGCATTTTCGTTTCCAGGGCGATCAATCATGGTGCGCCACAAGAATGTCCGAGAGCGGGTAGGGAGGGTTTGGGGGTTGCCGGCGAGGGTTTTGAGGGCTGTTGTAAGGCCGTTCGGAAAACGAGCCCTGGAGGCGGCTTGTGGTGGATGGAATGCAATTGAGCACGCATGGATCGCATTGTGCAGGTTTTAAGCAGGGCCGCCTGGGGCCGCGGCCCCACCAGATGGCGCAGCGGGGGAGCCATGGTAGCTAGCCTGCAGATGCCACACCACCTGCTGGCCCGCCGGGAGCAAATAAACACAGAAATATCCCGCGTGGCTGTGGCGGGCAACCCGCTTTGGTGGCGGCAGCGGCGGCGGCAGAAGCGCCCTGCTCAGCAGGCCTTCTAGTTGTTTTGCTTCTAGTTGTTTTGTTCACTGAGTTTGTTGCAAGCATTCAATCGGATTTGGAACCAAGCCAGCCTGTGGTGGCCGTAGCCACCACAGCCCCACCCTGCTGCCGGCACGCAACCGCCCCTGCCGCCGACCCCGGCGGTTGGGGCCGAGCGAGGCAAAATGGCGAGCGCGCCGCAATGCGGCCTGGGATCTGTGAGGCCAGCTGGTGATAGACCCCGGCATCATCATGAAGTTGGGCATCATTGTGGGCTGGCAGAGCAGGGCTGCCAAGCACAGTGAGCTAGTTTCACAGATAGATATTTGGCAAGCGCAATATCGTGCGCGAGCGGCGGCAGGCATGCACCGAATGGCGGGAGGGATCGGCCGCTCGGCTGGCCTGGCGGCCTCCCCTGGGCCTGCAACCCTCAGGCACAAGAGCCCCCTGTGCACAACCACGCCCAACTTCTCGAATCGGGGGAGCCCATCTGGTGGGAATCTCCCAGGCAGCAGCCCTTAGCGCTTCTCCGCCCCCACCGGCCGTGCCTGGGCTGCCCCAGCGCGTTGGGATTGCCCGATCCACCGCTGCCGGCGCCGGCAGGGCCCACGTGCAACTCCCGCCAAACCGCGTCAGGACTCGAATTCAGCGCTTATCTTAAGGCTCCGATCCCGCCCCCGGCTGGTGAACGTGCTGCCACCCCCGGGCCTGCTGCTACCGCCTGGGGTTGGAGCATCCATCTGCGCAGCTGAACGACCGTTGCGCCCATCCACCCCGCGCCGCGGCACCCCAGCCGCCTGCAAACATGAGCCTGAAGAAGCAGACGGCCGGAATCTGGCCCCTGGCGCTGTGGTCGTTGGCCGCCACCGCCATGCTGCTCTTCGCCGTCTCCGGCAGCGGCGGCCTAGGGTCGGTGCAGCGCCGCATGCTTCTGGCCCGCCCGCTGGCCACCGGCGACCTGACGGGCCTGGCGGTGCTGGACCACCTTGTGAGCGGCCGGGTGGGCGGCGCGTCGGCAAACCTGCTGGCGGCAAACACCACGGCTTACAAGCGCGCCAACGAGCGGTGCCGGGCGCCCACGCCCGATTCGCCGCCGCTGCCCAAACTGAAGCGCGCGGGCGCCTGGGACGGCGGCAAGCCAGCTGTCTCCGGCAATGCCACAGCCATCGTCACGCTCCACATTGACAGGTGAGGCGGCGGCCGTGAGAAACACGTCTGTCGGGGCCGGCGCCCAAATCTGGCGCTGCTAGGGCAGTCGCTGTCCGCCCTACACAGGCGCCAGAGAGCTGGGGGTCAGACTTGAAAGCCTGCTCCTTCTCACCATCTGCATCCCCGCAGCATGCTGTTGGGCGCATATGCACGCCGTCCCTTGCATCCCTCCTGCCTTCGAGCACATCTTTTGACTAACAGTGCCCGCCACCCCGGCCCCCCACCCCCCACCCCTCGACAGGCTGCCGCTGCTCCAGGCCCACTGCGCCGTGTGGCCCCACACCGTCATGGCTGTCGTGTACGCCCCGATCTCCTCCGCCCGCCGCTTCACCTGCGTGGACGAGGTGGCCACGCCCGACCAGCTGCGGCGAGGCAGCTCGTGGCTGGCAATGCTGGGGCTGGGCGGCGGGCGCTGCCAGTACAGCGGCTGGTCGCTGGAGCGCCTGCGGGCGCGCGTGCGCGACATGCAGAAGCGCGCAGAGGAGACAGGTGGGTGGGTGCGGCGGCCTCGGCTGCGGCGCGGAGGGGACCCGCTGACGGGGTGGGGTGGCGCTGGCTGGTGTGCGGGGAATAGGGCTGCGCATGTGTGTCGTGTACATGGCATGGGCTGTGCACGCTGCTCCTTCGCAGCTGGCCTCACGCCTGCGTGGCCTTGCTCCCGGTTGGCCCCACCCGGCTTCCTGCAGGCGTGTGCAACCTCCAGGCCGAGCTGTGGACCGAGGAGATGACAGAGCAGCTGGGCGCGGGCGCGGGCCTCATCCCGCAGGCGGCCCTGCAGAACAAGGCGCTCCTGGCGCTGCAGCAGCAGGAGGTGGGCGCGGGCATGGGCCCTGCGCGCACCGAGCCTGCCTGCTCTGCCTCTGTGGCACCTGCAGCACGCACAAGCAGGAAGTGTGCTCACGCCCTGTTCACACAGAGTTCATCACGCCTGCCCTGCCTGCCTGCCTGCCTGCCTGCCTGCCTGCAGCAGGACCTGGACAAGCGGCACGCTGTGGTGCTGCTTGACTCTGACATTGCGGCGGTGGACGTGTGGCAGCTGCTCAACTCGAGCTCGCGCTGGGAGCGCGCGGCGCGCGAGATGGGCGGCGGCGGCGCCCTCGTGCTGCCCGCCTTCCAGCTGTCGCCGCCGCGCTACGTGCACGAGGGCGCGGGCGGCGGCGCCGCCACGCTGCGCGGCCGCTCCCTGGAATCGGCGGTGAAGAATGCGATGACGATAGTGACGGCAGGTGGGCCTGGGGTGGCCGGCGTGGCAGCTCGCTGCCGGGCGCCGCGCTGTGCAGCACGGCATGGCTGCGCCTGCCGCGCCCGATGCCGACACGTGGCAGCCCGTCCTCCCTCCCTCACCCGCATGCCGTGCCTGCTTCCCTCCGGCCGCCGCCGCAGACGCCGGCAAGTTCCCTCTGCGGAAAAAGTTTGTGGATGGCAAGGTCCGGGTCTTTAGTGACCGTGGCTTCAGCAGCAGCCAGGATGCGGCGCTGCCGTTGCTGTGGTTTGAGGCGGGTGCGTCCAAACGGCGGCGGAAAACATCCGGTAGGGGGGCCTGCCTGCACTGCCTTGCACTGCGCACAGTGTTCCTTGCACCGTGCGCACCCGCCGCCGCACACGCCGCCGCCACCCCCGTGGCGGCAGGCGGGGAGAGGTAGGCTGTTGGGTGGGCGCACGTGCCTAGGAGGCAGCGCAGGAGGAGGTGGCGCCCCAGCAGCCGGCCAGCGGCACAACCCCGGCGGCTGCCGGGGGCGGCTGGCCCAGCGGGCGCAGCGCTGACGTGGCGTGCTTCCCTGGAGCGCAGGTGACATGCACGGCGATGATGACGATGGCTACCCCATCGTGCCGCAGCCCGGCTTTGCGCCCTTCACAATGATGCGGCGGCAGCATGTGCCCTGGGGCGACGAGCGGCTCCGGTGCGGGGCAGCTGCTCTGGCTGGCTGGCTTGGGGCGTGTGCCGCGGGCGCTGCAGGAAGATTTGCACGTGCTGATTTGGTTGGCTGCATGCTTGCCTGCTGCCCACCTGCAGGGGCAGCTACTACCACCGCGCATGGCAGGCATTGGTGGCGCGCTACATGGGCGTGCGGCACATTGTGCAGCCCAACACGTTCACGCTGCAGCTGCCGCACACCCAGGCGTTCAGCATGGGCGAGGCTTCGCTCACCAACTTCCTGGCGGTGAGCAGGGCAGCCGTGGGCATGGGAGGAGCTGCTGAGCTGGCAGGGCCAGACCAGGCAGCAGCGACTTTTGTGTGTCAGCGCGACTTCCGACCCATGCATTGTGATCCGCCTGCTGCTGCAGATGGAGCCCGTGTTCCGTCAGCTAGTGGAGGAGATGGGGATGGGGGTGTATGTGCCCATCACCAGCTTTGGGGACGACTGCCAACTCAACCTGCCGTATGCAGAGGTGTACTGAGGCAGGCATGCCCGCCCCCGTCCCTCTCGCTTCGGCGACTTGCGGCTTGAAGCTGCCTCAGTACTCCCTCTGATTTCAGGCATGTGATTTGGTGTGCCCGTTGCGACATGTGTTTGTGTTTGACCCTTTCATTTTCGTTCCTCAAGACCCCGTTTTGCGCACTTGTAATAGCACTGCTAACCGCCGCCGCCACGTCCTGCCGCCGTACTGCTGTTGCCTCGGCCGCCAGAATACATGGCCACGGGAGGGTGCTTCTCCGAAGTCCACGAGCGCAAAGTTAGGGCTGAAGGGCACCATGGTCAAGGTGCTATTCGCTGGCGATGTTGGGGGCAAGGTCGAGGCCCTGTTCAAGCGAGTGGCAGCTGTCAATTCTTCCAATGGACCATTTGACATGCTGCTGTGCACCGGAGGGTTCTTTGCGGGCTCTGGTGAGGCTCTGCCGCTGCCCACCGCAGCCAGTCGGCACGCTAAGTGAACAGGGCAAGCGGCGGCTGCGATCCGCAAAGAGATCCACCACGCTGCGTGGGACGCGGCCGTGACAAGCGGTGCCGCCGCCGCCGCCCGCCTCCCGCCGCCGCTGCCGGCCCCCGAGGCGCAACACCAAACCACTGCTTGGCTGCTGCCTGAGCAGGCCCTGACGATGACGAGTACAGCGGGGAGTTGCTGCCATACATCACGGGGGAGAAGAAGGCGCCAGTGCCCACCTACTTTGTAGGCGGCTGGGGCCACGGCAGCAAGCAGGCGCTCGAGGCGCTGCCAGGTGCGTGCCCCTGCTCCGGGCCCCTTGCCTTTGTTCAGCACCAGCCCACCCCCAGGGCTGCTGATGCCGCATGGCGGTCCCCACAGCCGTTCCCGGCCGCCACAGCGGGTGCCGTGCCCGCCACGCCCGCCGCGCTGCACCCGATCGGTCGCGGCGCGCCCTTGCCGCCCCTCTCGCCCGCCTGCAGCCTCTGAGGGCAATGTGAAGTACCTGGGGCGCAGCGGCGTGGTCACCGTGGGCGGGCTGTTGGTGGCCTTCTTGGACGGCCAGTACAATGCAGCTGCCTTTAGGACACAGGAGCCCACCGGCACCAGCAGCGTCGGCCCCGGCTGCCGATACTACGCAGAGAGCGGTGCGCCCAGGTGGCCCGCAGGCATGCCCTGCATGCACCCTGGCTGTACTGACAGACAGTACCAAACCAGCAGTCGGGGTGCCCTTGGCTCGCTGCCAGGCAGGACCGCAAGGCGTGCGCTCTACAGCTAAGCTACAGCTCCTGTCTCTTGCCCTGCCCTGCCCTGTGGCGACCGCAGATGTGGACCGGCTGAAGCTGGGCCTGGCCAAGGCAGAGGGTGACATCGATGTGCTGCTGACATGCGAGTGGCCGGCAGGGCTGTGCGATGGGCTGCCCGATACCGCCAAGCCGCAGGGCGTGCCGTTGGATGGTGCGTGGCAGGGCTGCAAGCCTGCAGAGGGCGGGGAGGACGGTTTCAGGAAAGGGGGCGTCACCGGCGGCAGCTGTGCTTGTGCAAGGCAGGCGGCACGCCTGCCTGCGGCTGTGCCCTCGTTCTGCTGGTCTTGAGAGCGCAGCCTGCCTGGTTGGTTGGGTTGCCATCGGCTCACACGGCATGTGGCTTGGCGCTGCTGTGCAGGGGCTGCCATGTGTGCGGAGGTGGCCCTGGCGTGCCGGCCGCGGTACCATGTGGCAGCAGGCAAGCGCGCATTTTTTGCCCGCGCGCCTTACTTGAATTCCGACCTGGGTGCGGGAGGGCACGCGACGCGCTTCATTGGGCTGGCAGAGGTGCGTGCTATGGCGGATTGGCCGGGCTGGAGTGCTTGGGTGTGGCAGAATGTGGGTGGGTGGAGCAGGTCGGCCCGCTTGCCTTGGTCCTGCTTGGGAAGCTGGCTCCCTAACAGGCCTGGGGCCCTGCTCATGTGGAGATGGGCGTGTGCTGGCCTGCGCTGGGCTGCGCAGGTGGGCAACACCAGCAAGCAGAAGTGGCTGCATGCGCTGGCACTGACGCCTGCCGCAGAGATGACGCCAGAGCAGGTGTGCTGGGCGGCGGCCTGGTGGCGCACAGGCGAACGAATGCTGTTGCGCATGATGGCATGTTGCTGGCCGTCCCTCGCTGCCATCTGCGGTCCTCAGTCGGGTTGCTGCCTGCTCACTCCCTCCCTGCGCCTGCCACCCCTGCAGCTGACGGCGGTGCCAGAGGGTACGACCAAGTGCCCTTACGAGGTGGCCAGTAGAAAGCGCGGGGCGGATGCCATGGACGATGAGCAGCTTGGGGCGCAGGACTGGCGGTGGCAGCAGCGCGGCGGCAAGCGGCAGCAGGGGGGGCAGCAGCAGCGGCTGCCCGTCGCGGCGCCGAGCTTAGGTGGGCGAGGCGGCGGGGTGGGGCTGACACGCAACCCCATTGCTGTCTGGTGTTGCTGGCTGGTGTTTGTCCGCATGAGGATGCAGCTCCCTGAGCCTCTGCCTTCTGATTTTGGACCTCCAACTGCACTCGCCCCTTGATTCTATGTTTCATCTGCTGCCTGCAGGGCGGCAAGATGTTGTGAAGGACAAGAGCAAGACGGCCTTTGTGCGCAATGTGCCCTTCAGGCATGCCCCAGCCGCTGCGCAGCTGGCCTGCCTGCCTGCCTGTCCTTTTTTGTGCCCATGCTTCTTACCTGCCTGCCTGCCCGCCCGTCTGCCTGCCTGCCTGCTATCAACGTGTCTGTCCTGTGCCGCCGACTGCAGGGCCACCGAAGACGACCTGGTGGAGTTCTTCAGCCAGTGCGGCACGGTGGTGGACCTGGTGCGGCGCACCAACAAGGAGGGTGGGTGGCCCCACCTCGCATGTCGCCGCCACTGCTGCCACAGGTCGCGGCAGCATTTTGGGACTGTATGGTTGTCACAGCAGTAATTGCGGTCTCTGGTCTTGGTTGGGGAGTGCCAGCAACCAGCTCAGCCCGCTCCACACTCTGTTGGTTTGGCTGGCCTAGGGTGCCACTTTGTTGTTTTCGCCGCTGTGTTGACCTGGTCCTGCCAGCCTGCCCCGCCGCCTGCCTGCCGCCGCAGGCAAGCTCAACGCCTTCTGCCACATCCAGTTTGACAGCGTGGAAGCCATGGAGCGGGCGTGCCAGGTCACCGGCTCACGTGAGACGGCGGCAGCGCTCGCGCCGCCACCTGTCCGGCTGCCTTGTGCCCGCGAGCCTGCCCGTGCGCTGGCCACGGCCCGCCCACCCTGCCTGCCTCACAACGCGCCGGCTGGGCCCGACACCACGCCATGCGTCACCGCCGCCTGCGTTGCCTGCACGCAGAGCTGATGGGCCGCACGCTATACATAGATGCCGCCACCAGCGGCGCTGAAGCCAAGGCGCGCGCCGCGAAGCCCGTGGAGGGGTGCTGGTTCTGCCTGAGCAACCCCAATGCCGACGTTGAGCTGGTTGCGTCCGTGGGTGCGCGCCCCGCCGCAGCATGCGCGCCTGCACGGCTGGCTGCGCTCTGCCGCTGCTACAGGCGGCTTGCCTGGTGTTCTCGCCCTCTGGCCTTCTCTTGCCAGTTCTTCTTTTGACCCCAGGCATTCTCCTCTATATCTCTCTCCTCTCCCATACCCAATGCGCTGCCCTTCCATCGTTTTGCCTTACTAGTTGCCCCCTGTCCTTCCCCTCCCACCACGCACTGCGCAGGCGAGGAGTGCTACGTGGCTCTTGACAAGGGGGCCATCACCGACCAACACGTGCTCATCCTGCCTGTGGAGCACTTTGCCAGCTCGCAGGCAGCCCCCAGCAGCGCCACCGAGGAAATGCAGCGGTGCGGGGGCTGCCCAACTCCCAGTGATTAAGGCCTGCCCTTGCTGCTGGGCCTGCTTGCACTGCCAGTGCCGGTTTCACGGCCACCTGCCGTTGCGCTGACGGCCAAAGAGGGAGGCTGTGTCCCTGCAGGTACGTGTCGGCGCTGCGCAGCTGCTTTGCGGCTTCCGGCAAGGAGCTGGTGGGATTCGAGCGGTACATGGCCCTGCGCAAGAGCGGCGGCAACCACTGCCACTTCAACGCCATTGCAGTTCCATGTGCGCCCGTGTGGCCCCATTTTCCAGCTGTGTGGCGGCACCAGCCAGCTGCACCGAGCTGCCACCTTCGCCGCCGGTGTTCATTTGATGAAGGTCATGCAACTGGCTACCATCCAGAACGCAATTTGTGACATGCCCTGCGCGGCACTGCTGCCCTGCCCTCCCTTGCGTGCAGCCGCTGCTGCCAAGCAGGCGCAGGAGGCGTTTGAGCGGGGCGCGGCGCGGCACGGCTTCGAGCTGCAGCACCTGCCAAAGGTGGCGGGCGATGCGGCGGCACGGGAGCAGCTGAAGGCCGCAGGTGGGGTGAGGGCCGCTGGGGACGGGAGGCGGTGGTGGTGGTTGGGGGAAAGGATGCATGATTTACTTTGTTTTTGTTGTGTGTGTGTGCCCGCTGGGGCAATGAGAGCTTGTGACCCCACCTGTCCGGCATGCCCCACCCAGCATGCTGCCCGCCGTTCCCGCTGCCCTGCCTGCCGCCCGCCTGCAGTCGGGGAGGGCGAGTACTTTGTTGCGGTGCTGCCCGACGGCAGCCGCCTGGTGCACCCCATCGCCTACGGCGAGCGCTTCCCGCTCAACTATGGTCGGGAGGTGCTGGCTGAGCTGGCGGGCGTGCCCCAAAGGTGGGCACTCAGCAGGGATGCATTGGTTGGTGGGACGCTGACCTCGCCACCGCTCAGCCCTCAGCTCCGGATTCAAGGTCCTCCTCCCAGCGTGCCGGCCTGTGCCGCGTGGCCCTAACCTGGTGCTGCCTTGCCCTGCCTGCCCTGGCGCGGTGCAGGGCGGACTGGAAGGCGTGTGCGGCCAGCAAGGCAGAGGAGGAGGCGCGGACGGAGCGGTTCAAGGCTGCCTTCCGTGCGTACGACATCATGCAGTAGACAGCCGGGGCGGCCGCACGCTGCACTGTTGGTGGGCAGCACCGGCGGCGGCACCGGCGGCGGCACCGGCGGCGGCGGCGGCAAGTCGGCGGGGCAGCGGTAGCTGGAGCGCACATTCATGCCGCTTGTGCTGGGACCACTGTAATGCGGTTCTGCGAGAGAGCCTGGGGGCCGACACGCTTCGTAACTGATGCCACTGGGCTTTGACCGGCGTGGTGCCGCCAGGTAGGCGGCGCAAACATGGGTCTGGGCCATTCGACGGCCCATAGGTCGGCTGCTGTTTGATCGCAAGTCTGCTGCGGTTTCTCAGCTTGGGGCCAGCACGGGAAGTGGGAGAGCGTCAGGTGATTGAACGCCATCTGCGCCCGCAACACCGACAGCCCACTCTGCCCGCTGTTCAACCTGCTTTCGGCAAACCCATTCCCTCCTTCTTGCATTTTAAAAAGCCCTGAACCCTGCCTGCGCGTAACCGCTGCACGCGGCCCCCAGCTAACAAGCTGCAGGTGGGTGGTCAAGCTCGCCCATTGCCTCGTATCACCCCCGCAGATGACGAGCTGCTGAGGAGACAGAGCAAGATGCGTGTGCACACCCTGCTGCTGCTGTGCCTCGCGGCGGCGGCGGCGGCTCCTGCGTCCGCCGCCAAGAAGTGCGGCGTGCGCAACCGCAACAAGCCGTGTGCCGACCGGCGCGCCTGCTGCAACAAGAAGGTGCGTGCCCATCCGTGACCTCGCAGCAGTGCTGCTGGTCCTCAACAGCAGTTCCCACCATGCGCCGCCGTCCGCCGCTCGCAGGGCTACTGCGGCAAGAGCGCACCATACTGCGCTGCCATCAACTGCGTGAGCGGCCCTTGCCAGACCTGGGAGGACGCAATCCAGAGTGAGCTTGTGCGATGCAGTCAGCAGCATGGCAGTGGCGGCAGCCTTTCGGCGCGCAGTTCCGCCCTTCAGGGCGGTGCCACCCGCCGTTCCCGGTATCCCCGCCTCAAGCCTGCTGATCTCATGCATGCCCGACCCCATGCAGAGTTGATCTGCGGCGTTTTGAATGGAGGCAAGCCCTGCCAGGAGGCCAACAAGTGCTGCAGCACCAGTGTGAGTGCTTGGATGGCATGCTCTGCCATCAGGCGGGTGGTTGGCGCCGCCTTCCTGGCCCTCCCTTTCAGCATGCTGCTCTGACAGGTGCTGCTCTGACGGGTGCCTTGCTCGTGCGTTGCCCCTCGCTGACTGCAGGGCACCTGCGGCACATCCTCTGCCTACTGCGGAGTCGGCAAATGCGTCAGCGGACCATGTCAGGGAGGCAAGCCAAAGCCGAAGCCGCCGCCACCAAGCCCCAGGCCGCCAAAGAAGCCCAAGCCGCCGCCGCCAAGCCCTAGGCCGCCAAAGAAGCCCAGGCCGCCTCCTAGCCCCAAGCCGCCTCGCCGCAGCCGGCCCCCGCCACCCTCCCAAATCATCAAGCCCGTCTCCCTCTCTCCTCCGCCGCCGTCGCCACTCCCGCCTCAATCCCCCTCGCCGCCACCTCCCTCCCCCGTTCTCCCACAACCATCGCCCCCTCCACCGCCTCCATCACCCTCTCCCCCTTCACCATTCCACTCACCCCCGCCCTCTCCTTCGCCTCCCTCTCCCCTGGCCGTCTTTCCTGGGGACCTGGGCAACGCCACCACCCAGTACAGCTGGCTGTGGGGCCGTGATGGCGAGCTGTGGACGCCCACAGGGCGCCTCCCCGACTGGAGCTACGCAGGATACATGGGTGAGGAGCTGGCAGGCTGTGTGTGTGTAGGTTGGCAACTGTGGTGAGATGCACGGTGGCAGGTTGGGTGGCGCATGGCATGCCTGCTCCCTTAGCTTCCACGCCGTGCCGAGTCTCAGTGCTCCTACCTGCTGGGTGGCAGCGGTCGTGCAGCATGCTGCTACCTGACCCTGCCTGTGCTGGACACTGTGCTCTGCCTGCCTGCCTGCCTGCCTGCAGCCAACGAGCGGCCCATCCCCTCCTACCCGGTCCAGTTCAATGTGCTGGCGTATGGTGCCAAGGGAGATGGCGTGGCAGGCAAGGGGGATGCACGGCCCGCAACCGCCTGCCATTGCCACATGCCACCGACGCGGGCTCAGCCAGCAGCCATGGCATCTCTTGTGCCTGCTACCTTGCCGGGGGCTGCTGGGCTGGCTCCTCACCCTTCCGGCTCCCCCCCTGCAGATGACACAAAGGCTGTGCTGGCTGCGCTCAAGGCTGCGTCGGCGGCCGCCGCCCGCTTGGGCGTCCCAAAGGTGGGTTGGCTGGTGTTGGGAGTGCACTGCCGGCCTGCCCAGCTCGCGATGAGTTTGTGCACTGTTTCCTGCTTGCTTCCATTCTGGCAAACCCAGCCCCCGGTGCTGCTTGCGCTGACCCCTATCGAGCGCCGCTGCGCTGCAGACCGGCATGGGCAACGAGGGGCAGGCAGGGGTGGCGGTGCTGCTGCCAGCCGGGCGGTACCGCATCACTCAGTTCATCGAGCTCACACAGAGCAATGTGGCGGTCCGCGGCGAAGGGGTGAGCCTGCGTGCTGCTGCCGCCAACATCGCTGCCAACACCGCACTGGCCAGGTCCATTCTCCATGCTTGCTTCCCAGACCCTGCCTTCGGGCCTACCAGCGGCTGGTGGGATGGGCCATCTCGCCTGAACCCTCTTGCTTGCCCCGCCCTGCTCTGCCGCAGGTGGACAAGACGGTGCTCTACTTCCCCCGTGCGTTGCAGCACGTCTATGGCAACCTGATGGCTTGGAGCTACATGGGCGGCTTCCTCACGTGCGCCGGGCAGCGGTCTTGCATGGGGAGCAGCACCTCTGTCAAGCAGCCCACCAGCACAGCAGCCTTGATGCGATGGGCTGGCCTTGACGCGTGGCGCTGCGTATGCTCTCCACCTGGCCCGTCTAACTGCAGGTGCCGCGGCCGGCGGTACGACAGCGCCGTCACGCAGTTCCAGCTGGCTCGCGTGACTGGCGCCGCACGCAAGGGCGACCGCCGCCTGTCGGTGAGGTGCCTGCTGAGAGCCTGCCACGGTCCGTCGAGTGTCACATGGCTGCTGCTTTTCACCCACTGGCTGTTCGCTTTGTGTGCCTTGCCACCTGTTGATTAGTCTGCGTGCCTGTCTGCCTGCCGTCACGGGGATGCAGGTGGACACCACCCGCGGCATCACAGCTGGCCGCTGGATCCGCCTGTATGCCACCAAGCCGCTGGCCACCGGCCCGCGGCGGCAGCTGCTGGGGGAGGAGCAGGAGGGGCGTGAGCGGGTGAAGGTGCAGGTGGAGCCTTGGGAGGCAGAGGCCGAAATGGAGCTGTGGGAGGAGGAGGAGGAGCCGCAGCCGCAGCCCATCTCCCGCCGCCAGCTCACCGAGAAGCAGCAGGCAACCTCGGAGGACGATGGTGGCAGCAGCAGCGGCAGCAGCAAGAAGAAGGGCAGCAAGCGCAGGATGTGCGGTAGGAAGGGCGATCGCCACCGGTGCCGGCGCATCAGAAAGGCGATGAAGGAGTGGGAGAAGGAGGCAGAGGCGCTGGGCCTGGGCCAGCCAGAGGTGCCAGGTGCCAGCAGCAGCGGTGAGGAGGGGGACGAGCAGGGAGGCGAGAAGGCTCCCGCCACCTCGGCGGCAGGCACCCTGGACGCATACATCTTTTTCAACAATGCTGTGGACAGCGGCAAATGTAAGTGTGCGGGGCTGCCTGCTGTGGCTGCGTGCTGCCTGCGTGCCCCTGCCCCTGCTCGCTCTGGGCAGCTGGCGCCAGCGTGTGCGAGCCATGTGCTGAGGCACGCGCTCCTGCAGCGTCTTGGCCTGCTGACCCCTTCGCGTTGGCCGCTGTGCCTCTGCCTGCAGCCCCATTCGGCGGCGAGCGCATCCGCTTCATCTCCAGGTCTGCGCTCCACCCCCGGCTCTTGCCACCATGGGTGCTTGTTGCAACTGCTGATTGCCACACCTGCTGATTGGTGCACTGCTGACAGCTGGCAGCAGCCCTGGCATGCCCAGTGCTGGGCGCGACCCCGCCCACCACGTTGCACCTGCAGGGTATCTGCGGTAGGCAGCGGCTGGATCGAGCTGGAGCGACCGTTGCCATACGATCTCAGGCCTGAGTGGCAGGTGCGCCTTGCCTGCCCGCCTCCCCGGCAGTCGCCACCGCGCCTTCCGTCATCTCTGCTGTTGTATGCGCCATTCATTCTGGGAGCGGCTCCCGCACTGAACCTGCTTAGAGGTGTGCTTCTCTGCCTGCAACTCCCTGCTCCTCCCTGCTTTTGCGCGCTGCAGGTGGCTGTCTATTCGTTTGAGCACTCTGTGCAGCACGTGGGGTATGAGGATTTCACTGTGGAGTTTCAGTGGGGTGAGCCGCCAGCCTGCCCTGCGCCTGCATCTCTCGCTGTGCCTTTTGGCCTGTGCCTGCACCTGCGCCGCAGCCTGCTGCCGCGGCTGGCCGCCAGCTAGTGTGCTGTGCGTGGCCTGCTGGGCCTGTATGCGCCTTGGCGCAGCCTGTGGGTGGCAGTTGGAGAAGGTTCAATCCCCTTTGCTTCCTGTGCCTTGCCCCTTGCGCCCCGTGCAGACACCTACCCCGCCCACTTTGGCGCCAAGGGGTACAATGCCTTCCGGTTCCAGTCCTGCGCCAACGCCTGGATCCGAAACGTGAGGGCCTGCTGGCACCGCTCCCGCTGAGCCCTCCCGCACGACCTTCCCCTGCCCGTCACACCTGCCACATGCCGCTGCGTTGTGCTTGCAGGTGCGCATCATTGATGCCGACAACGGGGCAGAGTCCATCAACTGTGACCTCATCACCATGCAAAACATCACCCTTGAGTTTACGCGGAACAGGTGTGGTCCCACATCTGCATGCGGCTGCAGGCGGGGGGGCCGGGGAAAGGCAGGCGTCGGCGGGCTGCAGAGGGCCGGCGTCGGTGGCGGCGGGGCCGGGCCGGCAGCGGCGACTGCAGACAGCTGCCTGGGGTGGTGTCCAGCCCTCGCATGGCGCGGCCATGGCCTTGCGCAGGCCTGGCCACTGCACATCTCAGCAGGGGCAGGCTCTCACTGTCCCCGGTGTGGGTGTCTCGCCGCAGGGGCAACAAGGGCGTCGGTTACAGCAGCGGCCACCACGGCCTGTGGGCTGCCGCCAGCAGCCTGGTTCACTTCACAGAGTGAGCGCTGCCAGCTGGCTGGCTGGCCTGCCACCCCCCTCGCCCCCTGCCTGCCGCATGCTTGCGGCTTGTTTCTCGCCAGCCCAGCTGCTCCCGGGCTGCATCGCACCCAGCGTGCCTGCTTCCCCATGTGCCCGCTGCCCTTCCATCTTGCAGCCTCACGTTCAAGGGCCGCTTCATTCACGACCTCACCCTGGACGTGTGGAGCCAGGAGTGCGCCTACACCAACAGCCGGGGAGTGGACATGAGCATGGACATGCACAGAGGAGGTGGGTTGGAGGGCACGGCTGCGTTGCCCCGTATGCTTCCCACGCCTTCTCGCGCTCGTGCCCGCCATCCCTGGCACTCCAGCCAGTTCCCTTGCACTGGCGTAAGACCTTCCTGGCTGCTGCGCCCTCTGCGCCCTCCCCGCAGGCGTGCACAACAACCTTTGGAGCAACATTGATGTGGGGCTGGGGTCCCGCACCTTCCAGAGCAGCGGCGCCGCCAGCAAGGGAGCACACGCAGGTGGGGGCTCGCCCCGGCGGCAGCACCTTTCCCCACGGCAGCCTTGGCTTAAGGCCGCTCATCCGTTGCTGTCCCTGCATGTGGCCCAGGCCCGTGGCAAGTGCTCACCCGTTCCTGCTATCCACTGCAGCTGCCAACAACACTTGGTGGAACATCTATGCCAGCTCTCGCCCTACCGCCAGCCTGGCCATCCCCGACTGCGGCTACGGTCCCCTGCTCAACTATGTGGGCGGGTTTGGGCCTCCCGCCAAGGGCGCCGCCGGCATCGCTGGCCCGGGCTCTCCCGCTGGCACCCCCACCCCCCTCTTCCCGGCCTACTGCACTCCGGGAGTGGCGTGGTGGGTGGAGCAGAAGCGGGCTGGGGCCGCCCTGTCTCCGCCAGACCTCTTCCCTGCAATGGTGGCCACGCGCCAGCAGCGCCTGGCCATCCCAGCCGTCCGCCGGCCCAAGAACTAGGCTGGTCGCCATGAGGCTTCACTTTACCCTGGTGCTGGAGGGTTGTCCTTGGGCGAGCTCAGCCATTGTGTGCCAGGCAAGGCGCACACATCTCGCAAACCTCCTTCCAAGACACGCAACTCATGTACTGTGCTATTCTCCGGCTGTCGGTTGCATGATCACCATGGCCCTTCGGCGGCAGCATCCGCCTCCTTGTTACCCAGTGTTGCTCCGCCCCCAACCGCCTGCTGTATTGCCTTGCCCAACTGAGCGCACCAGCAGTTACATTCCCTCGATGTTGCGTTATGTCGCACCTGGAGCTGTGTCAATCAAGGTTTTGCCTCGAGTTGTTGAATTCTTCTTCTTGGCTTGAGTTGTTGAATTCTTTTTTGTTATTCTCACCCAATTTTGCATCAAGTTGGAATCACGGTGCGTCCTCACAAGCACAGTCTCCGACTGAAAACGCGTGGCTGGTCGGCGGTTTGGACTTGGCACGGCGAACTGCGGTTGCCGCAGGAACTGGCCGCCGCCGGCCGGTCGGGGCAGCGGCTGCTCGCGGGTACCCCCAATTGCCATTCTGTGATGCTAGAAGAGGGCGATCGTCGATCCCTTCGCCAAAACGGGGGCTCCGCACGGTTCTACGCTCCCCACCCCGCGCCCTCCCTCGCTGAGCAGGCACCGCAGCAGGCCACGAACCCACTTTGCACAGGCCCCCGGCGAGCGATCCAGTAACACTAGGAGCCTCTGTGAGGCCGCTGGGACACAAGTTGGTCAGCGATCTCTGACATTGCCGGCGCTTGGAGGTCAGTTGTGGTTGGGCGGGCTTGAAGAGAGGCTGGGTGTGGTGTGTAGGGCGTGCATCGTGTTATGGCACCGTCACTGAGCCTTTTGAGCGCCGCAGGCGGCTGCCCGAGGCTGCCGTGCCGCTGCCACCCAGCCGGAACTGGAGTGCATGCTGGCCCGCTGCCTGCACACCCTGACTCGCAGTTTGGAGGTCGCCACACCTTGCAGATCGCGGGTTTCAGGGCGCGCTGCACAGCCGTCAACGGACGTGGGCGGTGATGCCGGCGGCGCACAGCAGCCGCCTGGCGGCGGTGGCAGCACTGGTCATGGCTCTGCTCGCGGTCGCGGCTCCAGCAGAGGCAGAAAAGTGCGGGCCCAGGGCGGGTGGTGCCAAGTGTGCAAGTGCCGCGGCTTGCTGCAGCAAATACGTGAGTGCACGGGTCAGCCAACGGTGATGGGCCAGCTGGCAGTCTCTCGCGAAGTGCATGCGCCTGAGTCGCAGCTGCATGCACTGCTGTCATGCAACCTGCCATGTCTCCCATCTCACCTCGCATGAATTCATGGAGTGGCGTATGATGCAGGGCTGGTGCGGGGTTGGGCCCCGGTTCTGCGCCGTGGGCAAATGTATCAGTGGTGCCTGCGATGGCAGTAAGAAGCCCACCCCAAATCCGCAGCCCAAGCCCCAGCCTGGTATGCACGTTGTGGAAATGTGGTATGGCGGCACAGCACGCCTGCGGTGTGTAGGCGGCAGGGTTATAACCCAGCTGTGGGGCATTCGCTACGGCAATCCCGCCAAGAAGTGCAGCTCGCCTGTCGCCCCCAAGTGAGAGCGGCAGGGACCTTGGCTTGCTGCCTCTACTGTTGCGTTCCGCTTCCTCAGCTAGCGCTCCTCACAGCTGTGACCCTGGCCTGTTCCCATTGAGGGCGTCTGCCATCTCTCTGCAGGATTGTCTCGTCAATGTGCCTGCGCAAGACCGAATGTTCCATCGCGGTGACGACGCCAAGATTTGGCAACCCTTGTCCTGGAGTTCCCAAGTCGCTGCGCGTGGGCTACCGGTCAGTCAGAGGCGATGCGCTGCGGCAACCCCATACAAGCAGCACTGCCAGTTTTGAACCGCCTGCTGCCGTCTGCTGACAGCTCTCGCTGCCCGCTGTGACAGATGCGAGATGCCATCCAAGCCGGTGCCGCGCCCAAGCCCCAAGCCATCGCCCCGGCCCAGCCCCAAGCCCAAGCCTGTGCCACAGCCAGCCTCCAGCAACGCCTTCTACAGCCCATTCTTTGGGAGGAACGGGGAGATGTGGAGCCCCCGGGCTCGCCTGGCAGACTGGAGTTATGCCGGTTACATGGGTGAGTCGAGGTGGTGCAGGCACGCTGCGGGACATGCATGCTGGGCAGCACATGTGTCGTTGGAAGCGATCTGTGGCAGGGGCGGGCTGCGTTGAGCTGTCCTTGGTCGCCGCATAGCCTGTGCTGGCTACTTGGACAGCAGGCGGCAGGCCCATGCTGCGACATCGATGGTTGCGGTTGGGGGCGCTGTGTGCTACAGGCCTGCAGGCCGCCATCCCCAGCTACCCAGTCAAGTTTAATGTGCGGGATTTTGGGGCGAAAGGAAATGGCAAAACAGGTACACATGGGGGTGAGGATGCTTGTGTCCAAGCCCAGACTGCTGCTTCGCGCTCAGAGGTCTCTCTCAGCGTGCCCATTCATGCTGCCTGCTGCTTCCACAGACGACACCAAGGCATTCATAGCGGCGCTGGCGGCAGCCTCCGAGGTGGCAGCGCTGTTCAACACATTTGACTGTAGCACGCGTTGGCGACAGAGGCGGTGCACGGTGGGTGGAGTGCCGCTGTGGCCACTTGTCAAGAACCAGCAGCGGATGGAAGGCTGGCCAAGATGATTGAGATGCCAAGTTGCCTGTGGCAGTCTCTGTGCACTCTTTGTGTCACACCAGCCTGCTTGACACCTGTGCTGCCCATCTGTGTGCAGAGCCCGCACAATGGCTTCCTGAACCAGGGCAAACAGGGTGTGGCCGTGTTTGTGCCGCCCGGCACGTATGTCATCACCCAGAGCATCACCATCACCCAAAGCAATGTGGTGCTGCGAGGCGCCAGCGTGAGTCGGTTGTTATGTGCAGGGTGGGGGTCCAGCACTGCAGGAGGCATGTGTCGGTGTCCCTGCTGGGGCAGGAATCCGGCCCTCACTGGCTGAATGGCTGGCCTCTACAAACGGCTGCCTCCTGCCGTGCCGCAGATGGGAAACACTATCCTGTTCTTCCCCAAGCCGCTTCAAGCCATTTACGGCAGGAGCCAGTCCTGGTCCTTCGGCAGCGGGTTCCTGATGTGAGGATTCCCGCTGCACTCCGCTGCTCCTGCCAGCTGGGGCTGGCAGCCAGCACAGCCCTGCACCTGAGAGAGGCAGGATGGCTGCTGCCCACCACCCCTTGCTCATGCTCCTCCTGCTCCAGCATCGACGGCAACAATGCCGGCGGCAACCAAGCCAAGTACCAGCTGGCGCGGGTCACAGCCGACGCCGACAAGGGCAGCTGGCGCCTGCAGGTGGGCCTGCCCCTGCCTGGCTGGCCCAGCGCCGCCTGCGAGCAGCTGCTGCGTGTGAGCCTGCTGGCGCTGACCCCCTGGCAGCCATAGCGTGGAGGAGATCCTCTGCCTGATGCCCTGCTGCTCGCCGCTGCTTGCCTCTGCGCCGCAGGTCAGCAGCACTGCTGGCATCCAAGTGGGCCAGTGGGTGCGCATCTATGCGCTGGCCCCCTCCCCAAACAGACGCCGCCAGCTGCTGCAGAACGGCACCGCCGTGCCCGCCAGCGGGCCCGGGGGCGACGCGGTGGGCATCGCCGTCGAGCAGAGCGGCGCGGGCGGCGGCGCGGGCGGCCTGCTGCCTCTCACCCCCGTGCTCCAGCGCCAGGTGGCGGTGGCTGCTGAGTATGCAGCCTCCGAGCTGGCTGAGGAGGGGGTGTGGGCTTCAGCCAGGGGCGGCACCCTGGATGCCTACCTGTATGGAGACAACCTGGTGGACAGCGGCACCAGTGAGTCGGCTGCCAGCGGCCGGTGCTGCACCGAGCAGCCTGGGAGGAGGGAGGGGGCTGGGTGCGGCGCATCGGCGCAGCAGCAGCGGCAGTGCGCTGCAGTACTGCACGGCAGCAGCTGCAGCAGCGCAGAGGGACAGGGGCTGGGCGCACGGCTGGCCCGCCTGCCTGTCTGCCTGCATTGTGCGCCTTGCCTGCCGAACCCCAGCCAGCCAGCCGCCCACCTCCCTGCCCACCTCCTGCCTGCCTCCTCTGCTGCAGATGCGTTTGAGGGTGCGGACCACATCCGTTTCTCTTTCAGAGTTACGGCCAAGGGCAGCAACTGGATCCAGCTGTCACGGCCCCTGCCTTACAACCTCCGCACTCGGTGGCAGGTATGGCCGCGGGGCCGGTGACAGCTGATCGGCTCGGAACCTCACCTTCCGGACACCACACCCATCTTGCCGGCACCTCCTGCAGGTGCATGTGTACCAAATCTACGCCTCTGTGCAGCATAGCGGCATAGAGAACTTCACTTTCAAGTTCCCCTGGGGTGAGGGCAGAGCTGTGCGCCCTGCTGGCTGGCCAGCAGAGCAGCAGTTGCATACCGGCAGAAGCACTGTGGATGCCCCGCCTCTGCTGCCCGCTGCAACAGCGAGTGACGAGCGTGTGCCGCTGCTGCCGCCTGCGGCGCCCCCTGCCCTCTCGCAGATGTCTACCCAGTGCATCTGGGGTGCAAGGGCTACAATGCCATTGCAGTCACCAGCGTCGTCAATGCCTGGATCCGCAACGTGAGTGCTCCTGGCCTCGCCCGCAGCAGCTGCGCCAGGCAGCCATGCCTTGCGCCATGCCAAGCCTGGCCGTCAGCCCCAGCTCGCCGCGTGCCGCCGCGCCCCACCGGCCGCTGCCGGCGCTGGCTATACGTGGGCCCCGTTCCGATTGGCGCCGCCCGCCTGCCCGTCGCCTTGCTGCTGGGCGGCACGTGCAGATCAGGATCATCAACGCCGACAACGGCATCGTGGTCACCCAGTCTGACTTTGTGAGTGTGCGGTCCGTCTCGTTGGTGGTGGAGAGGCCGCGCTGGAGCCAGAGCACCTACCCCGACAACGGCCACCATGCCCTCATGATCGGCCGCTCCGCAGACGTCTCCTTCCGCTTGTGAGTGTGTGGGGCGGGCGGGGGGGGGCGGCAGCGGTGGCGGGAGCAGCAGCCAAGGGCAGTGGAGGGCAAGGGCGGTTCCCAGCTGCTACATGTGCTGTGCCGCGGAGCATTTGGTCGGAGGCCTGTGTTGTTGGCGGCGAGCCCAGCGGCCCATCTCGTCGCCGCCCCCACTGCTGCCAGCTTTCACGCCTGGTCTCTCCCCCCCTCCCTGCCTGGCATGCCACAGCTTCAACATCGGGACCCGCTATATGCACGACCTGTCCCTGGATGGCTTTGCAGAGCGGAATGTGAGCTGCTGTGGCGGCGCCGTGCCTGCCCAGTGCCGGGGCCCTGCTGGATGCTGTGCATGGCAGTGCTGCTGGGGCCCTGCTTGTTGCTGTTGCAGCCCTGACCGCAACTGTGGTCTTCCTGCAGGTGTTTTCTAGCGGCACGGGCGTCGATATGAACATCGATTGCCACCGTGCAGGTGTGAGGGAGGGTGGGAGCAGAGGACGCCTGGCATGCATGCTGTGCCATTTGCAGTGGTGTCCTGCTGAGGGTTTGGTGGCACTTATGCCGGTGGCTGCTGAGTGCTGCATGTGTCTCCTGTTGTAGGGCCTCACAACAACCTGTTCGGCCTCTTGAGGCTGGGCAAGGCCACACGCGCCTTCCGCAGCGGCGGCGAAGAGACCCGGGGCGCACACTCAGGCGCGCGTGCATCCGCCTGCGCCGTTCAGAGTTGTGCCTATCTGCTGGCAGGCTGGAAGCTGGCTGTTATGCTTCCGGCTCATTTGCTTCAGGATGTCCCATGGCCGATCTCTGGTCCCTCTGTGGACTGATCGCCGCATATGATACTGCCGTCGTGCAGGCGCCAACAACACGTTCTGGAACATAGCCCCATCTGCGCGAGGCGCCAAGCTGGAGCTGCCGTCCTGCGAATTTGGCCCGCTGCTCAACTTCATTGGCTCCTACCTGCCCCCCGTCCAGTCCAGGGACTCACGCTATGCGGAGTCGGTCGCCGCTACCTCTGCCGCCACTGAGGGCAACGCGACTTTGGGCGGCATCGGCGGCAGCAATGCCACGGGCGCCACTATCAGCAGCGATGGCGGCCTGGTCGGCATCGCAGATGCATACAACCCGGCATGGTGCTTGAAGAAGAAGTGGCGAATCACCCTGGTGCCGCCGGGCCGGGTGCTGCTCCCTAGCAACCTGTTCCAAGCCATGGCGGATACGCGCAGGCAGCGGGGACTGGGCTAGACGTGCTACCGGTGTGCGTATGGGAGGTGCAGGCGCTCGGCTGCCTCCTGCGCCATGGCAGCTCCGGTTCCCGCCTGCCCCAATCATCCATGCTGGAAAGCAGCAGTGTCATCTCCCCCAGCTCTCATTGGTTCATTAGACAATGTTGCTGCTTGTTGCTTTCCCAGTTTCTTGCTTTTCCCATGATTGGTTGCCGATTCTTCCATACAGGTCAATTACTTTGCATTCATTACAGTGCATCTTATCACTCCTCCGCAACACAACCAACACACCTCATGCCTGACCACTGGTGGCTGGCAGATGGCGGCGAAGCGCCAGCTACACAACGTCAGCCCACAGCACCGGAGAATCGTCTCTCTGCAGCAACGTCCTGTTCACGATCAGGTTGACCTAGGCGGTGCAAGGATACACAATCACGCCACTCTGACGCTGCACTCCATCCAGCAGTCCCGTCCGGACAGCCTCCGAGCTCCCCACTGAGTCTCCATTTTCCTTCCTTCAGACGGATATGGAGTATTTAGATGCAATTCTCCTGCATATACCTTTGCCAGCGTCACGATACCCACGTGGCGTTTCGCCCATCTCCGGCACAACGCGAAAATAGCGCCTGCATCTTCGCCTTTCATGCATTCTCGCGTTTCAGAGTACTTAGCACCTGCCGCTCTGCCTCTCCAACTCCTGAATGGCGAGAAGGGTGCTGTGGGTCGTCCTCCTCAGCCTGCTGGCATCGTGTGGCGCCGCGCAGGGTGAGCAGTTCTGCAGCTGCTGAAATTGGGGGTGAACCCAGGGACTGCGCAGCGCAGCGCAGCGCAGTTGCCCGGGTTTGCACGGAGCTGGCCACGCAGCCGGCTTGCCAGCCCTCTGGATGCTCTGAAACGGGCGGCTGAAGTCGTTGAAAGGCACCCAGAGGGACGTGACGCGTGACGTCAGTCTCCGGTTCCGGCCATGCCGCCTCTCCCCCTTTCCCCTCTCCCCTGTGTGATATCGCCCTGTGCTGCGTGCAGCGGCAGGCAGGGATGCAAGCAGCTCCAGGGTGAGCAGAAAGCTGGCGGCAGCGGTGGCAACGCCGACCACGCTGTCCGCCTGCCTGACGCAGCTCAACACCGCGACCGCTGCAAACAAGACCTGCTACACAAAACTCAGCAATGTGACGACCTACTACATCAGCTGCAACAACAAGGTCACCACATATTGGAATCGCTGGCGGGTCTGCAACTCCACGATCGCCCCGCTCCAGTTGCAGGCAAGCTCAGCGGGGTGCCGTTGGCTGACTCAGTCAGGCAGGCTGCCGCCGCCGCCGCCGCCTCGGCAGCCAGCCAACGCCAATGCATGCCACAAATGAGTGATGCATGTGATGGTGCGGCAGAGCGGGCAGCCCTGCATGCCGGAATGAACGGTTGCCCACCACGGATGCCTTGGGGCAAGGCCCCGCCAACCTTGCTCCTGCAGCTCAAAACAACAAACGACATCGCCAACAAATACACAAAGCTGTACAACGACACGCGTGCCTCATATAGCTCGTGTATCAAGGAAAAGAACCAGTGCAACTCAGATAAGATAAGCTGGCGGAACAAATTCTCCACAGCCAATGCGTCGCTCAGCAGCACCGCCGTCGGCCTCTCCCAGTGCCGCCTGAGCTCATCCACGCTTGAGAGCCAGTACCAGCTGGCCAGCGGCGCCCTTCAAGAGTGCAAGGCCAATGCGACGGCGTTAAAATCAGCTCTAGGCGGCTGCCAGGCCAGTGAAACAACCCTCAGCGGCAACCTGTCAGCCACGGCCCAGGCGCTGGCTACGTGCCAAGCCAACGCGACGCTACTTGCCCAGGGCTTGTCGGGGCAGCAGCTCAACGCCACAGCGCAGGCTGTGTTGCTGGCGGGCTGTGAGAACAACGCCACCAAACTGGCGCAGGACCTGGGGTGAGCAGGCAGGTGCAGCGGCGCGGTGGGGTGACTGAGCACGCACGCCATTCTCAGGAGCATGTCTTGACTGGCAGCGGCAGCCTCCCGTCTGGTGCGCCTCCTCATCCCCTTGCCGGCTTGTTGCCTGCTGCTCAGCAGGACCGCTGTGTTTCCCTATGCAGGAGCTGCTCAGCGGACGGATACGGGCTTGAGGTGCGTGCAGCGCCTGCCGTGCGTATGGTGCATGTGATCTGCCGTGCCAACCATGGGTGGTCCGTGTTGCCATTCACCTGCCACGCGCATGCCGTTACTCTGGGTGCTGTGCAGGAGCAGCTGACAGAGTGCCGTGGCAGCATTACAACCAGGAACTCGGAGCTTGTGCAGCTGCAGGAGCAACTGCAGGTGCTGCAGGGCAGGCTGGATGAAGTCAACGCCAGCCTGGCGACCAGTCAGAGTGAAGTGCACACGTACAAGAATCTGGCTAACGTGCGGTTCAGCACAATTGCCAGTCTGAGGGCGCAGCTCAACGAGTCGCAGGCGCAGCACAACAGCACCAAAAAGACGCTTGAGGAAGTGAGGGAGGAGCTGGAGGGCGCGCACAGCCAGATGGGGACATTGCAGGGTCAGGTATGAATGCGGCTGCCCCAGCAAGCTGGCCTGGCCTCAGCCAGGCTGCCCTGCAGCTGATTGAATGCAGCGGCGCCACGCCACCTCCACGAAGCAGCTGAGTTTTCCTGTCTGTTTCCATTGAACCTGCAGCTGGACAGCGCAGCAGGCGACCTGTCAGTCTGCAACTCCGAAGCACAGTTGCTTTCTGACAAAGAGACAGCGTGCAAGTCGAAGGTACATGTAGGCCTCATGGGCTGTTGTTGCCGCCGGGCTGGCACAGGAAGGGCGGCGCAGGGCAGGGTGGGAGCAGGGTGTGTTGCTTGTGTGCCTGATAGTGGTGGGAGCGGCAGTGTCTGCATTGCTTCAGCTGCCGCCTGCTGCTACTCAGGGGTGCTTCCACTTGGCTCTGCAGCTGACGGCGTGCCAACTTGTGAACACCACACTCACGCTGGAGTTGTCAACCGCTCTAAATGAATCCGCAACATGCCAAGATGAGCTGTATACAGTGCTGCAGGCCAATGGTGGGTTCCCGGCCAGGCTGTTGCCAGCAGGCCACCTCCAGGCCCTGCTCATCGCCCGCAGCTTGTCATTAAAAAAATAGGCTGAAGCAGGCCTCCTGTCAGCCTGATTGCACAATCTACGGTATGCCTGCTCCCTTTTGGCTGCCTGCAGTTACATGTGCCGCCGACCTGGTGTCCTGCCTAAGTGAGAAGGCTGCCATGGAGCAGGTCAATAATTGTGCGACCGAAGTCGCAGCCTGTGCATCAGACCGGGACTCTTGCAACAGCAGGCTGGACACATTGCCAGCTGTGCCAGAGTGCATTCATTCATTCATTCATTCAGCACACAGCCCGGCCGCCTCTTGCTCGAGGGCGGCCCACTTTGGCCTGGGCCGCCCGGGCCGCCCTCCCCCCCGGGCGCATGTTCGGTGTTGGAGGGGTGTGCCCAGCGATAGGGGGCCCCTGAAGGCATGCGCCGAGGCCGGGAAGCGTGGTTCGGCGCTGCTGCACGCTTGGCGATTTGACCAGAACCACGTGCCGCCGAGCTGCGGCCGCAGTTTCCGGCCCACGGTCTACGGTCGCAGCCACGGGACTCGGCGGCACGGCGTTTGGGCCCAAGCTTGCTGCCGCCGCCGCCGTGCCCGGGGGGCAGCGCGGCGGCGGCGGCACGCTGCGACGCCCCCGTGCTGCCGAGCTGCGGCCGTAGTTTCCTGCCAGAAGCCCACGGCCACAGCCACGGGACTCGGCGGCACGGAGTTTCGGTCCACGGCTTGCTGCCGCCGCCGTCGCAGGGGTGCTGCCTGCGGCGGCGGCGGCACGGCGTTTGGGTCCACGGCTTGCTGCCGCTGCCGCCGCCGCAGGGGTGCTGCCTGCGGCGGCGGCGGTAGCGCACGTGGCAACCCCCCGCGTTTCCTTGCCTCCCATCCACCGGACCCCGTCCTGCGCTTCACTTTGTTTAGGGAGGGGCTGCTCACTGCTCATTGCTCATTGCTCATCGCACACTGCTCAACGCTCATTGCCCTATATCCCACCCAGCCGCAGGACTCCACTGCCGCCCGCGCCCCGCCCCATCTGGCCGCTTGCGCGCCCCATCCCCCCTCGATGGGGCCCGCCCACACCGGGGCCTCCCCCCTCCCGCCCACTGCTTTCTCAACGGCCCCGAGCCGGGGCTGCCCTCATTGCATACATAGTGCGCCTTTCCCTGCTTTTCTAGTGACCTAGCGTTCCGCACTGCCGTTTGGCCAGCCCATGCTCCCGTACCGTTGCGTTTCTCCCCAATGCGCCATGCCACTTTGCCAGTCATACACACGTTTCGATGCGTGCCCTGTCAGCTGCTTGCGTTGCATGTCGCCTTGCTCCACCCCTGTTTTATTGCTTTCTCTGCTTTCGCCCGGTTCCCGTCCCGTTTCGGCGGGGAGTCTATGTTGCAAGCTAGTTCTTGCTTTACCAGACTTTAAGCCCACACAAGCACAAGCAACACATGCTCAACCAACCTGATAAACCTGACGGGTGAGCTGCGTGCACTGCTGTCCAGACGTTGTAATCTTAGCTCTCTGCCCAGCTGCACTCAGCAGCACCGCTCTGCGCCAAGTTCCTGGCTGCTCTGGGCAAGGTGGCATACAGCAGGGGCAGCGCATCCCGTTTCAGGATAGCCTGCCAGGCAGCCCCGCCTGCAGTCACCAGGAGCACACACGTGCCCAACCGCCTTTGACGGACTCACACACACACACACACTGCTGCCCTGCTGCTGTTCAGAAAGTACGGCCTCTGCGTACAACGAAATCATCGATCTGCGGTCTGCCAACCATACCTGCTCCAACGAGCTGCAGGAGTGCCTGCCGAATCTGAGCCGCTGCGAAACAGATTACGAGGACCTCCTGCTCTCCTGCCTGCACTAGACCTCCGCACCGGCAGGCATGCCACACCAGTTTTGCCACAGCAGCCCCCGGGCTGCTGTGGCAAAACCTTTTCTGCCCAGCAGCCCCCTTTCATCGCTGGCTGGCGTTTTCCGGCTGCCACTCTTTGCTTTCAATCCCTTCCTCATTCTTGTCAGCGAAAGCCTGCCACACTGATGGTTTCCAAATTGACACCAAATCTGCTGCACCCGAAGCCATGTGTTTTTCAAGCCCTCCATTGATTCATGTGCTGAGCGCACCCCGCCACCCATCCTCTTCCCCTGTCTGTCTGTGCACTCTGCTCGGCACGACTTCTAGGCACTCGCTCCGCTGTGCTGCTATGATCATTGCTGCACGTTGCACCTGCGGCGCCTGCCGATCAATACATCTGCGTTACCGCCACATCTTCCTCTCTACCGAACTGCCTGCAACAGCCCACACACACTCGTGGCACAGTATGACTCACAACAAATGCCCTTATGCCCATGCCCATAGCACACCTGCGCCAGCCATCCATCTCATATGACCAAACTGTACTGTCCCTTAGAACAAGATCAACCGAAAAACGCGTGGGGGAAGCCGTAGTCGCCAGTTGAGACGGGGAGCTGCGGTTGCCGCTGGAACTGGCCGCCGCCGGCCGGTCGGGGCAGCGGCTGCTCGTGGGTACCCCCAATTGCCATTCTGTGATGCTAGAAGAGGGCGATCGTCGATCTCTTCGCCAAAACGGGGGCTCCGCACGGTTCTACGCTCCCCACCCCGCGCCCTCCTTCACTGAGCAGGCACCGCAGCAGGCCACGAGCCCACTTTGCACAGGCCCCCGGCGAGCGATCCAGTAACACTAGGAGCCTCTGTGAGGCCGCTGGGGCACAAGTGAGTCAGCGATCTCTGACATTGCCGGCGCTTGGAGGTCAGTTGTGGTTGGGCGGGCTTGAAGAGAGGCTGGGTGTGGTGTGTAGGGCGTGCATCGTGTTATGGCACCGTCACTGAGCCTTTTGAGCGCCGCAGGCGGCTGCCCGAGGCTGCCGTGCCGCTGCCACCCAGCCGGAACTGGAGTGCATGCTGGCCCGCTGCCTGCACACCCTGACTCGCAGTTTGAGGGTCGCCACACCTTGCAGATCGCGGGTTTCAGGGCGCGCTGCACAGCCGTCAACGGACGTGGGCGGTGATGCCGGCGGCGCACAGCAGCCGCCTGGCGGCGGTGGCAGCACTGGTCATGGCTCTGCTCGCGGTCGCGGCTCCAGCAGAGGCAGAAAAGTGCGGGCCCAGGGCGGGTGGTGCCAAGTGTGCAAGTGCCGCGGCTTGCTGCAGCAAATACGTGAGTGCACGGGTCAGCCAACGGTGATGGGCCAGCTGGCAGTCTCTCGCGAAGTGCATGCGCCTGAGTCGCAGCTGCATGCACTGCTGTCATGCAGCCTGCCATGTCTCCCATCTCACCTCGCATGAATTCATGGAGTGGCGTATGATGCAGGGCTGGTGCGGGGTTGGGCCCCGGTTCTGCGCCGTGGGCAAATGTATCAGTGGTGCCTGCGATGGCAGTAAGAAGCCCACCCCAAATCCGCAGCCCAAGCCCCAGCCTGGTATGCACGTTGTGGAAATGTGGTATGGCGGCACAGCACGCCTGCGGTGTGTAGGCGGCAGGGTTATAACCCAGCTGTGGGGCATTCGCTACGGCAATCCCGCCAAGAAGTGCAGCTCGCCTGTCGCCCCCAAGTGAGAGCGGCAGGGACCTTGGCTTGCTGCCTCTACTGTTGCGTTCCGCTTCCTCAGCTAGCGCTCCTCACAGCTGTGACCCTGGCCTGTTCCCATTGAGGGCGTCTGCCATCTCTCTGCAGGATTGTCTCGTCAATGTGCCTGCGCAAGACCGAATGTTCCATCGCGGTGACGACGCCAAGATTTGGCAACCCTTGTCCTGGAGTTCCCAAGTCGCTGCGCGTGGGCTACCGGTCAGTCAGAGGCGATGCGCTGCGGCAACCCCATACAAGCAGCACTGCCAGTTTTGAACCGCCTGCTGCCGTCTGCTGACAGCTCTCGCTGCCCGCTGTGACAGATGCGAGATGCCATCCAAGCCGGTGCCGCGCCCAAGCCCCAAGCCATCGCCCCGGCCCAGCCCCAAGCCCTCACCTTCGCCCAAGGGTGTGCAGTATAGCAAGCTGTGGGGCAAGGGCGGGGAACTGTGGCGCGCCACCAGCAGGCTGACAGATCAGAGCTATTCGGGTTACATGGGTAAGCAGTTTGTGCCTGCTTATGGTGCCGGCCTGGCTGAGGTTGTTAAGCATGAAGCAACAGGCAGGTGAAATCTCGCTGAACCTCTCGCGCCTGCTTGAAGCTGGGTGCATGCTGTATGGCTGCCTGATCTGCAGCAAACGAAGCTCGCATCCCAACCTACCCAGTGCGCTTCAACGTAAAGGCGTTTGGTGCAAAGGGCAACGGCAGAACAGGTGCGCGGGTGCCTGGCACTGCCTGCCCCGTTTGCCAACTTTTTGCCTGCGCCAGCAGGAACCCTGCGTGCAAAAGCTGCCGCGGCCTGCCTTCCTGCTGCTTGCTGCTGCTCTCACTGCCCTCGTGCACTGCGCTGGCATTGCAGATGACACTGCTGCCTTCAAAAAGGCCATAGATGCGGCCTCCAGGCTTGCCGCCACCATGAGCCAGGTGGGCAGTGGGCTATCCCAAGCATTTGCTTGGACGCATTCAGGCGGTTGCATCCCCCCTCAGCAGGTGCCAAGTCGACCTGTGTCTACCACCATGCGTACCCCTCCATGCCACACAGCAAGGAGACCTGCACGTGTCTCGCTGCTGGTGCGCAGGCGCCTGATCCCGGCATGGGCTTCCAGAACGGCGGCCGCAGCGGCGTAACGATCCTGGTGCCTTCCGGGACTTACCGCATCACACAAACGCTCGAGATAGAGCAGAGCAACGTGGTGTTGAAGGGAGAAGGGGTGAGCAGGCACCTGGAGCTGGCCGCAGGGCATGCTGCTCTTCACGCCTTGAGCAGATGCCACAGTGCATTCATCCAGCGGCGGCTTTGAGGTCTTGGGTGGCTTTACCTCCCCGGTGCAGGCTGGCCGTACCACCCTGTACTATCCCAAGAGCCTGTCTGCCATCTATGGCAACAAGGAGGAGTGGGCTGTGTCTGGGTCCTTCCTGACGTGAGCAGGCAGCCTGCCTGCTGGGACTGCCCCTGGTGCTTGGTGCCGCTGCTGCCATGACAACGTCAGCAACCATCCCGCCACCTGATCCTCCGTCAGTAACTGCTGCTGCAGCATCACGGGATTCAACCCTGGCTTCAGACACTCCAGATCTGCCCTGGCCGCAATCACCGTCGCCGCCCGCCGTGGCGACAAAAAGCTTTGGGTGGGTGCCTGCTGGCCTGCCTGTATGGCTGCTTGCCAGCGTGCTGGTTGTGCTGGCATGCTCTCTGCTGCTTCAGGCTCAACTGTCTGACAGCGCTGCTCACAACGAATTCTGTGCTGCTGCCCACCGCCGCCACTGCCTGGATTTAGGTGGCAAACACTCGGGACATTTCCGTCGGCATGTGGGTGCGCATTGTGGCTCTGGAGCGCTACAAAGGCTTTCGCGGCCGGCGGCTGGCACAGGCTGGCAGCGAGCAGGCGGCCTCGATCATCCAGCAGCAGCAGCAGCAGCAGGTGCCTGCCACAGCCAACCAGACGTCTGAGGGCGGCGTCCCTGGCGGGCTGCTGCCGCTGACCGCTGCTCTGAGGCGGGCGCTGGACATTGGCAGGGCAGACCTGCTAGCAGATATGGACACTGGGGAAGACGGCGTCACGGCAGCGGCGGCCGCTGGCAGCCTGGATTCCTACCTTTATGGGGACATGCCAGACCTCAACAGCGGAAGAAGTGAGGGGCAGCACAGCAGAGGCCTTGTCTGCTGCGTGCGCTGGGCCTGCAGCTGCTTGAACCACCCCGTTCTGAACCTCCCTGCATTGCGCTGTCCATGCTCTGCGCCTGGTGCCCTCCCTGTGCTGCAGACTCGTACCCCAAAGCCGACCATATTAACTTTGTCACCAGGCAAGGGCACTGCTAAGGGCATGTCAGCTGCCGTGCTGCATTGAGGCAGCGGCGCCTGTATCCCACAGCCCGCATGCAGCAGTGGTGCTTGGGGCTGCCAGCTCCACCTGCAGCTGGGCTGCTATTGAATGCCTGCCTGCTGCAGGGTGGCTGCCAAAGGGCCCAACTGGATCAAACTGGAGCGCCTGCTGAACTACGACCTGCGGCTGCATTGGAAGGTGTGGGGCGGCTGGAGGTCCAGCCAGCACGCCTGGAAGCAGCCACGTTCACCAACGGCGTGGTTCACAAGGCCTCAACCAACCTGCTGTGCCTGCTGTGCAGCCGTATGTCTATCGGTACTCGCCTGAGGTTCAGCACAGCGGATTCGAGAGCTTCACCGTGCGGTTTGCACACGGTGAGACCCTGAGATCTTAGCTGCCAGCCCTGCCTGCCCTCCCCTCCCCAGCAGGTCCTGAATTCGGCATGCTGGTAAGCTCCCCTTGATCGAGGCTGGCTCTGTTGGCCCTGCCGTGCAGGCTTCTACCCCGAGCACCACACGGCATACGGCTTCAACGGCCTCGGTATCTACGACTCGGGAAACTGCTGGATTCGCAATGTGAACGCAGCCCTGCGCGCTGCCTCTCTTCCGCCATGCCCGTACCGCCGCCGCTGCTGCTTCATGCGTGCACAGGTGCTAGCACTGCTATCAGCCGCCCGCTCACCCGATCACGAGCATGCATGCCCGATGCGCTATGGGTGATGCAGGTCAAGGTGGTGAATGCAGACAATGCCATCGGAGCATTCCGCTCTGAGTTTGTGTCTGTGCGGGGTGTGACGGTGTCGGTTGAGAAGCCCAGGTGCGAGGCACCGTGGGGAGCTGGCGGCCCGCCAGCTGGCAGCGCCGAGCAGTCTGGCGCTGCTGACCGGGACCCTGCACTCACCAAGGGCGCAGTCTCCAGCCCAATGGCGCAGCCCTTGCCCATCCCTGCTACTGCTGACGGCCCTGTTGCCGCGCCCTGCTCGTGCCACTTGCACTGCCTATATTGCTGCAGGTACACCAAGTCCACCTTCCCCGCCAACGGCCACCACGCCCTGTGGGGATCAGGCGCAGTTCTGACCGAGTTCTCCGGCTTCCGCATCACCACGCAGTACATGCACGACATCACCTTTTCCGTCTTTGCTGAAAACCTGGTGCGAACATGCATGCAGGCAGCCTGCCAGCCACGGGGCAAGGCGGTTGTGCACGGCGGGGTGGCCAGATGGTGGATGCGGTGGTGGCAGCCATGCCATGTTTTGCTGTATGGACGCAGGTGTTTGCCAACGGACAGATGCTGGATGGGAACATCGACTTCCACCGTGGAGGTGAGCCGCGGCAGCAAGCGTCAGACGCCGCCACACGCCGCAAGCCACAGCTCAGCTCTGCTGCTGCCGGACGCCTGGCAGCGCTGGCATGTCCGCTCGCCATGATGCCCCTGTTGCGCTTCGCGTGTGCAGGCCCCCACAACAACCTCGCCAGCAACATCAACCTGGGGCGCGGCACCAGGGCCTTCCACAGCGGCGGCAACACCGTCCGCGGCACGCATGCAGGTGTGTGGTGTGGCTGGCTGTTGAGGGTGGTGGGTATTGCGGTAGTGTGGTGAGGTGCAGGTGGGGCCGGGCACAGTCGGGCTGGAACAGGGAGGAAAGTTGGCGGACGCACAGCTCTGGGCATGGATGGACGGGGCACCATCCCATTTCACCAGAGCCTCCCTGGCAAACACCATGCCTCCCTCCCCATGCGTCCCTGCAGCCGCCAACAACACAGTGTGGAACGTGGGGCCGGCCAGCAAGCGGCAGGTGGCTCTGCCTGGGTGCGACTTTGGCCCCCACCTGGTGTTTGTGGGCAGCTACGCGCCGCCCACGCCGGGCGCGGAGGGCGACAGCAACTCTGGCGACCGCCGGCGGCGCAGCCTGCTGGCCTCCCCGCAGCTGACTGGATGGTGCCGGCAGCGCAGGTGGTGGGTGGAGGACGTCCCTACCACCCAGCAACTGCTGCCCAGGGACCTCTACGCTGCCATGGTGGCCACCCGCAGGAACCGCATTCGCGGATGATGCGTGCCGGCAACGCGTACGCTTTGGCTGTTGCTTCCTGTGTACCTTCAGTCTACCTCATGCCGCCCTACCATCTTTCATGCCGTCTCCTCTCCCTCTGCCAGCTCTTCTCTCCCTTTGCCAGCTCTTCTAAATTCAATGCACAGGATTATTGATTGATATCGATTCTTCCCTATCCTCTCCATACGATGCATTCTTGATTGCCCATTCTGGCACGTTCTTTCCGTGCACTCGCTGCCACTGCCGCTGCTGGCCTGTTTGTTGTTCAAATGAAAACAGTGGCAAGTGTAACTGCAAGGCTGCAGTCTTGTCGGGTGCACGCAATATCTCAGGCACAGCAACCTGCAACCTGCAAAGCTTGGACGGGCGTCAGGGCCGAACAGATCATGCTGCCGCCGCCGGGCGCCACATCTGCAGCATGCAAGCGAAACGAGACCCTGAAATCCGCAGGAGCAGTTCAGGTCATGCAGGCATTGCAGGGTACTGTTGCTGCTGTTGCTGCCCTGCAAACAAGCAAGAGCTGCCCATTTGGTGTCAAAATGCCTACATGCCGCCCAAGTCTGCAAGCATGCAGGGCGCCCTGCAGTTGTGCAAACACATCCCCATCCAAACGACTTCGCAAAACTGACCCGGGAAGCTGCGGTTAAACGAGTTTTTCGCCTGCTGCGCCTGCTGCCAGCTAACCGCTGTCGCCCACCGCCATTCAGGTGGCCTTCACACCAGACAAGCCCCAAATCGCGGAACCCAAGTGATATATCGCAAAACCACGCGCCTGAGCCCCGCAGACCCTCTACCTGCTGCCAACCGTCGCACGTTCTTCCAGTGGTGAGCCTCGGCGGGCCTCGGAGGAGTGCTGGCGGCTACAGGACCTCTGTTGAGCGTCGCGTTCAGCCCCACGCCGCTGATTCAGACCTCCCGACCTGGCTGCACATGCGCAGCTGCGCGCGCCCGAGAAGTTAGAATTGGCGGCCCCCACACCGCTGCCCATGCCCCGCAGGTCCAAAGGAGCACGTGCATTGAGAAGCAGGCATGGGTGCGGCCCGCAGAGCGGGCCTGCTGGCGGCGCTGGCGGTGGTCATCTGCGCCGCCGGCGTGGTGTCGGCAGCTAAAGGTGGGAGCAGGAACTGCAGGACCAGTTCCAGGGCAGCTTCCCTGAGACTGGCTGCGCCGTCTGGCTTTTGTCGCAGAGGAACCCGTTGGTACATAGTAGCCGGTGCCGCAGTTTGAAATGGAACGCCCCGCGCTGCCGCCCCGCAGAGTCGGAAGACAAGGCACAGGCGCAGGCCACAAACCCGCTTTACCAAGCGGCTGCCAAGAAAGCCACTGACGCGAATCCAAGCTCTGGCTTTGAGCTGGTACCCTCGCCCCCAGTTAGTCCCGATGACGTTGGTGGGCATGCCGCGCCGCGCCCACCTCTCCAACATTGCCAAATCGCCCTGCCCTGCCCAGCCCAGCCCTGCCTGGTTGGCCCGCTGCATGCCTGTGCAACCATGAGATCTTGACAGTGCCGCTGCTGCTGCTACTGCTGCCTGGCCCGCAGGCGGCGGGGAGGACGCCTCGGTGATTGTGGGCGATGAGGGCGCCGCCTTTGCCGGGTGTGGCGGAGACAGCGAGATCATTTCTGCCATCTTGGACCCCATTTATGGCAATGCTGCAGTGGGCTGCAATGCCTCAGACAGCTACAGGTGGGCCTGGCGCTCGCTCTGCTGCCAGATCAGCACGCCCGACCCCAGCCCGTCATGTTTGTCCTGCCAAGCGCTGCCGCATGCCGTCGCTGCTGCTGTCGAGGCGATCATGGCCTGCGCTGCTGGCGCCTTGCAGGATCATGGCAGCGGGCTGCTTGGGGCTGCGTGAGTGTGTGGTGAGGGCATCAGCCGATGTCTTCCAGGACGCCTGCCCCCCGGGAGTCGGCAAGACGCTCAGCTTCAGCTACAAGTGAGAGGCGCTGCTGCATTGTGTGTGCACCTGACCATACATGCCACTGTTGTGGACTGACGCGGCTGCTGCTGCATGCTTGCACTTGGCAGGCAGGAGGGCAGGGTTGAACGCCACATTTGCTTCTGCTGGTGTGCAGGTGTAGCCCAGGCGCCGTCACTCCTCCAGACGGTGGCGGCGGTGGCGGTGGCGTCGGTGCCGGTCCAACCCCGAGGGTGTCCCCCTCCCCACCCCCACCCTCCCCAGCCCCTCCATCCCCAGCTCCTCCATCCCCACGGCCACCTTCCCCACAACCGCCTTCCCCGTCCCCACCCAGCCCTCGGCCTCCGCTCCCGCCCTCGCCAGCCCCACCCAGCCCCAACCCGCCACCTCCCCCCGACCTGGGCAACGCTCAGGCCTCTGTGCTGTGGGGAGCCAATGGCGAGCTGTACCGCCCTGGAGGCCGCCTGGGCGACTGGAGCCAGGCAGGGTACTCAGGTAAGGGGTCCCCAGCTGCGTCATGCTGCCGCTCCGGCTTCACCACTGCCTGCACGGCATGTCATCTCAGCCCCAAGCCACACGGCACACACTTGTGATGATTTCTGCCCTTGCTGTGCCAACCGCCCTGCTGTGCAGCCAGCGAGCGTCCCATCCCCAACTATCCCGTGAAGTATGATGTGCGCAACTATGGGGCCAGGGGAGACGGCTTCACAGGTGCGGGCTACTCTGATGGCGCAGGAGCAGCCAGCCAGCCAGCAGCAGGAGGGCATGCAGGACGGCGGCGCGGCTGTGTGCTGCTGTGCCGGCCCGGCTCCCCTGCTGCCTGGGTGATGCCCAGCTCCATGCCATGCATGCTCAATAAACCCTGCGACCTGCAGATGACAGCGGCGCCATCCAGGCTGCCATCAATGCCGCTTCCGTTGAGGCGGCCAGGACGGGCAATGGCGTGGCGGTGTACATGCCAGACGGGACCTATGCCATCCGGAAGACCGTCAAGATCACCCAGAGCAACGTGGTGCTCCGTGGCTCCTCGGTGGGGTGCCAACCGCGCCGGCCATGCGCCGGAAGAAGGCCATGCGCCGGCATCGCCCGGCGCGGTGTGGAGCAGCCGGCTGCTGCATAGCCCAGGCCAGCACATGCAGGCCTGCTCGTCTGTGCTGTGTGTGGAGGCTCGCAGTTTCTCTCATCTTGCCGCCTTGCTCCTGCTGCAGGTGGATCGCTGCATCCTCTATTTCCCTGTCCCGCTGCAAGACGTGTATGGCTCAGCCACGGTATGGGCATTCGGAGGGGCTTGGCTCAGGTGGGGATTGCTTGGAATGTGGAAGGGCACACTTTTATGCCGCTGGACGCAGCTGCCAGGGCAAGATACCCCCACGGCATCTGCATTGGGTCTTTTCGGTCATGGTCCGCCTGTGTCCAGCCGCCGCGTGCGTAGCACAGCGATGCTCCGCTGTGCTATGCACGCTGCGCCAGCCAGGCTGCACACCAAGTTGGGCTGTTTACCGCTCGAGCCAACCTCACAGCTTTGGCTGGCCTGCCCACCCTATGCCTTGTTGCAGCGCGGTGGGCAAGCGTATGGACAGCAAGGATGCAACCACCAGGCTGACCGATGTGACCGCAAATGCCAACAGGGGGGACTACCGGCTTCAGGTGGGCGCGTTGCCAGACGTCTATTTCTGCTTCTGGGTCTGATGTAGGGACAGGCTGCCGCAGCCCTGGGCGGCCCGACCTGGCAGGCCATGGCGTGTAAGCATCGACCCCATTGCTGATCCTGGCTGCTGGGCATGGCGCAGGTGGCCAGCACCAACGGTATCGTGCCCAGGATGTGGGTGCGCCTCTTCATGCCATCCTCCGACAGCACCGGACGCCGCCGGCTGCAGAGTATCGACAGTGGCGCGGCTCCACGGGCAGGGCGCAAGCTACGCCAGGCGCTGCCCGTGCCACAGGGCAAGGTGTCGGTGCTCGGGGGAGCAGAAGCCCCGACGCAGCCAGTGCCAAACGGCAAGGTCACTGTGCTCAACACTCAGCCTCAGCAGCAGCCCCAGCAGCAGCAGGAGGGGCCGGTCGTCCCCCTGGTGTTTGAGGACCCCTCCCTGCAGGCAGCCCTGGAGGCTGCGATGAAGGCGCAGTGGGAGATTGCTGCAGCCGTGGATGCAGACCCCAACAAGGTGTGCAGTTGTCACTTGCTTGCTCCAGCTGGTCAGCACAGGCTGTGGACATGGCTACTCCACACTCCAAGCAATGCCAGTTGGCACATGCTGTGATTCAGTCGAAGCTGCCCGACCGAGTGCCTGGCCTACCTGCCATGCTGCTGCACCTGCAGGTGCCAGCACAGTCGCTGGAGCCCAACGGCACAAACCCCTTGGGTCTGGACCCCATGCTGCTGGCAGCTGCCTACTACGGCGTACAAGCAATGGCGTTTGACCAAGATGTCGTCGAGGGAGGTGAGCAGCTGGTGCCTTCAGCCCCTGCTGTCTCTGTGTTTCAGCACCAGACAACTGCTGCCATTTGCACCACGCCAGCGCGCTGGCTGGCTTGGTTGCGTGCAAGCAACCTGCATCCCGGCTGCATGCCGTGCCTGCCGTGCAGAGCCTGACAAGGCCCCAGCAACAGCAACGCTGGGCACCCTGGAATCTTACCTCTACGGAAACAATGTGGCTGACAGCGGCACCGCGACAAGTGAGCACCTTTCTGTTGCTGCTGTCCAGCAGCTGCGCATCGCTGCTGCATGGAAGGCTGGGCCAGCCTAGTCGTGCCCGCCGGTCGGCTGCAAGCTGCGCCCCGATTGCAAACAGGGCGCCTTCTTTCTCTGGTGCTTGCTTGCAGATATGTTTTACGGCAAAGAGCGTGTGCGCTACTTGTCGCGCGTGGTAGCTGTCGGCCCTGGATGGGTGCAGTTTGAGCGGCCACTTCCCTACGACGTCCGTCTCAAGTGGAAGGTGAGGTGGCTGCTGGCCTCCCCCAGCTGGCGCCTGGGCCTTTGGCATGGGGTTCAGCGCAGCTAGCACGCGAGGCCTGCTGATATTCTGAGTGCTGGGATTGAGCCTCATGCGTAGTTGTTGTGTTTGATAGATCGGTGCCGCTGCCATGTGCAGCCTGTGCTGCACCGCTTTGCTCCCAAGGTGTCTGGGGTCGGCTTTGAGAGCTTCCAGATGGTGTTCAAGTGGAGTGAGTGGCCCCTCCAGCTGCCAGCTGCGTGCTATGCTCATATGCAGGCAGCCTGCCTGCGCTGAGCAGCTCTTGCAGCTTGTGCGGGCTGCCTCAACGGCGGAGCAGCTGATGTGGCGGCACTGGCAGACCGACAGTTTGCCTGCGTGGCGGTGTCCTTGCAGGCCCCTACCCCGATCACCTGGAGGTGAAGGGCATGAATGGCATCGCCCTGTATGATTTAGCCAACAGCTGGGTGACCAATGTGAGTCGCTGAGTCCTGGGCGAGGGCCGCGGCACATTTGCTGAGGGTCGGGGGACTGTCCTTCGCAACCCACCTGAATGCTTCAGCCAACCGCCGTGTCTGCACGCCAGTCGCTTTGCCATGCTAGCAGCATCTCAGCCTCTGCCTCTGCCCCTCCCTGCCCCTGTCTTGTTCCTGCCCTCCTGCAGGTCAAAGTGGTGGATGCAGACAACGGAGTCATGGCAACAGGCGTGGACCTTGTGACCTTCTCCGACATAGTGACGCAGTTCACCAAGCCGCGGTGGGTTTGGCGGTTTGCGCAGCTGGTGCCGCTGCCATAACCACTATGCTCGCTAGCAGCAGCTGGAGCAGCCGCAATTCCCTGGTAGCCAGCTGCCATCCTTCTCTCCCTCCTTGTTGATTGCTGCCCTGCTGCCCACTCTGCAGCGGAACAAATGACATGGCCAAGCGCCAGCTCAACGGCCACCATGCCATCTGGACCTCCACCTGCAGCCTGGTGCTGGTCACGCGGTGAGCCTGCGGGCAGCGCTGACTGCGCCAGGGCTAACCACGGGGCGGCCAGCAACCCTGCATTCACACACTGCATGTCCAGGGATGCACGCAATGAGCCCAGGCCCCTTCTGCTTGTCCCTTGCTCAGCGCTTGCACGCGCCCTCCCAGCTTTGTGCCTCCATCTCACTGCTGCGCCGTTGTGGACCCCTGCTCCCACAGGTTTGACATCCAGCAACGCTGGTTCCACGACCTGTCGGTAGATGCGATGGCGGAGCACACTGTGTACAGCAGCGGGAGGGGGCTGGACATCAACATCGACTGCCACAGGGCAGGTGAGAGGGCTGGAAGTGTGCAGTGGTGATGGCTGGCGCCAGCTGTCGGTTGGACCCCTGCGCGGGCACCTCGGCAGCACAGCTGCTGGTGCTGCTGCCGGTGGTGCTTGTGACGCTCGGCCCTGGCGCCGCATAGCTACTTTTCATGGCCACAGCGGCGGCACTCATGTGCAACCAGATGCCTGTGCCTGACTGATGCAGCGTCCCTGCCACCTGCCTCCTGCCGCAGCCGTGCACAACAACCTGTTCACCAACATCAACACCGGCCTGGGGCTGCGCACCTTCGCGAGCGGCGGCGAAAAGTCGCGCGGCGCAAACGCCGCGGCCAACAGCACCTGGTGGGCGGTCTACCCATCCCCGACCAGGCCAGTGAGCGTGCCATCCTGCGACTTTGGCCCCATGCTCACCTTCTTTGGCTCGTGGCTGGCCCCGTCGCCAAGGCGCCGGCTTCAGCAGGCGGAGCCCGTCAACGCCACAGCTTTGCTGGACGAGGCCACGGCTGTCAAGGTTTCGGCGCAGGCGGTCAGCCCGTGGTGCACGCAGCAGGGGTGGTTTGTGGAGCAGGTGGATGCCGGCAAGACAGTCTACCCTGCAGACTTGTTTGCGGCGCAGGTGGCTGCGCGCAAGGAGGGTCGCATGCGCTGAGGCGCCGACGGCAGCGGGGGATCCGGCTCGGCCGCTGGGCGGGGTCCATCACGGGCCATGGCGCCTTACCTTCCTTGCTGTATTCTTCATTATGATTTCTTATTCTCTCCTCTTCTCTAGTTTTCCATTACCCCAGTTTCTCTTCATTTCACCCAGTTCTCATACGATGAGAACCGCTCCACCATGATCTCCATTCTCCCCCTGCCTCCTCGCCTTCCATCATCCATGATCCGGGCCACAGGCTCCCAGCCATGGGATCGCGTGCATATCCCACATGTATACACAGGCGCACTCCTGTTGCCGCTACAAATAGCAGGGGCTGAGCAAGTCAGACGCTGAAGTACGCCCGCAGTACTGACACGCCAGTTACCTGCAGCTCAGCCTTGGAGCGCGTTTGCGCTGCATCACCAATCCAGGCTTCCCTGCTGGAAGTCGAGAAGAAACCCCGTGGAGCCAGCTTTGCCCTGCCAGCCGAAGAGCCACTCGTCCGATTGTTGCCAGCCGCTGGTAGAGGTGCGCCGCCCTGACGCTGTTGGCATGCAATTGTACGGCTCGCCAGGAATGAACCGCCGCTGGCAGAGCGGACATGGTGGTCGTGATGGTGTGGGCATGTGGACCGCAACTCTTCCGGGAGTTATGCGTTCCGCTTGTCTTCTTGCGCCTGTAGGACCGAAGAAGGGGCATCCTGGCCTGCATGATCGGGGCAGCGGGTGCGCCCCTCAGGCGCCCATGGGCACCGCTGCTGGCGGTCACGCTCGCCCTGCTTGTGGGCGCCGCATCGGGTGAGCCTTGCTGCCTGCTGCTGCTCCGTCTGCCCTCATGCTGCGGGTGTCAGCAGCGAAGCAACGCAGCTCGATGATAGTTGGCAGTGGTTGGCAGCCAGACACGGCGGGTTGGGATGGCTGGGGGAGGCTTGCTTGCTTGCTTGTGTGGGCTTAAAGTCTGGTAAAGCAAGAACTAGCTAGCAAGGAGGTGCCGCCAACCGCCCCAACCGACCTGCTGTCCTTCCGGGCACAGGCAGGCTGCTACTCAGCCTGAGGCTATCCGCTGATAAACCATGCTGCCCATGGGATTCATTCATTCAGCACACAGACCGGCCGCCTCTTGCTCGAGGGCGGCCCACTTTGGCCTGGGCAGCCCGGGCCGCCCTCCCCCCCGGGCGCATGTTCGGTGTTGGAGGGGTGTGCCCAGCGATAGGGGGCCCCTGAAGGCATGCGCCGAGGCCGGGAAGCGTGGTTCGGCGCTGCTGCACGCTTGGCGACTTGAACAGAACCGCGTGCCGCCGAGCTGCGGCCGCAGTTTCCGGCCCACGGTCTACGGCCGCAGCCACGGGACTCGGCGGCACGGCGTTTGGGCCCAAGC
>NW_005435070.1:554930-600673 GCF_000147415.1 Chlorella variabilis | reverse complement strand
CAGCCCCTCCCGAAAAAAGTGAAGCGCAGGACGGGGTCCGGTGGATGGGAGGCAAGGAAGCGCGGGGGGGTTGCCACGTGCGCTACCGCCGCCGCCGCAGGCAGCACCCCTGCGGCGGCGGCAGCGGCAGCAAGCCGTGGACCCAAACGCCGTGCCGCCGCCGCCGCAGGCAGCACCCCTGCGACGGCGGCGGCAGCAAGCCGTGGACCGAAACGCCGTGCCGCCGAGTCCCGTGGCTGTGGCCGTGGGCTTCTGGCAGGAAACTACGGCCGCAGCTCGGCAGCACGGGGGCGTCGCAGCGTGCCGCCGCCGCCGCCGCGCTGCCCCCCCGGGCACGGCGGCGGCGGCAGCAAGCTTGGGCCCAAACGCCGTGCCGCCGAGTCCCGTGGCTGCGACCGTAGACCGTGGGCCGGAAACTGCGGCCGCAGCTCGGCGGCACGTGGTTCTGGTCAAATCGCCAAGCGTGCAGCAGCGCCGAACCACGCTTCCCGGCCTCGGCGCATGCCTTCAGGGGCCCCCTATCGCTGGGCACACCCCTCCAACACCGAACATGCGCCCGGGGGGGAGGGCGGCCCGGGCTGCCCAGGCCAAAGTGGGCCGCCCTCGAGCAAGAGGCGGCCGGGCTGTGTGCTGAATGAATGAATGAATGAATGGCGAGCTGTGCCGGAATCCCAAGCACTGCTGTGCCAAATGGGTGAGCGAGAGCGGACAGCTCCAGGTGTGCTGTGCCTGCCAGCCTCCTGCCAGTGCTGCCCAGCATGCGCAGCAGAGCGGGTGCCTGCTGGTGCACCTTCTGCAAACACTGCGTGAGAACTTTCATGAGCACCATGTGATGTGCTGCCGCTTTCCGGACAGCTGGCGCTGCCTTCCATGCCTCTCTCCGGAACACATGTGCAGCTCGCGCTAACTGCCACGTGCAGGGCACCTGCGGCACTGGCGAAAAGTACTGTGGTGCCAAGTGCATCAGTGGACCCTGCTTTTCTAAGCAGAAGCCCTCGCCTACGCCAAAACCGTCACCTTCCCCAAAGCCCAAGCCCTCGCCATCACCCAAGCCCAAGCCCTCTCCATCACCCAAGCCCAAGCCCTCGCCTATCCCCAAGCCTCGCCCCTCCCCTTCCCCAGACCTCCCTGTTTACCCTGAAGACAACTCCGTAGCCGGTGAGGCAGCTCTGCCTTCCAGGGCACCTGCCGTGCCCCCGCCTCGCGCAGCCTGTGCCAAAGCGCGTCCGTCCGCTGCTTCTTGCTGCTGCGACCAACTTGCTGGCATGCTGCTGCCCCTCGGGTGCATGTCTCGCTGCCACCGCCCAACGGCCCCGCTCACCCCTCCTTGCCCCTCCTGAACCTCGTCCGCCTGATCTCACCCTTTCTCCTCTGTGCCCTTCTGACCCGTGACCCTCCACAGACGAGTATTATGTGAAGGCGAGTGACGAGTCGCTGGTACAGATTTCGTGCGACGCGGGGGCGGTCATCCTGGGCCTGCGCAAGCCCCGCTACGGCAGCCAGGCAGCAGGCTGCAACTCCACAGACTCGTACCGGTGAGCAGGTGGCGGCCGGGCTGTCCCACACTGCACAGGGAGTGGTGGGCGCAGGGGACGGGCCGACTGGGCTCTCCTCAGGGCTCCTCGCTGGGGGCAGGGACGTCACTGGCAAGGGCAGCTGCTGGCTGGGCGCCGTGATGGGACCCAGCGCTGCACCGGCCCCGACTCCCTCCTCCCCTTCACTGCCCTGGGCCCCCACAGCATCGTGGCCGCCGCCTGCCTGGGGGAGCAGCAGTGCGTGCTGCGCTCCTCCGCCGACGTGTACGGCGACCCCTGCCCCGCCGGTACCATCAAGAGCCTGGAGCTCACCTACTGGTGCGCTGGCAGCCAGCTGGCGCCACGTGGCGGCTGCCGCTGCTGGGCCCCAGCCCCGCCTGGCAGCAGCTGTCTCAGGCTGGCTGGCGCCTGGCCGCACCTCTCTTGCACAGCGCTCAGCGCAGGTGCTTGCCACGCCCTGCCTCGCCTGCAGGTGCTCCCAGTCCTCCCTGCAATCCATCCCGCCCTCGCCCTCACCGAAGCCCTCTCCGCCACCATTCCCCAAGCCCTCCCCTCCTCCGTCCCCCAGGCCCTCCCCATCCCCCTCTGGCAACCCCATCGATCCCCAGGAGGTGGACGACAAGCCTGGCTCCTTCTCCAGCCTGTGGGGCAGGTCGGGCGAGCGGTGGAGCCCCGCCGGCAAGCTGACCGACTGGAGCTACGCCGGCTATGCGGGTGAGCAGGGGCGCCAGGCCAGCCTCAGCCAACTGAGATGGGCTGGCTGGAAAGCCTTGAAAGCCTGCAGCCAGCATGCGGCCCTGCCTGGCACACCGTGTGCTGCACGCCACCCTGGTGCCCGCCCGCCGCCGTCGTGCCTCGGAACCGGCACCGCCCAACTGCCCTGCGCTGCAGCCAACGACCAGCCCATTCCTGACTATCCAGCCAAGTTTAACGTCCAGGACTTTGGGGCTGTGGCAGACGGCAGGACAGGTGGGGTCCCGCCAGCGCGGCACACGCCGCGGCGCGCCGCCGCCGTGCACGCTCGAGGCCTGCGCACCTCACCTGAAGCGGGCCCTGGTGGCCTAGCCGATCTGCCGCCTGCCACCTGCACCTGCACCTGCCAGCCGCCGCTGCACGCACCGTCCCTCGACGCCTGGCCGCAGACAGCGCTGTGGCTTTCCAGAAGGCCGTTGACGCCGCCGCGCGCTCCCCCTACGCCGCCACCGGGGTGGCGGTGGAGGTGCCCGCGGGCCGGTACGTGCTGCGAAAGGCCATCACCATCACCAACAGCAATGTGGCGCTGCGGGGCGCCGGGGTAAGGCTGGGGGGGGCTGGCAGGCTGGGAGGCCCCCTGGGGCCCGCCACCCTTCTCCTGCCGGCGATTTGTGCAATGGCAGACGCGCGTGCGCACCTGCCAGGCGGCGGCACAGGCACACCGTCTGCCTGCCTTCGACCCCGACTCTCTGCCTGACTGACTGGCTGTACCTGTCCCTCTCTGGCCTCTGCCCAGGCCGGCAAGACCGTCCTGTACTTCCCACAGACAATGTCCGAGCTGTTTGGCCCCTCGCCCAACTGGGCCTTTGGCGGCTCATTCATCAGGTGAGGAGTGGGGCAGGCAGGGGAGGGCGGCATGAGCAGGAGAAGGCGCTCCAGCACAGCTCCCCTACCTGGACCCCCAGCTGAGCTACCATGAAATGGGCAGCCGTAGCGCCCCTATGCCTCAGCTGCATGTCCGTGACACTTGAGGCTTCTCTGCTGATCGTTCGCCCCTCGCCTGCCGTGCCCTGCGCCCCCTGCAGCATCGTGGGGCGCAAGGTCGACTCGGCCGCCCGAGCCAACTTCCTGGCTTCCATCACAAAGACCGCCCGCCGCGGCGACAGGCGCCTGCAGGCACGCCGCAGCGGGCAGCGCCGCCAGCCTGGCAGACGGGGGCTGAGCGGAAGGGGTTGCGCCTGGGTGCCCGCTCCACTCCCCCCCGCCTGCGGTGCAGCCAGCCTGCGGGGCGGCTGCCCACGTGTGTTGCTGCTCCGCCTCGGCCCTCCCATGCCGCTGCTCCCGCCGACCGCCTCCCCGCGCCACTCGCCTGCAGGTCAGCAACACCGACGTCTTCCGAGTAGGCCAGTGGGTGCGCCTGTGGGCCAGCAACCCCGGCAACCGCTCCCAGCGCCGCCGCTCGCTGCTGTCGCTGAAGGCCGGCCTGGCCGCCGGCGCCGCCACCCCCGCCAACCTCACCGCGGCGCAGTCGGGGCGCAGGCTGGCATCAGACGGCGACGACGACAGCTCCGCGTCGGGCGCCCCGCTGCGCCTGTTCCAAGACCCCTACCTTCAGGCCGCAGTGGCCGCCGCCGCGGCCGCGGAGGCCAAGGCCGCGGCGGCTGCCGCCGAGGCGGGCCCCGAGCCCGACAAGGCTGATGCTCTGTCTGCAGACCCTGTGGCAGCAGCGCTGGCAGCCGAGCAGGAGGCAGCAGAGCTGAACCCTCTGCAGCTGGATGCCATGCTGCTAGCGGCTGCGCGGTACGGCTCCATGGCTCTCGCCGCGGAGATCGCAGATGGCGAGTACGACCCCGCCTGGCTGGAGGAGTTTGCGTCCAACGTGGAAGGCGGCGGCGGCGGCGACGAGGGCGGCGACGAGGGCGGCGAGCGGGCCCCCGCCCAGGCGGTGCCCGGCAGCCTGGACTACTACCTGTATGGCGACAGCAGGGCGGTGGACAGCGGGGCAGACTACAGTGAGTGGTGGGGCTGTGAGGGGAGCAGGGCTGGGGAGATGGAGGCAACCGGGCAGGCTGTATTGGGGCAATGGCCATGGGGGGGTAAACGTGGGTTATGTGCTCTGGCGTGTATATCTCTCCTGATCCATTGGAGGTGGGCTGCAGGCTTGCGGGGGGCGCCCCCTGCACTTCCTTGCAGGCATGCCGCCTCACCCGCCCCTGCCTTGCTGCCCCCCTGCCTGGGCAGACGTGTTCCCCAAGAGCGACCACATCCGCATGGCCTCGCGGTGAGCGCCTGCTGCTGCTGGCGGCACCCCAACCATGGGCAGCGCAGGCTGCTGCTGCTGTGGCTTCTGCTGCTGTGCCTGAGCCGCGCGATGCCATGCACTCCTCAAGGACCTTGCGTTTCATGTTTATCTGTCCCCCGAGGGGCCGTCATGGGTGTGTGCAGCGTGTCTGCTGTCGGCGACGGCTGGATCGAGCTGGAGCGGCCGCTGCCCTGGGACATGCGGGAGCAGTGGGCGGTGAGGCGCCGCCGCCGGCCTGGCAGCGCTTGCTAGCCAGCTGGGAGTGGCACGTGACCCTGCTGCCTCGCTGGGCACTTGCCTGGCCATTGTCGGATGCCGGGCTGCCAATCCACGGCTAACCACCCTGCACCTGCCACCCCTCGCCCTCCCTTCCCCGCGTCCGCAGCCGGTGCTGCACAGGTTTGCCCCCACCGTGCAGAACAGCGGGCTGGAAGGGTTCACCGTGGAGTTTGCCTGGAGTGAGTGTGGCCCCGCCTACGGGGGCATCGCTGCCAGGCTGTGTGGCGTCGCCCGCCCCACACCTGTCACTCAGATCATGATTGTGCATGGCCCAGCCAACATCAGAAGGCCTATGGCTTGGAAGCTAGCCTTGCAACCGCGGTGCTGACCTGGCGGTGCTGATGTGGCGCCCTCGCCCGCGCCGCAGGCACCTTCCCCAGCCACTTCTCTGCCCAGGGAGCCAACGCCATCGCCCTGTACGATGCAGCCAACTGCTGGGTCCAAGATGTGAGGCCTCGCCCCAGCCTGCAGCCTCACCCCCTTTCGTCCGCGGCCTCCCGTCCGGCCCGAAGCACAGCCTGCCCGCCCTTCTTGCACCTCCCATCTCCCACCTACTCACAGCCTGGCCTCCCCTCTTTCTCTCGCCTCCCCCTCCCGCTTTCCTCTGAGCAGATCAAGGTGATCAACGGCGACAATGGGATCATCATGAGCGGCGTGGACTTCATCACTGTGGATCGCACGCGCTTCGAGGCCACGCGCAGCAGGTGGGTGGAGTGTGGTGGTGCGGCGTAGCGGTGCGGAGGGGACTGTTCATTGGGTGCAGAGGCGTGTCTGTGGCAGCGTTCAGCAAGGGAATTGGTGGGAGAGGAGCGGGCACGCGGCGCCGTCTGGGACCGAGCTGGGCCGGGCTGGCGTGCCGTGCTGCAGGGGCAAGGACAGCGGCCACCACGCGCTCTGGACATCCCGCAGCGCCGATGTGCGGTTCACAAGGTGAGGCGGCGTGCCGGGCGCCTGGGCTGTGCTGCTCCAAAAGCCTTCCCCTCACTTGTGCCAGCCCCCCATTCGGCATCCCAACACACCTGCCGATCGGCCTGCCCTGCTCCCTCCCTCACTCCCCCAAACCACCACACAAACATCCACAGCTTCTGGATAGAGGGAGGCTGGGTGCACGACATATCGCTGGACCAGTTTGCCGAGCTGATGGTGTACGCCAACGGCGGCGGCACCAACGTCAACATCGACTGCCACAGGGCGGGTGGGTGGCAGCTGGCCTGGCTGTATGCAGACACAGCCATCGAGCTACGCAGGCAGGCAGGCAGGCAGGCAGCCGGGCAGCCAGGCAGCCAGGCAGCACCATCTGTTGGATGGCAGGGCTCCTTGGTTCCCTTGCGCCACTTCACGCCTCACTCTCTGCCCGCCTGCCTGCCTGTCCCTCCTGGCGTTGCTGCCCCTTGCCCTGCCGCCGCTGCCACCGCAGGCAGCCACAGCAACCTGTTCAGTAACATCAACTTTGGCGCGGGCACGCGCCCCTTCTGGAGTGGCGGCGAAAAGTCGCGCGGCGCCCACAGCGGCGCCAACAACACCTTTTGGAACCTGTGGGGCGACCGCGCCCTGGAGCTGCCGCCCTGCAGCTACGGCCCCATGCTCACCTTTGTCGGCAACTTTGGCGGCCAGAGTGAGCCATGCCAGGCTGGTGCTGGTCTGCGCTTCTTCTGCGCTGCACTGGGCTGCTGTGCTGTGCTGTGCTGTGCTGTGCTGTGCTGCGTTTGCGCTGCAGGTGGGCGTAACGCTGCCGCTGCTTGCTGCCAGCCGCTAAATGTGTGCTTGCGCCTGCTGCTGCCGCAGAGTCCAGCCGCCGCCGTGAGCTGCTGGCCCAACAGCCCGATGCCGCGGCAGACCGCTACCAGGGCGAGGCCTTTGTGTCTGCCGTGGCTGTCGAGGGCGGCCCCATCATCATTCCTGAGGAGGAGGAGGCCAAGGCTGCCGCTGCCGGGGCTGAGGCACAGGCCCTGGGCAGCCGGCGGGGCCTGGAGTCGGCAGCAGGCGTGCCGCCGCCGCCCGCCCCCTCCGAGTGGCTGCCAGAGGATGTCTCGGTTGAGCCCTCGCCGCCCGAGCCTGCCGCACAGACATTCTACTCTTCTGATGAGGAGGAGAGCAGCGACGAAGAGGGCAGCGGCGAAGGCGGCGAGGAGGGCACCGCCGACGACGGCAGCAGCGGCGAGGCTGGAGCGCTGGCCGTGGGCGGCGAGTGCCGTGGGGTGGGCTGGTTTGTGGAGCGCATTCCCTTCAACCGCGCGCTGCCGCAGCTCCCAGCGGACTTGTTCCAGGCTCAGCTGGTGGCCCGCAAGCTGCGCCAGGCGGTCAGCAAGTGAGGCGGCCCAGCGCCAGCCAGCAGTCGCAAGCACTTTGCACTTTGCCCAAGGGCGGGGCCCTGCCTCTTGCCTTCTTCCTGGCCGCGGTTTGAACGCTGCTGCCACAACTTATTTTAAATATAAGTTCTCTTTATGTGCGTCGCTTTCCCATTTTGTCTCCTCACCCGGCTCATTGCTCAGGCATCACCCGCAGCTGTTGGCTTGTCTAGCTGGTCCAAGCTGAGCCGTTCCCTTTATTTCCTTGAAATCCTAGAAGCAGGTGATAATATGCAAGCTGCACGCCAGCCAGGGGGCGGCCTGCCCCACAGCCTGCCCAGCCAACTTGGGCGCTCGGCTTGATTCGCGGCAGGTATAGTACCGTTACAGCAAAGAAGGGTGTCAGTGCAGGGCTTGCAAGTACCAGGACGGGACGTGACAAATAAAGAGGAGGGTTCTTTGGGTGTGCACGCGCAGGGCAGAGAGTTGGGGGGTGCGGGGTGGGGGTTCGTTGCCCGCCTGGCGCCGGCGCTCCCGTCTGTGCGCGCCGGGTGGGCGGGGCAATGGCGCATTGAGGTCGCCAAAAACAAGGAAAGAATCTGCATCAAATCATCCGCCACCAGCCAACCCATTATACGCGGATGGCGGTGGGTAGTAACACCAGGCGCCGCAGGCGGGCCGGCACGGACCCCGCCAGCAGTTGCCAGTGCTAACAAGGGGCCTGGGCTAGCACATAAGAGCTACAGAAGGTGCTGGGGGTGCCGCGGCCGCCCGCTTACTGCTCGCCGCTGCACACCGGGAAGGGAGGCACGAGCACGGGAGAAGGGGCTCAAGAGCTGCACCAGGTGGAGGGGCGCCAAGAGCAGTGGGGGACACATGGTATGCCAGCGGTGCAGGGAGGCGGCCTGCACCACCACCATCTACCGGCGATGCCAGGCCAGCCACTGGTCGGCGGCAGGTCCGGCCCCGCGCTGCCACGCCCACCAGCACACCACACACACAGGCACGCCCACCAGCACACACCGAGATACACACACGCTGCGCCCGCCCCACCTGATCTTCTTCTTCAGCGACTCGATGTCCTCAACCAGCTCCTCGCGGCTGCTCTTGAACAGCAGGTAGCGGTAGGTGAACCAGGCGCTGTAGCCCAGGCCAACCAGCTCAAAAGCCTTGGGCAGCTGCGGTGCGGGGGGCGGCGAGGCGGGGGCCACGGGGCGTTGGCCGGCTGTGTGCCACAGGGCAGGCTGTGTGCCACAGTGCCGAGGGTCGCTGCCAGGCGCAAAGCGGCCAGCAGCGGCAGGGGGGCAGCGGCGGTGCTGCCGGCCGAGAGTCGTGCCGCGGTTGTACAGAAGCAAGCACGAATGGAGTCCATCCAAAAGTCCCAAATGCAGGCAGCGAGCAGCCTTGCACACAGCCCCTGCCAGGCCCCACAACTCTCCGCCCTGCCCGGGCCGCGGCACGCACCAGGGGGATGCTGTTGAGGGCACCCACGACAGTGGACGCCAGCCACAGCACGACAATGCCGCCGGCGCCGTACACGATCACCGAGGTCTTGTTCTCCACCTTGTCCCACTGCAGGCAGCCAGGGGGCGCAGGAGCAGCGCCCGGTTGGCTGCTGGGCCGCATGGGAACCAGCAGGAGACGTCTGGCCAGCTGCCGGTGCTGGTGGGGCCCGTTGGAACGGGGAGCGGTGGCGCGGAGGGCCCAGCCAGCCGTCGACTTTGCTGCGCAACTGGCGCCGCAGGGCGTGGCAGGCCCAAGGGCTGACTACTCCCGGGTGCCGTGCGCGCGAGCTGGTGCACCGTAGCAAAGAGCAAGCGATTAGCCAGCGGCAACGGGGGCTGGCGGCAGAGGCGCCAGCCATCTTGAGGGTCTCACCTTCTCCTGCAGGTCCTTCACCAGTGCGTCCACATCCACCTGGCTGCCCTCGGTGCTGGATGAGGCCTTCACCACGAACTTCCGCTGGGCGCGCACAGCCTGCGCCAACACCCATTCGAAGTGTCAGAGCCCTACAAACGGCGATGCGTGTGATCGCGGCCTGCAGGCTGCAGCAGTCGGCCCTACCAGCTGCTGCTGCGCCAGAGGGGCGCCGATGAAGCTCTTGCGGGCCACCCGGCTGGCGCTGCAGGGCAGCGCAGCGCGGGCCAGGGAGCTGTAGGCGACGGTCTGGGCGGCCATTGCTGCGGTGTGGGGTGGATGGAAGCAGAGGTGATTGTGGTGGCGGCGGAGGCTGCCCAGACGGCTTTGATGTGGCAGGGTGGAAGGCAGGATCTGGTTCATGGGGGCTGGCAAGTCTCCCACGCCCGCCCTTTGCCTCATCGCAGCGGCTGTGTGCGTGCAGAGCGTGCCTGGCAGCTGGTTTGGGCCGCTGCGCCGGCCCAGCCTGTGTCCAGGTGCCCCCGTTGATGGCTGTTGGTGCGAGCCGGTTCCTCTTCGCCCCCGAATGGTTGCTGCATTCTGAGCGCCTCCTCGAGCAATGTTTGAACTGCATGCACCATGAGGAGGCCGACAGAGAGAGGGGTGCAGAGCGGCGGTGGCAGCGTGGCGGCGGCCGCCGGGCTTGTGCTAGCACAGGGGCGCAAGAGGCGCGCCTTACATATAGGCACAGTTGGGGTGCCTTGAGCTCGTTGCATGTCGCCACAGGCGGCCGCGCTTGCTCAAACACTCTGGCTACCGACTCCGCTGCAGCAGCCTGCAGTTGCCGCTGCGCTGAGAAAGTGGTGACAATTTACATCGAATGAATTGAGCTGGTAGAGCTAGTAGATAAGCAAGTAGGTACACAGGGTAGAGGAGATTACATGCAGAGGAACAGTACTTCTATGGGCAGCTAACGTGATGCCGGGACTCTAAACACTGCGCGGTTTGGGGCTGCCGCAGCCAGGGCTTGCTCGCTGCACTCGCTCACACTCTCACTCAAGGTCTAATCGTCATCCTGGGTCAGGTCCACAAAATCTAGAGTCGCAGCGGCAGGGGCCTTGTTGCGTGGGCTCTGCCGCCACCCACGCTGCGCCTGCTGTTGCGGGCCGTCCTGGCGTGCCTTCTTGGCAGAACGCCCTGCTGCGCTGCTGCCGGCTACCAGCGGCAGCAGGCTGTCCGTGCTTGTGCTGCGCTTGCGATCCAGGATGCGCGGCACAGCCACCTCCTGCTGCTGCTGCTGCGCATGCTGCTGGCGTGCGCGCGCGGCCGCTGACGGTGGCGACGTCGCTGGCACTGCTGCAATCGCCTTGGGCTGCTCGATGTGCGCCTCAGGTTCCACCGGCTGCGACTGCGCATGCTGGTGGGCAATCCCGCTGCCGCCGCTTCCCACCACTGCGGAGTTGTGGCTGCGGCTGAGAGTGGCTGTTGCGGCTGCCCCACGTGTGGCAATTTTCAGAAGACTCTTCAGGCGGGAGACTGGCTGCTTGCTGGCAGCATGCCCGGTGGCAGATGGAGCCGCTGCGGCGGCTGGCGCTGCCTCTGCGCGAGGGGCCATGGCCGACGGCTGAGCAAGGGGACCAGAGGGCTGCATCTGCTGCTGCATTTCGTCTAGCCTGGGCCGTTTCTGCGACGGGCTACCAGGGATGCCACCAGAAGCTGGCGCAGCTCCCTGCTGCTGCTGCTGCTGTTGCTGCTGCTTCGCTTGGCGCTGCTCGCTGGTTGGCAGCAGCCCCTCGGCAGCAGCAGGCGGCCCATTGGCCTCGGCAGCCTCCCGGTCGCGCTTCTGACCAGTCAGCCCTGCGCCTGTGCCGGCTGATGCACGGGCGAGGCCGCCGTGCACCCCAGATGCTGGGCTGGCAGCAGCGGCAGCAGGCACGGCAGATGGTGTTGCAGCCGTGGCAGCAGCCGGCAGGGCAGCAGCCGAGCCCAGCTGGCCTCGTGTCTGCTGCCGAATCACCTCCAAAAATGTGCTCAGCTGTTGTTGCTGCTGCTGAATTGGCTGCTGCACGTGCTGCTGCTGCGCTGGAAGGTGCTGTGCGGGCTGGCGGGGCTGCTGCTGCGCCTGCTGCTGCTGCTGCCACTGCTGCTGCATCATCCACGCCATGGCCTGCTGCTGCTGGGCATGATAGGCATGCTGCACCTGCTGCTGGTTCACCACTTGCTGCACCTGCACCTGCACCTGCTGATGTTGCTGCTGCTGCTGCTGCTGCGCTGGAGGGCGCTCCAGCTCCTCCTCCTCGTCCTCACTCAAGTCGCCATACACCTGCACCCACACCACGCAGGCGCAGCACAAGCACGGCTCAGAGGGTGCCGTTTGTCGAATGCAACATCACTGCCCGGTGGCGCTTGGCCAGCATTTACTGAGCTTCAGCTCAACATCTCACCCGCCACCCCCACATCCCACCACCACCACCGCCAGCAGCACCGCCAGCACCCGGCCACACGCCCACCTTGCGCAGCCGCTCCATCTTGGCCCGTGCGGCGCGCGTCTGCACGCCGGTGGCCTCGCCCACGCGCCACTCCTTGTGCGCCTGCTTGGCGGCCTTGCGCTTCTCGTCCTCGGTCAGGCGCTGGGAGGGGTCGTCAGCCAGGTTCTTGTCATGGTCCTGCGGGGCAGGGGCAGGGACAAGGTCAAGCCTTCAAGTCTGACGAGAGCGGCAGAGCACGGGACGCTGGAAAACGTGAGACGAGCACAGTGCAGCCACAGCGCCGGCTGGGCAGCAGCGCCGGCAGCACGGCCCACCTCCACCTCCACAATGTGCAGTCCCCCCCTGCCGCCCGCTGCAGCCGCCTGCTGCGCATCGGCGGTGAGCAGCGCCGCCAGCGCTGGGTCATCCTGCTGCTCCCGGTGCGCCTGCAGGCCCTGCAGGCCGGCCAGCGGGGCACAAGAGGGCGAAGAGTACATGAGCAAAGGGGTTGCCATTGGAAGTGCAGGCTGGGCTGTGGGGAGGCTCGGAGGGACAGGGCACGCGACACAGCAGGCGGGCTGGCTGCGTCCTGCCCAGCTGGCAACAGGGCATGCCTGCGGGTCTGGTGTGTCTGGCTCGTAAAAGTATGCTGACAGCTTCTCAGCCTCCTTCTCAATCGTCCGTGCCTGCACGCATAGAGCGGGGGCACCTGTCTGCTTGCGCCGCCGCATTGGCAATGCAAGCGATGCATGCACATGGAAACGCAGCAAGCGCCCAAGGCCGCCCAACAGCTGCTTGTCTTGGCACGCACCCGCTTGACCGACTGGCGATCGATGACACGCTTAAAAAGCATGACTTTGTTGACGTTTCGAAGGTACACGTTGTACTGCGTGGCAGTGCAAAGGAATAGGGCACAGTGTGGGTGCAAGGGCCGATGCGGACAGCAGGAACAGGAACGAGCTCAGTGGCTGACAAACATGCTGGGGAGTTGCAGAAACAGGAGGCACCGCTGTACAGCGTACCTGCACGGCGCCATTGAAGTACATGCGGTACACGAAGGTGCCGTGCGCCTGCCCATACCGGAACAGGCGGGCGATCGCCTGAAGATTGTAGACCGGGTTCCACGGCTCCTCCAGCACCACGATGCGGCGGCAGGAGACCAGGTTGATGCCGTGGGTGCCCGCCTTGCTGAGCAGGAACACCTGCAGGGCAGGGAGGATGGAGGAGGCGAGCGGGCAGGCAGGCGTGGTGGGAGAGAGATGGATGAGCCAACCCTGAAAGGAGAGTGCCGTGCTCCGCAGACAGCCTCCCTGCCTGCAGCCTGAGGCCGCAAAGCACGGCATGGGACGTTGGGGCCTGCACCTGGTAGCGGCCGCCCTCGAAATCCTGCACATACTGCGTGCGCTGGTTGTCCGTGGTGGAACCCTCAATCTTGCACCACCGCAGCAGCCGGCCGCCTGCAGCAGTGCAGGCAAGGAAGCGGCCTCGCATCTCGGTTGCGGACCGTGGGCTGGCACCCCGCGCTGCTGACACGACACCACATGCCACACCCCGACAAAGAGCACCCCAACTGCCGCACCTGGGAGTCGCAGGGCGGCACGATCCAGCAGGCGCTCCACTTCCCTGAGAAACTCGAGGCTGCAGGGCAGGGATGCAAAGCAAGATCTGTGGCTGGTGGCAGCAGACAATCTCATACCAAGAACACTAAGGGTCTCCAGCCCCCACAGACACAGCTCGGACAGCACGGCAGCACGGCGGCTTCTGGGCTCTTGCATGTACCTCTCGCCCACAACCACGAGCTTCTCCTCGTGCGCCGCGCACCACCGCAGCAGCTGCTCCAGCGCCCACATCTTGGTGGTGCGCTGCGTGTCAAACTCGCCGGGTGGGGCGGCCTGGCGGGGCCCGGGGAGCAATACATCACCACGGTAAGGGTCGGCGGGAGTGGGTGTGACCCTGGTGAGCTGAGATGCGCAGCTCAATGATCGGGAGGAAGCTGTGCTGGAAGGTGGAAGCCTGCTTACCTTCACCAAAGCGAGCAGCTCCTCGGCAAGCGCCAGCGGGAACTTGGTAAGCCTGTGCGCCTTGGCCCCGCCTGCCGTGGCCCCGCCCGGCGCCGCGGCCGCTGCCATCTGCTCCGCCGCCAGCACAGCGGCGCCCAGGCCCGCCGCCCCGGGCTGCATGCCCGTGCCGCCGCTGGCTGCCTCCTGTGCGCCGTCAGTGGTGGTGGAAGGACAGGCCTCGGCATCACCGCCCAGGGTGCTGGTGCTGCGCGACATGTCATCATCCAGCTCCACCACAAAGTCCTCATCCACGCCAAACTCGTCTGCTGCCACAGCCGCAGCAGCGGGTGCGGGGCCCCTGGCTGCCGCCGCCAGCGCAGCAGCAGCGGCACGCCCCTCGGCCACGACTTTCTCCAGCCAGGCCTTGAACTCGGATGGGCGGTCACACAGCTGCAGGCACAGGCAGGCACGGCACGGGAAAAGTTAAACAAGTCGGTGCTTAGTCCCAGGGCGCCGCGAGACGAGGGTAGCAGCGCATGCCCTACGGCACGCCAGGCCCGCCTACCATTCGCAGCTTCTCCGCATCGGCCAGCACGCTGCGACACCTGGCCTCGTCGGTGCCCTGCAGCAGGCCAGGCAGACGCCCAGCAGACATGCAGCAACTCAGTCGACAATGCTGATGACACGGCATGCAGGCAACTGCGGCAGCTGTCAACGTGCGGGGTTTGGGCGGTACGCACCTCAATGAAGCGGCGGTACACCTTGTGCTGCGAGGGCGACAGAGCCAGCTTCAGCACCACCTCCCGCTTCTGCGGCAGCTCCTCCTTCAGAATTTCCTCCCCCCGCCGGTGCACCATCCTGCAGCGTGCACCGCAATGCAAGTCAGGCGGCAGTCGGTTAGAGGAAACGGGCAGCTGGAGGCCCAGAGGAAGCAGGAGCCGGTGGCTGCCACCACGTGTGCCTCAACTGCTTCCTTCTTCTGGCTGGCAACAGAGCCTGCAATACACAGACCCACACGCTGACCTAGAGATGATGTCGTGCAGTAGTGCCAAGCGCTGATTCATTATTCTTATCTCCGCCAAGGTCGCTCCTGGCAGCTGGCCTGCGAGGCAGGCCGGCAAGCGATGGGAAGGGCATGGGTGCAGGGGGGCGGGCAAGGAATGCGCTGACTGACAGGCGGCAGCTTGATTCATGCTGGGGCGCACCTGCCATGATGGGATCCGCAAACTTCATTAGCCACTCCTCCTTGGGGATGAGGTCAGGGTCGCACCAGGAGATCATCGCATACCTGCAAGCCGCGGTTCAAGCCAGGGCAAGAGAGGGCTGGGTCCAGGGCACGACAGGCGGCGAAAGATGGCGCCACGGGGCAGGGCTCTTGCGCTGTCTGCCGCTGCCCCGCAGCTCACATCTCGGCCAGGTTGTTTTGCAGCGGGTAGCCGGTCAGCGCCAGGCGCCGCTTGGTGGTGACCGACTCCAGAGCCTTGCGGATTTTGGACTGCAGGCAGCGGCAGAGGCAGCGGCAGAGGCGGAGGCAGCGGCAGAGGCAGGTCCTCAGTGAGCTGCCAGGGCAAGAGGCGTGACTGTGCACGATAACAGGGAACGGGGGGGTGCCTGCGACACGCAGCGTACGGTGCGATGCCTATCAGCTGCCGTCCGGCTCAGTTCCTACTCACCGTCTCGCTCTTCACAACGTGCGCCTCGTCGACGCACACCACCGAAGCGCCTTCCCGCAGCATCTCTGCCACGCTCAGCGGGCCCCGCGGCAGGCTGGCCTGGCCCTGCAGCTGCTGCGCTTGCCCTTCAGCGGGGCCCAGGGGCTGGGGCGCAGCTGCCTGGCGCTGGAGGGCGTCCAGGTTGCCGCTCGACTGCGCCTTGGGCTTGGGGCCGCGCCTCACCTCCAACACTGCACGCGTGCACAGGAGGCGGGGGTGCCAACCGAAGCACGACAGCATCCAAAGGCCCAGGTTTCGACCCAGGGCCCGAGGCAGGGGGGCCACAAAGCAGGGCCAGGGCAGGAATCCTGCTGCGGCAGCGCGAGCTGCGCCTCGCTCACCCCGGTCCCTGAACTTGTCGTGGGTGCAGATCAGCACGGCGCTGGGGGTGCGGTGCCACCTTTGCACCTGCTCCTCCTCATCCTCTTTCTCCGCGATCACAACCACCTGCGACAGGCAGGCGCTGGTGGCGCTGCTCAGCAGGCAGATGTACATCCCTGCAGCGCGTGCCCTCCACCAACACCTCTCCATCCCTTACGCCTGCTGGGAAGCTGGGCGGGCACGCAGGCGCGGGCCGCGCTTGCCTTGCGCACGCTCAGCCCAGGCGCTCCAGGAGGCAGGCGGGGCAGCCACTTCTCAAACTCGGCAACCCAGTTAAAGAGCACCACCTGCGCGTCAGTTGGGCCACCAGCGATCAGGAGGTCAAGGCCTCCACATGGCAGCTGGCAAACAAGGAGGAGGTGCCACCCATCTGGCTCGCGCTCCATGGCGTTTATGGCCTGTTCCAGCGCGAGCGGGCGAGCATAGCACGGCATGCAGCGGAGCAGGGCAGCCGCCGAGCATGGCAGGGCAGCCGAGCGGCCCCACCTTGGGCACGAGCACCAGGTAGCGAGCCTCGGGCTGCACCATGCTGAAGCTGGCCAGGAAGGTGACCGTCTGCAGCGTCTTGCCCAGGCCCATGTGGTGCGCCAGCAGGCAGCCGCCCGCCAGGTCCTGGCTGTCATCCAGGAAATCAGTGACCAGGGCGTCCCAGATGAACTGGATGCCCTCGCGCTGGTGCTGCTTCAGCACCTGCGCAGCGGATGGGGCGGCAGGGCGCGGCAGCGTCGGGCCAGCTGGGTGGCCAGCCGCACACGCAAGCTATGGCAGCAGAAACCAAGTCGCAGCCCGCAAGACACCCCAAATGATGGCATGTGCTTGTGACGCTTGCCTTGTCCATCTTGCTGTAGACCAGCGGCCCCTTGTCGGGCTCGTCCGGCCACAACGGCACCGGCTTGCGGTCGCCCTCGGCCGCCGCCACGTCGCCCACCGCGCTGAACACCGCCTCCTCAGCCAGGCGACGCGCCTGCAGCTGCAGCGCCTCCTGGCTGCCGGCCGCCGCCTGGCGGCGCTGCTCGCGCTCGTGCAGCCGCTGGAGCGTGCTGTCGCCGGGGGGTGTCGCCGCGGCTCGGGCAGGCTGGCGCCGCCGCGGCCGCTTGGCGGGCGAGAAGAGCAGTGCAGCCTGCGGGCAGCGGGGCGGGCATCCAATCAATTATGCAGGAGGAAAGCACCAGCACAGGCCGCGGGCCACAGCAGGCCAGCAGTCGGAGTGCGGCTGGAACGGCGGGAGTGCTTGCCTGATCTCTGCGGTCCCCCTTGGTGTGCCAGGTGTGCACGGTGCCCGACCGCGCCATGTGCAACCCAAAGTCCCGCTGGCCGCCTGCCGACTTGGCCAGCTCTGCGGCAAGTCAGCACCAGGTACTGCTCAGCAAGGCTGCCTGCCAACAGCCAGGTTGTTCGCATACATGTGTTGGCCTGCTGCACAAAAGTACTGCCCCAGCGCAGGGCGCATCCCCCAGCCACTCACGCGCTTGCACTGCCGTTTGACGATCCCCCAGCCGCAGCGCCTGCAGCGTGCGGGCCCAGCCCAGGGTGGGCTGCCGCGCCATCTTCTGCCGGCGGAACCAGCGTTGCAGCGCCGCTAGCGCCTGCCCACCCTCATCCGCCCCAGAAAGCCGATGCCGGACAGCAGTAGAGGTGAGAGTATCGTGGAAGACGCTGTGCTTGCTGCGAAGGCCCAGCAGCCACGCCACTTGCTCGCCTGCCGGCAGAGGCGCAGCAAGGATGTGAGTGCAGTGGGAGAAGCGAGGAGCGGAGGACTTAGGTGGGGCGGTGCAGGGGAGGCGCTGGCATTCCAAGGTGGCAGCAGGGACAGTTCCAGCAATCATTCCAGCATCTGGCAGGCTGTGCTCACCTGGCAGTCCCAGGGCGTGCCACATGAGCAACGACTTGCGCGGCTGAGGGCTGCCGGCAACCTTCCAGCTGCCTGTCTTCGCCTCCCAGGTGCATGTGCGGCGCAGCGGGGGGTCTGCCTGCACCAGCTGCTGCTCGGTGATGCTCAGCATCCACTCCTTCTGGCAACCTGCGGGGAGCGGACGGGCCAGAGAGCCATGCTAGCGGGATGCAGGCAGCCATGAGGAAAGGCGCTCCGCGACTCCCCTGCTGTAGCAAACGCCACCGGTGCAGCGGTGTGCCAGGTACCGATGTTGGCAGCAGGCCCCCACCTGGCCACGCCAGTGACAGGATGAGGCGCGTCGGCGCCGCTGCCTTGCTGGTGCTGGGAACGTCGCCAGCCGCTGCCAGCCGCTCCAGCACCGGCCCCAGGCCGCCGCTGCGCTGCCCCACCCTCCGCGCAACCGGTGCCTCCTCCCCTTCCTGCGCCTTGGCCAGCTTGCGCAGCACGATGGCTGGCACATAGGTCGCCCCCTCCCCGCTGCCGTCGCTGACGCTGAGCCTATTGAATTCATAGCACCCGCCGACCTGGATGCTGCTGAAAGCGAGGGCCGGCACGGCTGCACCGAATTCGGGCGGCGCGCGCTGCGCCGCGCTGATGGGGGCCGCCGGGCGCAGGTGCGCCAGTGAACACTTGAATGGCTCCACCTGCATTTGGAAGGGGGGGTCTCTGTGGGGAGCACATGTGCTCCTCCTTTTGGTGCCTGCTGCCCAGCTGCAAAGAACACTGCTCACCTGCCCGCCCTCGCCAACAATCTGCAGGGTGGCTTCGCTGTCGCCCTCCCTGCACAGCGGCGCAGCCGAAAACGAGAAGCAGCCGAGCATGAGATCTTGGCCAGGAGGCCAAATAGGCTGTGGTTGCCAGATTTGCTAGCTGCCTCGAATTATGCAGATTCGAGGATGCCCTGCTTCTGATAGCTCCCCATTTCCCTATTGCGTTGCCCACCTGATGGGGAGCCGGAGGTGGGCCCTGGCCCAGTGGAGGCCCTGCTTGTTGGAGCGCATCACCTCCACCGCCGCACCCTTCCCCAGCTCACTGAGGCGTCCAGGCTGCAGTTCAGTTGGCAGGATCGGGGCAGGCAGGGAGGGTCAGGTACACACACCCTGGCTAGTCCTGGACTAGCAAATCCGACCAGGCTTCAGCAGGGTCACCGCATGCCAACCTGCCCGTTCCCGAGGAAACACTGAAGTTTGTTGGACCAAAACTTTCTGTTGACCCATCCACTGAAGGCCGCTGTCTCTCACCAGGCCAATATCATCAGCCGCCGCCTCCTCCACGCCCTCCTCCTCTGCCTCGTTGCTATCAGCCATGGCCTCCACCGCCTCCGCCGCCGCCTCCTCCTCGCTGCCGCCGGCCAGCTCGTGGCTGAGGTCTGCCGTCTCCTCATCTTCCAAGGGGGACATCTCCTCACCCGTCCCTGCAGCTGCCTGCCCCTCTGCGCCACCCCCACCAGCTGCCTCTGGTGCGGTGGCCGCAGCTGCTGCTGGGTGCGAGTCGGCTGCTGCTGCTGTTGCGGCTGCGCCTGGTGCCAGGCATGCTGCAGGCGGCACCACATCCGACTCTGTGTCGCTGCCGCCACCGGCGCCGATGCCGCCGCTGATACCGCCTGCCAGCTGCATGGCATCTTCCACGGCCGACGGCGGCGGGCTGTCTGGCCGCTGCGCTGTGGGTGCCGGCTGCTCCGTAGTAGGCGACGAGGCATCATCTGCTGGGCCAGCACGCCCCGCGGTCCCACCGGGGGATAGCGCCACCTCTGTGGCCTGCAGGATCAGCTCGGTCGCTGCCGGCTGCTTGCCTTCCTGCGGCTGCTGCCGCTCCTGGCCACCGGCAGCTGGCTCCTGCTCCTGCTGCTGCTGCTGCGGGGGGGGCTGCATCCCTGGGGCCACCAGCACCTGTGTCTGCCCCGGCTGCAGGCCAGCCGCATTCCAGGTGCGCTGCCCCTCCTCCTGCTCCTGCTGCTCGGCAGCACAGGCGTCAGGCGGCAGGTCCTCAGAGGCGCTGCCATACTCTGCGCCATCCTCCTCCATGTCGCTTGGAGAGCCCTGCATGCCGCTGCCGCCCTCGTCGTCCCCCACCAGCCAGCCATCCTCCTCATACTCATCCTGCTCGCCCGGCTCGCCCCCCTTGCTGCTCGGCCCCTCGCTGCGGCTGCCTGCTGCAGCGGTCTGGCCGCCACCAGCGTGCTGCCCCTGCGGCTGCCCTCGCCGAGAGGGCCTGGCGGCAGCGCCAGCGTGCTCGCTGGGAGGTAGAGGCGGCTGCTCCGGCAGTGCTGCTATGCGCTGCAGCTCCAGCACCCGCAGCAGGTCTTCTAGGTTCCCCTCGCAGTTGGAGGTTGCCTGCTGCACCCTCCTCAAAGTCACGCTTCGCGACTGCAGGCCGGAAAGGTGGAGCAAAACATGCAGGAACAGGTTAGGAACTACTCAAGCTGACAAATCACAAGTGCAGGTGCAGCGGCTGCGGAGGTTGCAGCAACGCGCACCCCGAGGTGGGTTTTGAGCAGATCCACGAGCTGCTTGAGCAGACGTGTCTGCAGGAATCCGGGGAGCAGGACAGACAAACCAGAATGAGTGGACGCCACTGTGGGCCACCTGCCAAAGTCAGGTACAGCGTAGCATGATTGGTGCCGCTGCTGCTGGGTGTGCTTGCCTGGAACATGGCCGCATCGTCGCGCCACTCATCTGCCCCGCATGTGCCGCCACGGTTCAGCTTGCGACCCGCTTGCCAGATGGCGTGCGCATCCCGCTGCAGGGCGGGGAGCGCCTTGGCCCGCCAGCGTCTCTCCTGCAGCACAGCAACCAAACAGGCAGCTCGATCATCAGTGCAACAACAGGGCAATGATATGCAATCCCATTCACTTTGTGGCCATGTTCTGCTCATGCAGGGGCAAAGGGCACATGCAATCCTGCACACCTGATGCTCCAGGCCCTGCGCCAGCCCCTCCAGAGCAGCCACAGCGTCTGCGGCGCTGCGCTGCTGCTGCCGCGGCGCACACTCTGGGTCCAGCAGTGGCAGCGACCGGCGAATCTGGGCCTGCAGCATGCCCTCTGCCTCATCTGCACAAAACAGGAGAGCAGGACAGCCACGTCAGAGCAAGTCATTGGCAACAAGCAGCAGCAAGCGCCAGCTGAGTGTGCAGGTAAGACACGCCCAGCCAGGCCGCACACCTGCTGCCTCCCCGTCAAGGCCCAGCGCAGACACCAGCTGCTCGAGCAGCTCCTGCCTGCGTGCATTCAGCAGCTCCACCTCCTCCTGCAGAATGCAGTGCAGGCATGCTGAGTGGCATTGGCCAGGCAAGACACAAGGACGCAAGGGGTATGCGGATGGATGAACGTAAGTATCCTGGCAAAGCGGCCTGCTGGCAGCCTGCACACCTCGACCTGCTCGCGCGCTGCCTCCTGCTCCTCAGGCTGCTCAGCGCTGCCCACCTGCAGCAAGCCTCCACAGAGTCCCTCAGCAGAAGTGCTCTGCTGCCTGTGCAGGCAAGCCAAGAGAGGGCGAAGGCCGCTACCTGACCCCAGCCATGCGGCCGCCCAGACCAGCCACGCAGGCACCCACCCACCACCAGCCCACCTCGTTTGCGTCTTCCTCCTGCCGCCCCTCCTCTCCCGCGCTGCCCTCCACCGACACCTCCTGCTCCAGCTCTGCCGGGTCCCAGGGCGGCAGCACATCCAGCAGCTCCGGGTCCGCCGCCTCCTCCTCGGCAAACACCACGCCCTGCAGACACGCACACGGTAGGTAGCGGGCAGGCAGGGCACGAAGGCCGTGGGTGTGCAGGTGCAGGCCCGGGACCTTTCGTTCAGCAAAGCCTGCCCTCCGCGCTGCTGCAAGCTGCTGCTGGTACAACCCGTGGCGACAACAGCTCCGCTGCACCAGCATTGGTGCTGACCTGCTGCATGCCAAACCCTGCCATCACTGCCTCCTCATCGCTCTCCGAGTCTGCCAGCATCTCAGCTCGCAGCGCTGCAAAGCGCAGCATGTGGCTCCGCACATCGCGCACCCTGCCGCGCAGCCAGCGCCGGTCGCGGCGCAGGGCGGCAAACCTGTGGCACAGATAGACAGAACATGATAGCGACAGCGGGGCGCGCGTGGGTGCCCCTTGCCACCTGGGTCGCTGCGCAAGCGAATGCAAAGCTCCTCAACCCAAATGCATGACGCGACCTAAGGCATCCAGCAGCAGCTCACGTGCTGGGGTGGTCAGGCACTCGTGCACCCGGCCTGTCGGGTAGGCAGACGTCCCTGCTGTTGATCAGCATGTCCTGCGGCCAGTCTGCAGGCCGCCCAGCTGCCCCCTTCTCCCCTGCCCCATCGGCCTGCTGCTCCTGCTGCTGCTGCTGCTGTGCCGCCCGCGGCGGAGGCTCCATTCCTGCTCGCTGCCACAGGCTGACAGGCAGGCGGCGGCCGTAGTGCGCTGCAGGCAGCAGGCAGGGAGAACAAGGGCAGGGTAAGGACGGTGCTGAGCACTGCTCCAGTCTGGCTGCCAGCAAACCAAAGCAGGTGCAGGCCGCGCTGAGCAGCAGGGTGAGCAGCAGCGCATCCACCAGCACCCACCTGGCCGGCAGGCGGGCCGTGCTGCCACCACAAAGTCTTCGTGCTCAGCCAGCGGGTAGCCCTCCACACCAGGCTTCCACACAGAGTTGAACAAGGCCTCCTCCTCCTGTACCGGCGCTGCCGTTTCTGCCTGTTGCTGCTGCTCTCCGTCGCCACGGTGCTGCTGCTGCTGCTGCGCGGGTGGCGCCGCCCGGACAGGCTCCAGATGCAGGCGCCGTCCGCGGCGCGGCGAAGGCTGCGCAGCTTGGCCTGCGCCGCCTGCTGCTGCTGTCGGCGGCTCCTGGCGCGCGCCACGTTGCGATCCGCCAGTGCCCGCCTCGACGCCTGGCCCATCCGCAGCCTCCTCTGGAGCTGCTGGCTGGCTCTCGCTGCCGCCACCCTCACCAAGGTCCATGGCATCGCCCAGCAAGTCATCGGCCTGTGCGGCTGCTGGGGGCTGCTGGTCCTGTTGGTGTCCGGTGGGCAGGGCTGCGCCCACCGCCGGCGCCGCCTCGGCCTGCACAGCGGCCTGCTGGGGGGCTGCAGCGGGACGCCTGGGCGTTTCGCCGAGGCCGTGCACCTCCACGCTGGTGATGCGGGCGTCCAATCCAGCCACCGCGGTCTTAAGGTCGCTCAGGTCGGCGGCGATGGCAGGTAGGGCCGCCAGCTGCGCCTGGATGGCCTGCAGGGTTGCCAGAACCGCTGCATCGTTGCTCGCCATTGCGACCGAGCGCCCTGCGGGCGTCTAGCCTCTGTGTTGCATTTGCTGCCTGCAACCCTGCGTGCAGCTTGGGAGGTGCCGTGATAAGCTTAGCGGTTGGGCAAGCTGGGAATAATTGAGAGGACTGCAGGGCCTCTTGTCCAGTTGGCGTGCTAAGCCCAGCACGCTGGCACAGCACAAACACCTTTTGGCCATTGGCTTGCATCACCTGCGTGCTTACCACCGTGTGCCTGCAACGGGAACAGGGGCAAGGAGCTACCGAGGACGACGGGCAACTCTTCTTGCTCCTACCCAAGCCCCCAGGCCCACAAACGCATTTGCCCGATCCTGAAAAATTCAGAGGTTGCAGCCCATGCGCACAGCTGCGCTGCTGGGGCTGCTGCTGGCGGCGGCGGCGGCCTCGCTCGCGCCGCTGGCTGCCGCGGATGCGCCCCAGAAAAAAGGCAAGGTTGTGGGTGGGCCCAAGGATGCCGTGCGACCCGAGGACATCCCATACATCAAGTGCCAGGTAAGGGGGCGCTGGAAAAGGGCCGCGCCAGCCACCCACCGCCACCCGCGCTGCCGCCCACCACCTTCCTTCACGTCGCTCCTGCACGTACTGCTGCATGCTTGTGGCTCATGTTTGCAATGCAATGGCTGGGGCGCAGGTGTGCCAGCTGCTGTCCAAGAATGCGTGGCTTCAGGTCAAGGAGATGAAGAAAGCGTCCACACCTGCCAACCCCGTGAGCCTGGCAGCATGCATGCCTTGTGGGAGCTGCCGGGACGCTGGCCGCCACCCCTGTTGCAGGAACCTCACGCCTAGGCTCGCCCCCATGCAGGTGGACGAGAACAAGGTGATCGAGCGCATGGAGAAGATCACAACAGGCGAGTAGACTCGTCTCCTTCTCTGGAGTCAACACGCCTCTCTCCGCCGCAGCCGCAGCCTGACTCGGCAACCGCAGCTGCCTGCCTGCTGCAGCCTGGCGGCCCGAGGGCGAATGGATGGCCAAGCTGGACCTGGTGGAGGAGGGGGACAAGCTGGTTGTGAAGGAGATGGGGCAGGTGTGCTGCTGCTGGGCTGTAGCAACTAGTCCATGAGGCATGCACTGGGCCACCAGGCATCCACCCACTGGCTTCCTGCCCCTGCACTGCCGCAGGTTGGCAACTGCGGGTCTGAGTGCAAGACTGTGCAGCTGGCGGCAGAGCGCATCATGGGGGAGCACGACACCGACATCGCTGAGATCCTGTTCACAGTGTGCTCACTGCACTGCTTTGGGCCTGCTGAAGGGCTCCCGGCCGCGCTGGAATCCCAGCATCTTTGCGCCGCTTGACCCGCAGGGCAAGATGAATCGCGCGCAGTTCAACAGGTGGCTGTGCTGGGATGAGTCGGAAGCATGCAAAAAGGATGCGCCGCCGCTGCCAAATGTAGGGCTCCGTTGGAGATGCGGGTGGTGTGTGAGGGTGTGATTAGGGCCTGCACTGCACCGCAAAGCACGACCCTGGGCAAGTGCCCTTCTGACTCCTAGCGGTCCTGCCGACACTGCTGCAAGTGCAGGGCCGCAAGCCTGGCCCGCCGTTTGACCCGCGGCAGGAGGGCGACCAAAGCATCGATGCCATGCTGGGCGGGCTGGAGGTGCGTGCTTTGTGGAAGGTGCAGCCCGTGACCGCCAGTGTGTGATGTGCCCGTCGTGCGCATCTCCTGGCGCCCCCGGCCTGGTGCAGGACAAGGGGCTGGCCAACAACAAGAAGCTGCGGGAAGAGCTCATGGAGAAGCTGGGGGTGAAGGAGGCAGACCGGGTGGATGGTGAGTCGCCTGGGGAAGCTGAGTTATTTGTCTTTCATGATACACATGGGGATCCATTGAGGCACGCTTGGTTGCAGCGCCCAGGGAGCTAGCATCTCTGTGGTGGCTTCATGGCTTGCCTGCCCTGCTCCCGGCTGCCTGCAGACGATGATATGTCAGTAGACGCAGCGCTCAAGCGGGCGATGGCTCAGGCGGAAGCGGGCTACGTCCCCCCTGGTGGCCAGGTGTGTGCTTGTTCGGGGGCTGACGGCAGGGGTGCTGATGCCAATGCTCACCTATGTGGGTGACCTGCTTCCTCCTGTGCAGGACGCCTGGGACGAATTGTGAGCTGCTGGACGTCATGCTATTGATGAAATGAACCCATGTTTTGCACCCTGTTTCATTCTGTCTCTGAGCTCATTTTCCACCTGACGAGCCCTACCTGCAACCGCCGCACAACCGCCAACACACCGCTGGCAGATTTCCTCCCATGACGTTGTAAATCTACAGAGCTGAATTGCAGGGCAGGTAATATGCCTGCCACACAGGCTTCGCCACACAGGCTTCGCGCGCCACCGCGGTCGCTGTACGGCTGTACATGTTGCCACGCAGGCCGGGCCCGTGCGGCCGGTGTGCAGGCGCCCGCGCATTGCAGCAGATCGTGCATTATTGGCTGGCATCTGAGGTGAGGCGGCAGGCGCAGTGCTTGCGCTCCCAGGATTGCTGAGCTCTCTAGGCGCTCAGGCGTGATCGCGGCATCTCACGCTTGCCACGCCCGTGAGCTTGCAGGTGCTGCAGTGGGAGCAATGGGCGCCGCTCGGCAAGCGCTGTTGGCGATGGCGGCGGCAGCCTTCGTCGCTGCCGCCGCCGCTCAGATGGGCGGCATGGGGGGCATGGGTGGCATGGGTGGCAGTGGGCCGCCCAAGGAGAAGCCACGGCTAGCTGACATCCCGTACATCCAGTGCCAGGCAAGAGTCACAGGGCCGCGCAGAGTTTGCAGCAGCTGGCACTGCCGTGCACCAACCCGCAGTCTTCCATGCACAGACCACCAGCTGCTGCGGCCTAGCGCTTCTGGAAGCTCCTAGGTTCCTTGCTCGTCTGCCCGGTCTGAATGTTTACGCGTCCGCTGTGCAGGTGTGCGAGCTGCTGACCAAGAACGCGTGGCGGCAGGTCAAGGAGATGATGAAGGCAGCCAGCCCAACAAACAAGGCGCGCAGCGGGCAGCGGCTTGTTTGTTCCATGCGGCCTCATGTCCTGTTTGCGGTGCGCATGCGCGGTCCATGCGCTGAATCGGCAGTGCAATGTGCGTGTTATGTGGTTGCAGGTGGATGAGATGAAGATCATCGAGCGAATGGAGAAGATCACCACAGGTCAGTGACTCAACTGAAACTGAAACTGAACTTGCTGAGACGCTGCCTCTCCTGGCCCCAGCTGCCTGTTGATCGGGCCCAAGACCAGGCCCAATGCATGTGCAGCTGGCTGTCTGAATCTCACGAGCGTGGCTTGGTATCATTCTGGTTGTTCGGTGCAGCCTGGCGGGCCGAGGGCGAGTGGATCGCCAGCCTGGACCTGGTGGAGAAGGGGGACAAGCTGGTTGTGAAGGAGATGGACCAGGCGAGGCGCAGCATGCGAGCACATCGGGAGCAGCACATCTCTCTCCCACCTGCAGTTGCGCTGCAGAGCCCTTTGCATTGAACTCCACACCTGCTGGGCAGGCCAGTCAGCCGCTGGTGGCATGTGAAGTCGCTGTTCGTTCTTTGAATGCCGTTGCCGCGCGCTACCGCAGGTGGGCAAGTGCGGGGTGGAGTGCAAGACGATTGAGGCGGCAGCGGAGCGCATCATGGGGGAGCACGACACCGACATTGCTGAGATGCTGTTCACGGTGGGCTTGGTGCTGGGGCTGGTGGGCTGCTAGCTGCACCTGCGCTTGATGCAGTGCTTGCACCTGGGCTTGAGCTCCAGGGTTCAGCCACGCCAGGACGTGCACACTCGCCGGGCCCCCGTCATGCAGCAGCCACTCACCCACCTGCTGGTGCCGGTGCCTATCCCACAGGGCAAGAAGACGCGGGCCCAGTTCAACAACTGGCTGTGCTACGAGGAGACGCAAGTGTGCAAGTACAAGCCGCCGCCGCTGCCCAAGGTGCGGCAGAGCAGCTCTGTGATGGCTCAGCCCCCGCCTGGATGCGCTTTCTGTGGCCTATGAGAGAGGATCGGTTCAGCTCAGCCTCGTACGTGCGGCCCTGACCGTGTGTGTCCCTGCAGGAGCGGCCGCCGGGGCCGCCTTTTGAGCCCATGGCGCAGGGTGACCAGAACCTGGAGCGCATGATGGGAGAGATGGAGGTGAGGCGCTGCGCTGAGGCTGCTGCGGCTTGGCATTCAGGCCGGGGTTCCACCGTGCCAAGCTGGGCCAGCTGCCAACGGTCTGGGCCTGCTACGATGCCCAGGGCCGGCTTCCCTGCTGCCTGCGCTGTGCAGGACAAGGGCCTTAAGGGCAGCCTGTACAGCCGGGACGACCTCCTTTCCAAGTATGGGATGCCGGAGGGGCACGAGGATGATGACGAGGATGCTGATGACCCGGCCGACTTTGAAGGGGAGCCCATCGACTGGCACCACATCGAGGGCGGCAAGGAGCCATACACGACGCGCACGGTGCGCCGCGGCTGCCGTGGCTGGTCGATCGTTGCGGCGCATGCGCCCGGTCCCGTCTGCCGCAGCCATGTGAGCCGGCGCCGGTCCTTCCTGCTGCTGTCAAAGGCGCTGACGCTGTGCGCTGCTTGGCGGCCGGCCTTGCAGAATGTCCAGCGCGTGGCAGGGGCGGCCAAGGAGGCGGCTGCGGCCGCACGCGACGGCGTCAGGTCGGCGGCGAAGAAGGCGCGGAGCATGTGGAAGAAGTTCCAGTCGGGGCAGAAGGCCAAGGACAAGCAGGAGCTCTGATGTGCTGGTTTCTGGCAATCTCTTGTTTAAAAAATAAAGCACTGATACCTGCTCGGCCAAAGCGCCGGCATGGCGTAGTGCTCGACGGGCAGGTACGGCGCCAGCTCTGTCTCCTCCTGGGGCAAACAGTTTTGCCCCATCTGAGCTTTGCATTATTAATGGCATCTGAATACACCAATCACAGCGGAGGGAGTCCTGGAGCCGACGAGGCTTGGAAGAAGGAGGGCTCAGTGTTTGGGGTGCGTTCGAGTCTGCGATCAGGGAGTGTTTGCAGGCTCTTCACCTTGTAAATGTATGTCGAGTGAGGAGCGAGAAGCATCGAGACATCTGTTGCCGCCTGGGCGCCGCCGCCGCCGCCGCAGCAGCCAACCGCACCGAGCTCAGCTCCGGCGTGACCTCACTTCTCCTCAGGTCGTCACCAGGTCGTACCGCCCCTTCGATGACCCGAATCCACACGACCCCACCAGCGTGGTGCTGGGCCGGGAAGAGCTGCAGCAAGCCGACAATGCACTGCTGGCGGCGGATGCACTGCTGGGCGCCGGTTTGCCGGTGCGCCGCTGTCCTGCGCTATTGAATTTCGTGATCCCCACAGGCTGACAGTGCACAAGTCCGTCGCCTACCGCAGAAACAAAAAGAACAGAAGGTGAACTACGTCCGGCGCAACTGGTTTCAAGCCAGCAGGGCAGACGCCATGTATGCGGTTGCCTGCATCACCAGGCAAGTTTGGCTGCCTGGCCCACCGCCTCCAGCGGGCAGCTGGTTGGCTGCATCACACAGTGAGGCTCACAGCTAATGGTGCTGCAATTTTTCCTCCAATGCAGGCACGAGGAAACCGGGCTGCCCTGCGACTGCATGGCGGGGGGCACAGCCTGGGCGGTCCTCATGGCGGCACGGCTGGGCAAGCCTGTATACGTGTTTGATGACGAAGAAGGACGTCCAGGATGCAGCCGGCGGTGGTACCGATTCGATCACGGCACCGGCCGGATGGTGCTGCTGGCGGCGCCGCCCACCCTGCCGCGGCAGTTTGCGGGCATCGGCACACGGTCCTTGGGTTCAGCAGGGACCGAGGCCATACGGAAGCTGTATGAAAGGACCTTTGGGGAATGCTGTTGTAAGCTGTGCGACTGAGAATTGGGGCATGCGACGGATGCATGCGCAGCCGCCGCAAAGAAGGTGCGCTGCCACCCACAGCGCGCAGGGCGGCGAATGCATGGGGCGCCATTATTGCACCCCAGCGGGGCCATGCTTGTTTTCGGATCAAACACCATCCTCCTCTCGACCCCCACCAGGCGCGCCGCCGTCTGCAGTTCTCGCTGGCGGGGTGGAGTGTGGCTGAGCACTGTACCAGCACCTCGTTGCTCGAGCGCAGCAGCGAGCCCTGCTCACTGTGACACCTGCAGCACCCCAGGGTGCAATCCAGCGCCAGCCGAGGGCTCGGCTGCGTCTTATCCGCGGGGTTTGCAAGCACCGGCAGCAATGGCGCGGCCCTCGTCGGGCGCCCTGGTTCTGGTGCTCCTCTGCTTGGTGGCCGCAGTGAAGGGCGAGGGTGAGCACCGGCGGCGGTTTCATCGCTATCGCCCGCCCCGCCGCCGCCGCTGTCCCGCGCGCACCTCCACAAGCAGTTTTGATGTGCTGCTGGGATGTGCACAGCTGCCGGGTTTCTGCTCCATTGTGGCCGCTGACCGCGACCTAGAGGCTCCGCCATGGCGCCCTCCACCCACCCTGCCTCCTAGAGGCTCCGCCTCTCCCCGCGCTTCGCAGTCATGCCAAGCGGCAACATGACAGACCCCTGCTACACAGACCCAGCAGCCGACGCCTGCGCCGGCTTTGAGCGCAGCGCCGCAGGTGCTGGGAGGCTGCTGCCGCTGGTGGTGCTGCGTCTCCGCCTGGCGCCGCCTTGACTTCTTGCCTGTACCCTGTACCTGCGCCTGCCTGGTACGGAGCTTGCGTACCAGGCGCGCCCAATGTGTCGGCTGGCAACTCCACTGCTGCGCCTCCCCACATCCCGCCCCTGCAGACTGGACTAGCGACCTGGATACTCTGTGCCAGGAGATGCCCTTTATGATCGGGTGCTCCATGTGGACGCAGTGCCAGGTGCGGCATCCAGCCAGGCGGTGGTGGCGGGCAGCGGCAGCAGCAGCGACAGCAGCGGCAGCGCTGACTCAAGAGGACTGCCCCAGCGCGTGCCTCTGGTGGCTGGCAGAGGGCAGCCATGCGGGGCTGGGCTGTTCGTCCTGTGTGCTGGCAGGCGGCCCCCAACGCATCTGCGCTTGCCTGCTGCGCTGCCTGACCACAGGCTGGCCAGGCCAACGTCGACTCGCCCTTCTGCTCCCCGGCCTCGCTCGTGGGTGACATCTGTGTGGCGGACGCGATGAGCAAGGTGCGCCCGCCCTCCTGCCGATGCCATGCCATGCTGGCTGGGCCGCCTGCCGCTGCCCGGCTGCAGCAGCGCCCTCGCCGGGCTCACCCGGCTGCTGCCCCGCTCGCTCGTTTGAATCCAGCTCACTCACCACAGCCAAACTGCCCCAACCCACTGCAGATGTATGGTTGCGAGGCTCACAACGCGCTGTGCACAAACACCACCAAAGTGCAGCAGTGCCTGCAGCCCGGCGTGGCGCCCAACGTGCCGACCACTTTCCAGACAAAAGCAGACATTGACGTGAGCTGACGGCGGCTGCTGCTGCAACCAGTCAGCCCGCTGAGCCAGTCGTTGCAGCGGGTGCCGCCGGCGGGGGCCCTCCCGTGGGCCCTCCGCCGGCCTCGTTGCCGGGCCCAGGCTGCCCGAGAGCAAGGCAGCACCCCACTCACCCACACGTGCACGCTCCGCACACCCGCTTCCTTCTGCTGCAGGGCGTGTGCACCAGCCACTCCATGGACGGCTGCCAGAACTGCACCTCGGTCGGGCGCACCAACTTCAAGGCCTGCCCCGAGCTGTTCAATATCTACTCCAAGCTCTGCATCTGTGAGCCCCGCCTTTAATTTCCTGTTACGAGCTTACGAGCTTGTGCCTGTCGTGCTCCACTCGCCTGCCTCGCTGATGCCAGGCAGCAAGGGCGCACGGGCACCACCGGCTCCCTGCCTGCCCACCGTGCTCGCACGCCGCATGACGCCTGCGCTCTTGCTTGCCCGGCCTGCCTGCCTGCCTGCCCTGCAGCCATGCCCGACATGTCGCAGTGCCAGAACTGGCAGGTGTTCTGCAGCAACCAGACCCTGGCAGCCGCCTTCCCCATGTTTTGTTCCGGCGACGCGGCAGACGGTGCGTGGTGCACGCTCCGCCCTCCCGCCCTCCCTGCCAGCCTGGCCCTCGCCAGCAGCCAACCCTGTCCCGGAGTGTGCCTGCACGTGGCGTGGCATTCTACATGGCATGTGTTTTTGTGGCTGTGCGCTCGCAGGCAGCAGCAGCGCGCTCCCTCCTATGAAGATGTGGATGCACCAGAGCACGCGAGACATCTTCTTGTTCAAGGAATGGGTGCCCAACAGCAGTGAGTGGCGCGGCGGTCCCGCCGCCTGGGTGGATGTACCTGGATGCACAGAGGTGGAGGTCAATGCCCTGCTGATGCCTGGCCTTCACCTGTGCCCCTCCGCCTCCCTCTCCCTTGTGGCTCGCAGCCGGGCAGTACATCGGGCTGTGCATCAGCATGTGCGTGCTGGCAGTCTTCACGCAGGTGGGCAGCAGTTCTCCTGGCCTGATCTTGCACGGCCGGGCTGGGCACACCCCTGCCTTTCCGCCTCTCCCCATCACAGCTCCTACCTCTGGCATCGGCCCCAACCACATCCTGTTCTTGTGCACTCCCCTCCGTGTCCCCACACCTGCAGTTCCTCAAGGCCGTGCGGCTGCGGGTGGAGATGCGATGGTCGGCAGAGGCGCGCGGGCCGTCGCTGTGCTGCGGCCTGGAGAACGGCTCGCCCTCTGCGGCCTCCTCCGACAGCGCCGCCTCCGGCTCCGCCGGCGGCATCAAGCCCTCTGGCAGCAAAGACTCGGAGCTGGCAGAGGTGCCCACGTGCTGCGGCGGCGGCGGGGCCGCCGTGGCCCCCGACGACGGCACGCTGGTGCCCACCAGCCGCCGCGCGCCGTGGCGGCGCGGCTCCGGCCAGCAGGGCGCCCTCGCCTGCTGCGGCGTGCAGCTCATCACCCGGGCCCAGGCCCGCCGCAACTTTTGGCGCGCGGTCTTCACCTTTGTGGTCATGCTGCTTGACTACTGTGAGTGAGGGGAGGGTGGGCCTCCAGCCCGGGATGGGGTGGGCCTTTGACAGGAAACAAAGCAGGGGCAGTGCCGCCGTTGCCGTTGCCTGCCTCTGCCCTGCCTGGCCTGCGGACCTTGCCGACCCGGGCGTGCCTGCCTCTGCCCTGCCTGGCCTGCGGACCTTGCCGACCCGGGCGTGCTCCTGGGGGCCCAGGAGGTTGCATGCAGCCAGTGCGGCCGCTTATTGAGCCCCGCCTCCCTCTTGCCCCACTTGCCCTGTGTGCAGCGCTGATGCTGGTGGTCATGACTTTCAACGTGGGCGTCATCCTGGCAGTTTGTGGCGGCTTTGCGATTGGCGCGCTGCTGTTTGGGCACGCAGGGGAGCGGCCCAGCGGGCCCATCGTGCGCCAGGTGGCACCTGTGGGCGCCTCCAGCGAGCTGGAGACTGTGTTTGTGGAAGGGGCGGCCTGCTGCTCCGGCGGCTCGGGCTGCGGCGGCGGCGGCCATAGCGGCGGCCAGCTGTGAGCGCCCGTGCCACAAAGCTCGGTGCCGTTGACTTTTGCTGGGTTGTTTCTTGCTCCTTACTCCTGCTTGCCTGCATTTTCCCCTTGTTCACGTTTTTGTCACATGCTTATGCCCCTCTCTTGAGCTCCCCGTTGTTCCTCCACCCATTCACCTCCTTGTGTATTCCCTTTCTCCCGCTTGCACGCATACCAGCCTTTGCACCTGCACTTTAGGACTGGCCATTGGTGCAACTTGTGAGCATACAACATATAGATCGGCAAAGTAGAAGGCATTTCAGGTCAGCTGGCTGCGGGACAGGATTTCGTGAAGGATTGGGCAAGGGGCACCGCAGTGTTGCCGAAAACACAGTGTCAATATCAGCGGTGTCAACAGTGGTGGGTGGTATTCGGTGATTGTTCTGATGGGGTGAGGTGCCTGGCAACTTTGGGGTTGTGCCCGCGCCCGCTGCGGCGGAACCGCGGCGCAGCTCACGCCGTGGCGCCGGCCGCCGCCTCCCACTCCTCCAGCGCGGCAGCCACGGCGGCGATGTGCTGGCGCTTGGCCACGTCGTCCAGGAAGCTGGCCCGGAAGCCGGCGGCCGCCAGCTGGGCCAGCTGCGACGCGCTGAGCCCGGCCACATTCGCAAGATAGGTGTAGTTGGCGTTCACGTAGCCGCCGCCGCTGTCGGCGTGGAAGAAGTAGGCGGGGTCATCGGAGTTGACCGTCACCGCCACCTTGGTGTCCTGCAGCAGCTGGCGCAGCTTCTCCCCCAGGCTGCCGGGGTAGACCTGCAGGCGGCAGGGAGGCGCGGGGGGCATGGCCAGGTAGTGGTGGGTGATGCGTGCCTGGCCAAGTGGCCTCCTTGTCCCTCCCTCAGGCGCGCGGTGTGTGATACATGTGGGCCACCGTGTGGCCATCCTGCGTCCCAGCAGTGCCCCCAGCGCTCGGCACGGCACCCGCCAAATGCTCGCCGGCGCCCCCCTGACCAGCCGACCGTCCCCCGCCACCCACCTGGAGGCACAGGTTGCTGAGCGGGCAGACGGTCAGCGCCACCTGCGTCTCCTCCAGGTGCGCCACCAGCTGCGGGTCGTCTAGGCAGCGCACGCCTGCGGCAGGGGAGGGCAGGGGCTGTCTTGCTTCAGCACAGGGCTGGGGGCCATTGCGTTGTGTGCGCGGTGGTGGTGGCGGTCGGGGTGGGGTGCGGGCGGAGCGGGGAGGGAGGTCACGTGGCAGCTCCCAGGGCGCGGCAGCAGCAGCCCCGCACTGCAGCAGCTGGCTCGCACCGTGGTCCACTCTGTCAACCTGCAGGTCTTTCATGGCCGACCAAATGTTCTCGGGCCCGCCCTCCTCACCTGCAGGCAGCGAAGAGCAGGCCCAGGCAGGCACCGGCGTGGCTGAGCATCGTCGAGCGGGGCACCGGCCGGCGGGCGCCCGACAAGGGCGCCACCTCGCTGCCCCGGCTGGCACTTGCTCGCTGGGCCGATGAGCAACACAACTCGCAGCCGCAGCCGCAGCCTGCTGGCGGGAGCACACCTGCGTGTGCCATGCGCTTCAGCCCGAGCTCTCCGGCCTTCTTAAACACCTCGGTAAACAGGGAGGGAGGGTAGCCGTGCTCAGCAGAGTCCAGCCCCACACCCGAGATGTGCTGGAGGTAGGGCACTGCCTGCGGCACGCCACACGCACGGCAGCGGCAGGGGTCGGGCTGGGTGGGAGGTGTTGATGCCGGTGCCGGGCATGCTGGGCGAAAAGGCGCGGCTGACCAGCTAAGGTGGCCAAGCCAGCAGCTGCCCCGCCGCTGTCGCCGCATGCGGCTACTGCCAAGTGGCCGGTGCCGCCGCCTGCCCAACCCCACCCGCCACCAGCATCCCCACACGCACGCACGCAGGCACGCAGGCATGCGCACATCCACCGGCACCTGCTGCAGCACGTCGGCAGCTGACTCTGCCCCTAAGTCTCGCATGAAGCACATGATGAGGGAGGCAGTCAGGCCGTGCCGCGCAGGCGCCTCCTCCACCGCCCGCTGCAGCCCCGGAAAGAAAGTGGAGAAGGGGACGCCCCTGCGGGTGAGAGGGCCAGTGGTAGGGGCCGGTGTGACGGGGACGCACGTCGGGCAGCGCTGCTGGGGAGCAGCAGCTGGCGCTGCCGCCGTTGGCGAGCGCCATGCATGCAGGGCAGCGGCCCTCTGTGCGCCATCCCTGCTGTACCCGTGTTGCGGGGGCCGGTGATGGGAGGCGCTGCCATCACGACCTGTGCGCACAGCGATAAGCTGCCGGGGACCATGCGCGCCCCCATGCTCACCTGTTGAGGTGGGCCTGCGGGTCAAACATGATCTCTGTGTGGCGCACGCCCTCGGACGCCGCCCGCGCCAGGTATGCATCCGTGAGGTCGAAAAAGTCTTGCTCCGTCTGCAGCGGCGCACCAGGAAACGTGCCCACACGCTCAGCTGAAAAAGCACGGTCACACTGCAGCACCGCCCGGCAGGCGCTCGGCTGCTCCCGAAACACGCGCGAGCAGCAGAGGGGGTTGTGGTGGCGCACCAGCAGCACCGACATGCCCTCGTAGTACAGGTTGAGGAAGTCTTGGAGGGAGGTGAAGGAGGCGCGCGCGTCACGGGCCGCCTGCACGTCGGCGTATGGCACCGTCACGTGGTTGCGCGCCGCCAGCGCCATCATCAGCTCCGGCTCCAGGCTGCCCTCCACGTGCAGGTGCAGCTCGGCCTTGGGCAGGCGGGCTATGAAGGCGGTCAGGTCGCGGGCCTGCGCCGCAGCCGAGACGGCGACCAGGGCAGGGCGGGGGCAGCGGAGGCGGCGGTGGCGACGGGCGGCGGCGGTGGCGGGCCATGGCGCTCGCCGCGTGGAGCGTAGCAGCGCGGCCTGCTGATGCACAGCAGGCGAGCGACAGGAGGCGAGTGACCAGTGGGGGCGGGGGCAGGACAAAACGCTGGGAATGGGGTAGGGCTTCAGGCGCTCCCGCACTTGGTTTCCCTACCTGCTGGGCAGACATTTCTACGTGGCTTGGTAGGCTGGGGGAGTCACAATTGAGGTGCAAGGAAGCCGTCGACAGCCCCGACTGCGAGTTTCGATGTGCAGTGCAGCGGATGGTGTGCCAGAGGCGAGCGGGGGCAATCCACCAGTCGAATCACGGGTCGCATATGCGAAAGGGAGCGCTGCAAGCTGCCCAAACCGCCCACCAGTGGAGGGCGCATCACGCCCAGCAGCAGCAGCATCGAAAAGGTTAACCTTCAGCGCATCGGGTATTGCCTACGTGATCAGGGCCTTGCAGTTGCCTCCCTGAAGGGCAGAGCCGCCTGCCACAGCACAGCCGGTGCTCGCCTCCTCAAAGAACGCGCTCACTGGGTTGCAGCATTGTATACAACTACCAGCACGCCCGATGCTGGCCTTAGCCAGGCACCGCAGCGCGCTGCGACAAGCACTGCCCGCAGCGGCCCAGGCTCTGGCTGCACAGCTGCAGCAGGAGCGTGGAATGAAGTTGTTCGAGGTGGGACTGTGATGGGATGGGGACGAGGGCTTTGGGTCGCCCAGGCGGGCTGAGGCGGCGGTGCCTAGTGCCGCCACAAGTGGCAAGTTCGTGACCTGGCTGCAGCTGGCTGCTTGCCACTGCAGATCTTCAGCAAGGAGCAGCGGGCGAAGCGCAAGGCGCAGCTCAAGGTGGGCGCAGCCGCTGCACAATGCTGCTCGCAGCATCCGGTGGCGGGGTCCGTGCTTGCCCTTGTTTGCGATCAGGTTCACATTGAACTTCTGTCGAAGCCGCTGCCTGCTCGTGGTTTCAGGAGGAGATGCAGCGGGGCTATTTCGACGACTTCCGGGACTTCAGAGACAGCAAGGGCAAGGTGTTCCGGGCGCCCGAGCGGCTGGTGCCCGCCTCCCATGTGCGTGGGCGCTGCTGTTGCTTTTTGCGCTGTTGCTTTGCCCGCTGGCTGCGGCATCTGCGCCTGCCAGCCTGCAGCAGGCTGCCGCTGGAAACACTGTGGGAGCCTGGACGTTTGTATCAGCAGCAGCTGTTGACTGCTACCAGATGATTGAATGTCTGGCCACCGCCGATGTGGCCTGCAGGCTCCGGCTTTCCCACGCATGCAAGTGGTGCAGTCGGATGGCAGCCCCGCCACATTCCCGCCCCCCGATGCCAGCAGCAGCAGCAACAGCGACAGTCAGGAAGCAGCAGGCGCAGCAGCGGCAGCAGCAGAAGCTCCCAGCAGCAGCAGCAGCAGCGGCGACGGTGGGGAAGCAGGTGGCGGCCTGCAACCGTGCGCAGCCAGTCTGGTGTGCCTGGCATTCCGGGCGGGGGCGCAGCCAATGCTGGAAGCGTGGGCATCACCCTTCAGCGAGCACTTCCAGGGGCGCAGCGGCGTGGCTCTGTACGAGCTGGCAATAGTGGAGGGCATGGTGAGGCGGCCTCCACGCGCTGGCGTGCTCCGCTGGGACTGTGCCGGGGCCGTGTCGTTGCTGCTGCCGCTCCCGTGTCCGCGGCGGCCTGCTGCACCTCGCCCGCTCTGCATGCATGTCTGCGCCCTCAGCTGGCTGCCGTGTGCGTGCCATGGCCATGCAGGTCCTGCGCATGTGGCCCTTCAAGCAGCTGCTGCTGCGCAGCGGGGCCGGCGCCGCCGCCAAGTATGCCCTGCCCTGCCGCCACCTGCACCACTTTGGCGACATGCAGGCGCTGCGCCAGGCGCTGCAGCTGACCAACCTACTGACCGGGTGCGCGCGTGGCGGCAGGGCTGGCAGGCAGCCTTGGGGGCGTGGCCCTGGCAGCCTGCCCGCATGCCAGGGCATCTGCCCGGAGCCCCGCATCTGCACCTGCTTGTATCCCGCCAGCGCTGACTGCCCATGACGTGTCACGCCCTGCTCAGCAGGTACGTGTTTTTGGTGGACTCCCGCGGGCGGCTGAGGTGGCGGGGCAGCGGCAACCCCTCGGCCCAGGAGCTGCAGACGCTGCTGCGCTGCACCGAGGAGCTGCTGGCGCAGGAGCAGCGGCAGCAGCGCTGAAGCCCTGCAGCCGAGCACTTGCCGCTAAATGCAATGTTGCCGCTGAGATTCATGTAATCCAGCTGGCAGTCCACTGTTCGCGCCGCCGCTTTACAAGGGTTTGCCCATGCATGGGGCCGACAACCGCTGCAGCCAACCGGCGGCAAGCGGGCAGGCACTGCAGCGCTACACCTTCTGCCGCTTTGCTGCATTGCCAAACGCGCTCAGCTGCACCTGGCACTTCTGGAGGTGGTTGGCGCAGACGAGGTGGTGGATGAACTGCTCCAGAATGAACACGCGGCTGCAGGCCAGGCAGCAGAACTGCACGCAGAGGCAGGGCAGCGGGCGCCAGAGCAGGGGTGCGATCAGCATGCCCAACCTGCACCTCGATCAGCTGCATGCCGGGACAGGCGCTTTCACACAGCACTGAAGAGTGCCCTCCCGCGGGCGCATGCCGACAGCCTGCTGCACGCAGCACACCTGCTGGCTGCGCTGCTCGGGGGTCAGCTTGACCTTGGGGCTGCCGCCAGCCACACGGCTGATCTGAGCCTCCCGGTTCCGCGCAATCACGTTGCCTGCAAGGCAGCCACGGCAGCACGGGGGAATGCTTCGCCCCTGATGTGCCGCCGTCCAGCGGCGTTCAAACAGGCTCGCGGCCGCATGCAGGGCTGCCAAGCATGCGCAAAGTCAGCCACCGTTTGCTGCAGCTCCGCCTGGCGCCCATGCCCGCCCCTGATGGCACACCTGTGTATGCGCTGTACACTGAGCGGCATGTGTCTGCATGCTGCTGCTGGGACTGGTGCTCCAGGTAAGCCTCCTGCGAGGGAAACACTGCAGGGAGGCAGGCAGGAGACGGGGCGCGCGGGCAGGGAACCCAGGGCAGGCGGCAGGCAACAGAGGGTCAGCAGGTTTGGTGGGGCAGGCGGCAGGGCAGGTTTCAGTGACACTGCACATGCGCGCTGCTGCAGCTGTCGGTGGGAAAGATGGCTGCAACAAAAGCGTGCCTGCAGAGCACGCGCGTGCCCGCCACCCCGGCACGCACCTGCTCTGCAAGGCGGGCAGCAGTACGGCAGCTGCCCGGCAGCTGCCTGCGCCACGATGTCTACGGGGTCGGCGCCTGTGCAGGCAGTACAAGCCACCACAGCGTGAGCACAGCGGCATGCACACGACTTGGCTGCACTCAAACGCCAGCGCACGTGGTCACACGGCCCACCTTCGGCCACCGCAAACGGCAGCGTCTTGGGCGGGCGGCCGGGGGCCGTGTCGGCGTGCGCCGTCGCCAGCTGCTGCCACTGGTGCAGCTTGCGGCGGCCAGCCTCGCCTGGCGACGCCGCCTGGCGCTGCTGGGCACGAATGGAGGCAGCCACTGCCAGCCAGGGAGGCAGCTCCTCTGCTGCCGCCTCGGCCTGCGCTGCGTCATGCTGCTCCTGGCTGCGCTGCTGAGGAGGTGCGCCAGCAGGCACAGCAGGCGCTCGAGGCGCGGCCGCCGGCTGATCGCTGGCCTCTGCCACCGCAGCTGCGGCCCGCTGCTGTTCCCTCTGCTGCTGCGGCGGCTGCTTCTGCTGCGGCTTCTCCTGTTGCTGCTGCGGCTTCTGTTGCTGCTGCTGCTTTTCCTGCGACGCTGGCGCTGTGGTGATGGCCCTGCCTGCTTTCGGCTGGGCGCCTGCCGGTGCCGCTGCACTGGTCAGGCCGGCACTCAGAGCTCGCGCTGCGGCAACGGCAGCCGCCACTTGAGCACCAGCGGACCCGGCGAGCGGCGGCTGGGCCTGCTGAGCCTCCCCCTGCACCCCACGAGCCCCGCCAGGCACCGCCGCCTGCTGCAATGACGGCTGCTGCCAAGAGGCAGGCTGCGCAGGCAGGTGCAGCTGCGGCGGCGGTGGAAGCAGCACCTGCCCAGCGGCAGCTTGCTGCGGGGATGGAAGGGGCCGAGGCGGCGCCACGCTGGCGGGTGATGGGACCGCGGCTGCCTGCACAGCCTGCGGCTGGGCACGCACAGGCTGCAGCTGGTCGGCTGGCTGCTGGTCCGGCTTGGGCGCCTGCTGCTGCGCGCGCAGCGAGAAGCCCGGCGGGACGCGTCTGTCGTCTGCCGCCTGGCGGCTCGCAGGCTGCCGCGGGTTGGCTGGTGGCGGCGGCGGCGGCGCCTCGTCCTCCTCGCTGATATCCATGACAGAGGAGGTGGAGGGAGAGCGGGCGCGACTCGTGGCGCCCGCCACGTTGGCAGCCGCAGCAGGCACCGCCTGCTGCTGCTGCTGCTGCGGTGGCGGCGGCGGCGGCCGGCCTGGCCCCGATGCACCCTGTGGCGACTCCAGCGGCGGCGGGGGCGCCGGCTGGTGTGCCACCGAGGGCGACATGCTGCGTGGCTGGGGCACCGCCTGCTGCTGGCTGTGCAGCTGCACCGCCGCAGAGATCTCGTGGCGCAGCTGGGGCAGCAGGCGCTGCTGCAGCTCCTGCCGCAGGCTGGCCTCGATCTGCTGCTTGAAGTCCTGGAGCAGCTGCGGCAGCGAGGCGGCGGCAGCTGCGTCTGCTGTGCCGGCAAGCGCCGGAACTGCTGCGGCCGCCGGTTGGGAGGCGGCAGTAGCTGGGCATGGCACAGCCGGCTGCGAACCAGGCAGCTCAGCGGCATCTCTGCGAGGAGCAGCCTGGTGTTTTAGTTGCTGCTGCAGCTGGCGCCGCCCCGCATCACCCGCCTGCCACTTGGCCTCAGCCTCCGCTGCGCGCTGGTCGGCAGCCGCAGCCCGCGCCTGGACCGCCTGCACCTGCTCTTCTGCGGCGCGTGCCGCGGCGCTTTGCTCCCGCAGCTGCTCCTGGATGGCTGCTAGCTCGGCACTTTTGGCATCCAGCTGCTGCCGCAGCCGGGCGGCCCTCCACTGGAGCTGCTGCGAGGGCGAAGGCTGGGCAGCTGTGACGTCGCCGTCGGCGGCTGCCGCAGCGGGCCCCACCTCTGCTGCCTGCGGAGCTGCTTCCAATCGCAGGGAGGCTTCCACGTGAGGCTGTCCCGCGCCTAGCCTTTGAAACTCGGTGCACTTGGCCTCTAGCTGAACTGCAAACGGGCAGGCAGCGAGGGGGAAGCGGCACAAGCAGCGGCACGGTGACAGGCGGCAGCGAGCGGCGGCAGCCCAAACCCGGCAGCCAAGCATCGGCGCAGTGGCACTCACCGATGTATCCCCACAGGCGTTTGATCTCTGCATCGTCCACGGCTTGGACTTCCCTGAGCGCTGCCCGCAGGTCGGCGTTCTCCTGTCGGGCTAGTTGCAGCTCCAGCAGGCCATCGCCTGGAATCGAGTGCAGCACACGCTCCACAGCACTATCGACCAGAGCCGCCAGCTGCTCCTGCAGAGCCTGCTCCACATGAGCCTGCTCCATTCAGGGCAGCTCCCCGTGGCTGTCCCAGCACCTGTCGATCGATGTGAGATCGTGTCGCACTCGCGAGGAGGGCGCCGTCCCATTGTGGGGCCCGTCTCCGCCGCTGAGCTGGCCGCCGCCGCCGCCACCCACCACAGTGTGCGAAACAACCTCATTGACGGCTCAACAGGGACAGGTCCCAACTCGTAGTACACAAACTGGACTTGCAACTCGCAGAACGGCTGGTCCTGATTTATACTGCCGTCATGCATCCCAGGCCACGCAGGTCGGCGCCGGCGCCGTGGCTTTCGGCGCCACCATGAACAAGCCGATGCCATCCATGAACTCCAGCCAGGCGATGGTGGTGGGCAGCACCAGCAGGTTGCCCAGGAACACATTGGTCACTGCGACGCAGGCCGAGAGAGGTGGTGCAGGAGGCAGGCAGGCGCGTGTTGGCTCAACGACAGGAAGCATGAAGGTGCAGCGGGCCCTGCCGACTCCATGCAGCAGCAGCCCCACCTGCCACGTCCTCCCCAACAGAGTACGTCTTGCTCAGCGCAAAGGCGGCTGCAGGGAGCAGGCGGAGGCAGAGGTCACTTGCGAGTGACTCTTGACTCTGAGAAGGCGCTGCCGGCATGCTGGGTCCGCTGGCTGCATGCAAAGCCGTTGCCCACTCCACTCCCCCCCACCCACACACACACCCCTGGGCAACACATGCGTGCGGGGCCTCACCTGCTGAGACAGGCAGCGTGGCCACGAGCACCGCGGCCCGCGCATTCGCGCCCTCCAGCCCCACCGCAAAGCAGCAGCCCACCATGAGAGCCGGCACCAGCACCAGCTTCACCGCCATGTAAGCGGCGGCCCGCAGCCACCCGGTGGCAATGGGCCGCGGCCTCACCATCCACATGCCTGCAGGCGGGAGGCAGCGGCGGGGTCTCTGGGTGATGACCCAGCATCCGGAGCGGCAGGCAGCCGCCTGTCCGGCCCCAGCACGCATGCCTGCTCGTGTGTTCGCCCCTTGCACGCACGGGCTGCTTGCCTGTGGCAAAGAATGCCACCGGCTCGGTGCAGCGAGCAAAGTACTCGAGCAGCAGGAAGATGAAGCCGGCTCCCACGGCGTAGGTGCAGTTGGGCTGGGCCGGCAGGGTGCCAGGGTTGAGGTATCGGGGCCCCAGGGTGGAAAGGGAGAGCACCAAGCCGAGGCCCACACCCCACAGCACGTGGTTCATCACTAGGCGCAGCCCCAGGCGCTGGCCCTGCAGCAGAGAGGGGCGCGGCAGCCAGCGGCATGAGACGACACGGCGGCGGGACAAGGCAGGGTGCCAGCATTGCGGCAGGGCCAGCAGGGCAGCAGGGCTTGCTGGGGAGGGCAGCAGGCACGGCAGCAGCACCGGCAGGCATCCATGCACTGGACCAGCATCGTGGCCAGCCCGACCAGCACCTGCTTGCGCGTCATGTGCCACCCCATGCAGCCCAGCAGGCGCTGCCTCATCATGTCGCCCAGGCTGCTGCGCCCCGCGGCCGCCGCGCCGCGGGGCGGCGGCACGCTGCTGGCATCCACCACCGACAGAACCGTGGGCTGCTGCTTGGCCGCAGCCAGCCGCTTGGACCCGTCCCCAGCGCGCTGCGAGCCGTCATCGCCGCCACGGCGCCGCTCCGCCGCAGAATCCTGCCCCTGCGGCTGCGGCGGCGCCTGCTGCTGCTCCGGCAGTGCGCCATGGATGGTCTGCTGGCGCCAGGTGTGCACCTCAAAGAGGATGAGCATGAGCGGCAGCTGAAAAATGAAGGAACTGATGCCTGCCACCACCCCCAGGTTGGCATATTGCGGCCCCAGCAGCGCCCGGAGCAGCGGCGTGCCCAGGATCACTGCATGGCCAATGGCAGGCGGAGGAGTGGAGGCGCACAGAGGTGAACGAGTGGGTGTGGGAGCACAGGGCAAGGCCACCGCACTGCTGGCCTGCTGCGTTCCATCCATGCGGCCTCAATTTTGCCGTGCAGGCATATGAGCACGAGCCTAGCTTCCAGCGGTGTGCCAACTCCAGCCACTGCCGCAGCAAGCTCTCTCACCTGTGCTGATCCAGGTGGTGCTGAGCCAGTTGGCGGTCACTTCGCCCAGGGAGCGGCGCAGCAGCCCGCCAAACACCAGGGCGCAGGCAGCCAGCATGATGCCCCGCATCATCTGCAGCCAGCGGGAACAGGAGTGGGGAGGTGTTTGGCGGATGGGATGCCCAAGTGGGCCGCCTGCAGCGGCGCTGGTACGGGCAGCAGCCCTGCTGGCAGTGGCCAGCTGATGAGACGCACGAGGAACGCGCCGACAAAGCGCCAGATGTCGGCCTCTGCAGGGGCAGCGTGGGGCGCACGGCGGCCGCAGCCGGTTGGCTCGAGGGCTGGGGCACAGCAGGCCATCCCTGGCTCGCCGTGCGTGGAGTCGCATGCTTGCCTTATGCTGCAGCTGCTAGCATTGCCTGGCCTCGCAGCTGCCCTGCCTGCGCGCAACCTGCCCTGCTTACCCTCCCTTGCACTCACTGTAAGTCTACTCACTGTAGAGGTCTGTCTTCAGGCCCAGCCCCAGTATCACGCTGGCCGGCAGCGTGAACTTGAACAGGAAGACGTTGAAGATGCGCATGTCGTCCTGCGCGTGCCAGGGGCGGGGTGCATGCATGCGGGGCGTGCTGTGGAAGGAGGACACAAGGACGTGCGTCGGCACGGCTGGATCCCCAGGCAGCAAAGGCGGGGTGGCAGGCAGCTGGTGGGCGCCAAGGCGGATGAGGGAGGCGGCGCAGCGCCAGGCGCAGATACCTGGCGGAAGACGAGGGTGCGCCACACTGACAGGGCTCCAGCGGCCATCACCAGCAGGATGGCCAGGTCCTGCACCGGGGAAGGGGTAGGGGCATGTATGGTGCGGGCGGCACCGGAACGGGGCGCTGGCGGCGCCAGCAAGCGCTGCATGGGCGAGGGGAAGAGAGTGATGCCATCGCCGATGGCAGGGCCAGGCAAAGTTAGCGGGGCACACCTGGTTGAGGACATCCTGGAACTCCCACATGGCCGCCGTGTGGAGCTCTGTTGGTCGGCAAAGCGGAGCAGGCGGCGGCGGCGGGGGCAGTGAGTGGGCAGTGTCGGAAGTTGGCTGCACGGCGCGTGGGCAGCGCTCACTGCTGCGCAACTATTCCACTCGAGGGCAACGAGTTCGAGAATCGATATGAGCCGCGGGTTCGTGCTGAGTCAGACGGCTCCGAAAGAGTCCTTGGCTTCGGGGCGCCGAAAGGGACAAGGCGTATACGCAATTGCGCGACTACCACATTTGCAAGGCTGGAAGATTGGGGTTCTGGGTGCTTTTGGTGTTGCGCAGGACCCAGCATGTCCTGCTGTGCTGTGCTTCGCTCGGTTGGCATGCATGGGCGCTTTTGGCCCAAATTTGCATCAACCATCCTGCCCAATTTGTTCATTTTCGCAAAGGTGTTGCCAGTGTGACACAAATTGATGCAGTGCAAACAAACAGTCAAGGGCAAGGCCAGGGAGCGACGCAAGCGCCGGGTTCCAGGTACACGCAGGGCACAGGCAGGGCAGGGGGTGGTGCGCTAGTTGCGACGCAACAGGGCGGGGCTTGAGCCGCCGTGTCAGGTGGTGCAATCATTCATGCCCTCCCCCCAGCTAGGCTGCACGCGCTGCAACAAAAACAGCTCTAGCCGTGGACGCCGCGCCAGTGGCTCAGCCGGCGGCGCGGTCGGCAGGCGGGCTGCTTTACTTGGCGCGAGCCTTCCAGAACTGCAGCTCCGCAGCGACCACAGGGATGGCAACGCCGCCAAGCACAACCGCGCCCACGCCCAGGCCCATCTGCAGCATGAAGCAGGGGGATGCAAGTGGGTCATACACAACGATGTCACCCAAGTGTATGCTTCTCAAAATTGCACATGTGCGTGCTGTCCCTCTGGACCGCTGGCCCAGCCTCCGCCCGAGCTGATGCCCTCGAGCGTGGCACGGCGCGCACCTTCAGCTTGCGGTTCTTCATGGCCGGCAGGTTGTACTGCAGCACAGGCGCAATCAACACGGCGGTCAAGTGCGGTCGGCGCCATTGGCGCGAGGGCGGGGCGGGTGGGAGGCGGCAGGCGGGCATCCTGGGGATGGGCGCACATACCCCCTAACACCTGCTGGCGCTTGCAGCCGCAGCTGCTCACCATGTTGGGGGCGTGCTCGTAATCTGCGGCCCTCACGGCGCTAGAGTGGAACCCCCGGCGGGCCAGCTTGCTGGCGGCCTGCGCGATCCTCTGCATGGTGCCTGAAGTCGACCCAGCGGCGGGGGTCAAGCTGCAGTGAGCGAGCAGGCTGCGCCAGGCGAGGGAACAGGCTCTGTGGCCGCTGGCAGAGGACACTGCCAGATGCAACCTGGGCGGTCTGGGCCAGGCACGGCAAGGGTTGAGCGGCGGTGATGACGTGCCGGGCTCGGAGGAAAGGCGCCGTTTGCTTGCGCAAACGTCGCTTGCAGCGGCATCCGATAGTCACTTTCAACCCCACAAGACACGAATACAGAGATTTCTGGGACAGCTGAATGTTCCGCCATTTCGACACAGCACATGTTGAACATGCAAAGACCTACAGAAGTCTATTGGCATCACATGTTCTGCCGGCAATGTTGCAATGCTGCTGTAGGCGGGCAGGCTGGCCCTGGCGCGACCCATTCAGTGTGCCGTCGGCACTGCCCACCGTGCCGCTCCCACCATGCCGGCAGTCTCATCGGTGTCACAGGTCACAGCTTCTGATGGCGAAGAGGAGAGGATGACAAAGCGCCAGGCACTCACAGCCAGCCCACAGCCGGCCCACACTTGGGGGACAACAAGACACATCAAAATTGCAGCGCTCGCGATCGGTAATAAGTAAAGCTCAATGAAAGGCAGGGCGGGAAGACAAGCAACACGTAAAAGTATGGACACAACGCCAACAGCTGACAGTAATGCAAGGGGGCTGACGTGCCGCTGATGCGGCGGCGTGCATCTGCGTGCATCTCGCAAACTAAATCATACCCCCCCGGGCTGGTCAACCTGCTGACCAATCAACCGGATCTGCTCTGCTCCAGTGGCACCATTCGTCGTGGCACCATTCGTCGCTGCCGCCGCCGCTGCCACTCCGGAGGGCCCCAACCTCACTCCACGTTGGCCACCCGCTGTTTGAGGCGGTCCAGAGTGTCAACCAGCTGCCCGCGGGCCGCCTCCGCCTGCTCCACCCGCCGCACCTCGGCCGCGGTCAGCTGCAGCAGGGCGAGGGGCATTACAGCTTGCATGGCCCCCTTCCCTTGCTCAAATCCAACGCAGCCGCAAAGCTGGCCGGCTGGCTGCGTCTGGATTTCTCGCAGCCCCATGCTGCTGGGGGCGCATTACCCTGGGCCC
>NW_005435070.1:544156-554880 GCF_000147415.1 Chlorella variabilis | reverse complement strand
AATTCCCCCCCCCCCCCACCACACACCCACACCCACACGCACACAACCCACTACCACTACCACCACAACATGCACACGCCACCCCGCAAAGCGCCCAGGCCGCGGCGGCCGCACCTGCGCAAACGCGGTGGTCGTGTGCTCCAGCTTGCGCTTGGCCTCGGCGCGGCGCATGGGGAGGTTGAGGATGGACACATACCCGACCATGGCCGCCAGGCACAAGGCCAGCAGGTCCTCCACTGTGGTGGGCAGGATGGCGGTGAGCAGCACGCCAAAGCCCGCCGCGCCTGCAGGCAGGCAGGCGGTGGAGGAAGATGACACAGCTGGGAAAACGGGGGGCCGAAACGAGTGGCAGGCAACAGCAGGGGAAAGGTGGGCGGCGTGGGGGCCTGGGGGAGGGCGCCTTGCTCTGGCAGAGGCACGGCAGCAGGGCAGGAAGGGCGGGTGAGCGGCCGTCGACCGCGTGGCGCACCTGCTGCTGTGCCTGCTGTGCTGATCACCGCCTCCCGCACCTCCTCCTCCAGCATCACCTCTGCAGGGGGAGCAGAGGGGCAGATTCAGACACAGAAGGGATAGGAGACGCGCGATGGTGTGCATTTGTTTGTGTGTGGCGAGTGGATGGAGAGCAGGGTGTTGAGCACCAGGGCCCTCTCAAAGCGCCGAGCTCGCCTGTGGTCTTGGGGTCGAGCTTCGCCACTGCCACCAGCGCTGCCTCAGCATCCGGCGGCGGGCCGCCGTCTGCAGCCGCCACCTCAGCCTCCGTCGTCAGCTGTCGCATCTCCCGCCACCGCCTGCAGGCGTGCCAGCAGGGCACGAGCACGCGGGGCAGGCTGGCACCTCCGGGCGTGGCAGGATATGCGGGTGGCACCCATCCCGGCCTACCCCGCCCCTCACTAGCCAACCAATCTCACTAGCCCACCAATCCTACTAACCCAGCCCACGCAGTCTCATCTCCACCCTCACCTGCGGGCGCCGGCATCAGAGTCCAGGCCCTCCAGCTCTGTGCTGAGCAGCCCATCCAGCGTCTCGTCCAGAGCCGCCGCACGCTGCTCCGCAAACGTCCTGCGGAGGCAGGCGCGGGGCTGGTGGATCAGCAGAACCCAGTGGCGGGAGGCGGCAGGCCGAGGGTGCGGGTCACAGGTGGACGCGGCGCGCAAGCGCAAGCCGAGAGATGGGCGGCACGTCCAGCACAGCGCAGGGGGTGGGTGCATGCCTGTAGTTGGCCAGCTGGCGCTGGCAGTTGGAGGCCAGCCAGGCGGAGTGCTCCTTCACGAGGCCCGTCAGCCCCGCGGTGGCCTCGGCTGCAGGGCGGGCACCAAACCAGGAGGGTTGCACAGTGGGCGCACGCATAGAAGCAGCAGAGCAACCACGAACACGGCGGCCCGCAGCCCAGACCTCATCCTGCCCTACTCGTTGCCCTAGGCGTGCTGTGTGCCCGCCTCCCTGCCATTCAAACACTGGCACGCGCACTCCCCAACGCCACACACACACACACACACACACACACCATGCCGTCCCTTCCTCCTTCCGCCACCGCCACCGCCAAGCAAACGCACCCGCCATCTCCTCGTCAAACTTGGCGGCCACCGGCAGAGCGCGCTTGTCGTCTGCACGGCCGAAGAGGTAGGAGGTGATGACTTCCATGTTGGACAGCTGCAGGCGGGGGGGAGCAGGCGGGGTCGGCGTGTAGAGAGGCGGGTGTGTTGCAGTGTGTTGGCAGGCGCCAAAGCGCAGCGCAGAGCAGCGGGCAGCACAGCACGATGCAATACAGCATGAACAGCACAGCACAGCACAGCATGCACATCGTGGCACAGCACAGCGTGGCAGCGTGCCTGCAGCATGGAGTCCACGATGGCGGCCGCCTTCTTGGCGGTGCCGGCCACCTGCCGCTGCACCTCGTCGCGCTGCAGGGTGTGTGGGCAGGGGAGTGGCGTGTGCAGCCAGGGTTTGCAAATGCCACCCTTAAACCCAGCTGGGCAGCGCCACCCCTTCACCTCTGTCCACAGCACGACCAAACACTCGCTGCATTTTGCCCTGCAGCAACTCCCAGGCCCCCACGCACCCCATCAGCAGCAGAAAGAAAGAAAGCAGAGCAAAACACCCACCTGCAGCTGCCCCTCCTTCTCCATCTCCCGTCGGAAGGCCGCCAGCTGGCTGCGCACAATTGACACGCTGGCAGCATCCTGCTGCGCCACAGCCAGCTCCTGCTCCAGCTGCTGCGCCGCCGCTCCCAGCAGCGCGTCCGCCACAAACAGGGGAGACTGCAGGCGAGCAGCAGAGCCCGGGGTACGGGAGGCAGGCAGTGAAGTCAGCGGTTGGCCAGCAGGGATAGTATGGGTGGCCGGCGGGGACCAGGTGGCAGCTGACCAAGCCAACCACCCCCAACCTCCTCCACTCCTCTCACCTCCAGCTTTAGCCGCACGCTCTCCGCGCCAGCCTGCCTGCCCTCGCCGCCGCCTCGCGCCGTGCCGTTGCTGCCCGCCGTCGCCGCGGCAGCAGCAGCTGGGTTGCCGCCTGTGAGGAACTCAAAGATGAAGCGCTCGAGCGGCTCGAAGCCGCTGCGCTGCCAGGCCGGGTGCGCCGCCAGCGCCGCCGCCTGCTCGCCCGACAGCTTGCCGTTGCCGTTGCTGCCGTCCCCGAGCACCTCGAGCTTGGCCTGCATGGCCGCCCGCGCGCTGCACGGCGGGCACAGCACAGCGCAGCCCCATGCCGACTCAGCATGCACAGCATGGTGGCAAAGCAGTACGGCAAACCGCTGAACGCAGGAAGCAGGGCCGCGCTGCCAATACGCCCAAAGCACCGCTCCGTTCTGCCTGCCGTCACCACGCCATGCTCCCCGCTTTCCTCCCCGCTTTCCATCCCCCCGCCGCCCCATGCCCAGGCCCTCACCTGACCGCCAGCACTTGCGGCTCATCCACGCCCAGCACCCGGGCCGCGTTGCTGCGCACAAACGACACCACCTCCGCCACCTCGGCCGCCGAGCTCAGGATGTCGGTCTGCGGGGGGCGGCACGCGGCGCACAAGGAGCAGCACGTGACGGCAGGTGGGCTGCGGCCCTTCAGCACGGGGGGTGCCGAGGCCGAGGCCGCCAGATGACGAGGCAGCTGGCAGCGGCCCAAGGCGTACCGCACCAGCCCTACAGATGGCGCAGTGCAGATGGGCCGCAGCTCGCGCCAGCCCAGCACACCCCGCAGTGCCTCCCAGCAGCCCGCAGCAGCCCTCACCTTGTTCACCACAAACACCACCTTCTTGCCCCACTGCCGCACATACTGCAGGAAGCGGACCTCGCTCTCCGTCAGCGGCCGGTCGGCGCTGAGCACAAAGAGCACCTGCAAAGGCGGCACAAGGCGGGAGAAGGAGCAGCGGGTATTGGCAGCGGAGTGTGCACGACGGCTGCCAGCCCAGCCCAGCCCAGCCCAAGCAAGAGCTACTCCATCCCCATCCTGCCCCAGCCCTGGCTCCCCCACACGGACAGGCTGCCGCAGCCCAGCACCGGCTGGTCTAGATCCCATGCATCTCCTGGCTTGAAGCCCAGGAGCCTGCCGCTCACCAGGTCCGCCCGCGGCACATACTCCTCGGTCAGCCGCTGCTGGCGCCCCAGGATGACGTTGGTGCCGGGCGTGTCCACCACATTCACCTCCCGCAGCAGCTCCGCGGGGAGGTAGCGCGTGAACACGCCGTCGCCGTCCTGCACATGTGGGTGCGGACACGTGGGGCAGGCAGGCAGGTAGGCAGGCGGGCAGGGATGACGGAACGACGGGGAGGGCCCCGCGCGGCACGACTCCTCTCCCACGTCCCTACACGCAGCAACCACTCGCGCTCGCATGCGCGTGCCCGCCACACACTGCAGAACACACCACCACCACCACCACCACCACCACCACCACCACCACCACACCACCACGCCAAACCATCGCAGCGCACCTGCGCCGCCGTCTGCACGTGCTCGGGATCGGCATGCTTCAGCACGTTGATTTCGTTGGTGGTGGGCAGGATGCCCTCCGCAAGGTAGCGCTGGCCCAGCAGGGCATTCACGACCGCAGACTTGCCTGCGGGGGGCGCGCGGGAGGAACAGGCGTTGAGGCGGGGCTGGCGCGCGTGCACGCGTGGCACCACAGCCACCCAGGCATCACCTGTCGACCTGCTGTCTACCCAGCATCACCTGACCGGGTCGCTGCTGAAGCCCCACAGCCCGTCCCACCCCGCCCCACCACACACCACCACCACCACCATTGCCAGGCTCACCGCTGTTGAACTCGCCCAGCACCACCAGCAGGAAGAGCTCGTCCAGCTGCTTGACGGCGTCCCGCAGCAGCTGCGCCTCCCCCATCTGAGGACACCAGCGCTCCAAGAAGGCCAGCACCTGCACGCCAGGAGGGTTGGCTAGGCGTGGTCGGTTGTGTATGCGCGTGTGAATGTGGAGCGCAGGGCAGCGGCGCAGCAAGGCGCAGTGCGGAATAGCGCGGCAGCAGCGCGCAGGGCGGGCGCCAGGCGCCGCAGCAGCCGTGCCGCAGCAGCGGCAACGGCCTTGCCACAGCAGCAGCAGGGCTTGCCTCTGTGAACAGCTGGCGCTCGGCATCCACCAGCTCCTCCCTGCTGGTGCTGAGCAGCTGGGACAGCTGTACCGCCTGCTGTACCGCCTGGGGCGGCCCCGCCGCGGCAGCTGCCGCGTCGGCTGGTAGAGAGGCTGCAGGCGGGGCCACGCCGCCGGCCAGCTGCTGCATGACGGCTGCGGCGGCCTCGCCGGCGCCCGCGGGCTGCCGCCGCGCCAGCGCCGCCGCCACGGGCTGCAGGTCTCCCAGCTGCACCACCAGCCCGTCCACGCCTGCCGCCAGCAGCTGCGCCAGCTGGTCCCTGCCGGCCTCCCCCGACACCGCCGCCACCACCGGGATGCTGGCGCTGCTGCGCTGCTGCTGCTGGGAGGCCACCGCCTCCGCCGAGTTGGGAGCAGCTAGCCCCGGGCCGGACGGCTCCAGAATCACAAAGTTGGCACCGTCTGCGGCCGCCTCTGCCGCCGCCTCGGCGCTGCTCACCACGCGCCCTACCAGGGCCAGGCCGTCTTGCAGCATGCGCTTGGCCACCATGGTGGGCAGGCCCGCGCCCGTCAGCAGCGCGCCGTCCGCCCCCGCCGCATCGACAATGTCGGTTCGGTCAGCGATGAGCAGCACGGCTCGCCCGCGCAGCAGTTCCTTGAGGCGTACCGCAGCCTCGTACAGCTCCGCGCCGCCAGAGCCGCCGCCGTCGGCACCCTGGGCAAGCACCACCGCCGTGGCGCCGCCGGCCACAGCCGCGCTCAGGGCTTCCAGCGCGCCGCCGGCCTGCGCTGGGTCCAGCACGTCTGCCGCCGTGACAGCTAGCATGAGGGCGGGCAGCTGCACGCGAGCCTGGCGCTTGCCGGCCGGGAAGAGGCCCACGCCGCCGCTGGCGCCGCTGCCCGCCTCCTGCGACGACTGGCGGGCGGTGGTGACCAGCGCCGTGCCGCGCCGCGCCAGCCTCGGGCTGCTGCTGTCTACACGCTGCGCTCCGACACGGAATGCCAGGATTGGGGCCGGGCAGGCGCCACAGCCCAGGCGGTGCAGGCCCGGCAAAAGCCGGGCCTGTGCTGCAGCGTGCAGCCGCTGCTGCATCGGGTGTTGCAGACCGATTACGACACCTGGGCAATCCGACACCAGCCCGCAGGCGCCGCTGCGCTGCGAATTGTGATTGAAGGTGGGCTGTGCAGCAGATAACGAGCCCAGCAAACTCTCGTGTCTATCGGCAGGGCCTGTCGATGCGGGGAATGCACCAGGCATGCACCGAGTCTCCCATCATCCACCCCCCATCTCCTCCTGCCTCCGTGGCAGGGGAGTCGCTGTATGAAGACTGCGCTGGTTGCTCTGTGGATGTAGCCTGCTTAAAGATCACCATCAGGACAGTAAGGCCTGCGGCACAGGCTGATCCTCAGGTGCGATGATTGGCTCGCTGTGGCGCGACGATCAAGGCCGGTTGCAAGTGGAGCTGGCCATTGGATCGCAATTGAGGCAGCCAAGCGCTCCTAGCAGGCCTCCCTGCAGCCAGCTTTCTGCGCCAGGCGGCGGCAGCGTGCGGCGGCGGCAAGCAATTCAGCAGTCAAACCAGTGAATGACGGCATGCTGCTAATGCCCTTTGCATGTTTGGCGGCTCAACCGTGGCCATTCTTCATCCTTCCCCATGTCTGCATCTGTTGCCGGTGCAGGGCACAGGCAGACAGCAGCGGTAGCGATGAGCAAGCGCGAGCGGCCGCGCGGCGGCGGCGGCGGCGGCGGCGGCGGCGGCGGCGGCATGCACGAAGAGACGGTTGAGATCAGGGTGGCGCGCCGCATCTACGTGGGCAACCTCAGCTGGGGCACGAGCTGGCAGGCAAGGCGGCGGGGAACTGGGGCAAGGCAGGGCAGGGAAGGACCCTGCACGGCTGCGGAGCCCCACCCAAGTTTGTGTGCAGATCATGTCCCTGGTCCCTCCTGCTGACCGGGACTCCTTCCTCTCTTCCACGCAGGACCTCAAAGACTACTTTGGGGCTGTGGGCAACGTGCGATACGCCGACGTGCTGCGCGAGGCCGGCCCCGGCAGCCGCAGCAAGGGCTGCGGCATCGTGGAGTTTGAGACGCCCGACGAGGCGGCCGCCGCCATTGTGCAGCTCAACGACACAGAGCTGGATGGGCGCAAGATCTTCATCCGGTGCGGCTCGGCTCCTGGTCGAGAACGGGAAAGGGAGGCAGATGGGGGCCGGCGAGCCCGGGAGGCAAGCGGAATCTTGCTCCTGCAAACTTAATAAGCCGCCCACCTGCCCCCTCGCCCACCTTGTTTGTGGCCCCCTGGCTCCTGTCGCTTCCTCCTCATAGCGAGGACCGAGACGACTATGAGCTGCGTGGCGACGACCACTACGGCGGCAGCGAGCGCAGCTTCGACCGCGGACCCGCCAAGCGGCAGTTCCGCGGGTGAGGCAGGGGCTGTTGGCGTGTGCATGTGCGGGAGCAGGCGGCCTGCCCCTGCCTGGTTCAGCATGTGCCAGCACTGCTGCAGGCGCTGCGCTGTCGGGCAGCCTCTGTTGCGCGTGCCGCGATCCGCAATCCAACCCACCACACCATGGCGGCACCTGTTGTGCAGGGGCGGCGGCGTCAGCGGCGGCGGGGCGGTCGCCATCGGCCGCCGCGTTTTCGTCTCCAACCTCGCCTTCTCCACCACCTGGCAGGCAAGCCGCAGCTGGACAGCGCTGCCAATGCTGTAGCAGTGGGGCGCAGCTGCATCCTAGGGGAGTGTTGCCCTGCCCACTTTGCGTTTTGTGACCCGGGGGTGGCGCATGGGATCCGTGATCAATCCATGATGGAATCGTGATGCGTGCATGCATGTATGAACCAGGGGGCTGCTGTTCCCTCGCCGAGTTTGCCTGAGAGCCTTGCCCGCCCGGCTGCTCAGGCGAACCCCCCAGCGACACCCATGCATGGATGGGTGTGCCGCCAAGTAGCCACCAACGCATGCATGTGCTGCCCGTGCCACCCGCAGGAACTCAAGGACCACTTCAAGCAGGCCGGCCGCGTCCTGCATGCCGACATTCTGGAGGTGGGCAGCAGAGGAGGGGGCATCGCACCTGAGCCGCATGCTCACGATCTGTGCCAACACATAGCTGGCAAGCTGGCCTGCTCTGCGCCTGTGTGGTTGCTGGTGCTCGAAGCATACCCCAACCACCACCCTGGTGCCAGCGCCGCCCATCCTCTCGCCTCGGCGCTCGGCACCTGCTGCCGCCGCCTGCGCAGGATGCGGAGGGCAACAGCAAGGGCTCCGGCATCGTGGAGTATGAGCGGCCGCAGGATGCGCTGCACGCCATCTCTGTCCTCTCCAACTCCCAGCTGGGGGGCAGGCAGATCCACGTGAGCCGCCACCGCCGCTGCCGCAGTTGACTGCACAGCGACACAGCCGGCGCAGCTTCCACAGACAGTGCGGCTTGCCCCACCCGCCATAGCAGCAGGCACAGCCTGCCCGCAAGACGCTGGCTGTGCGCTGCTGCGGCTTTTTGGCTGGTTGAGGCCAGGCACCCTGCTGTGTGCTGTGCCCGCTCCCCTGCGCTGCCCTGCTGCTGAGCCGCCGCATGGTTGCTGCCCTATGCCTGCGCCCCCGGACCGCAGGTGAGGGAGGATCGTGAGGACCCCAGCACCTCGCTGGGAGGCGGCGGCGGCGGCTACGAGCAGCAGCGGCACGTGGTGGCGGCGGGCGGCGGCTCGGGCGGTCGCCCCGGTTCTAGCGCAGCGGTGAGCGCGGGAGGGAGCCGTGCCATGCAGCACAGCTGCCTCGCTGCGCTGTCTTGCCTGCTTCCTCCTCTGCTCTACCCTCTGCTCCCCTGCCTGCCCTGCCCTTACCCCTGACCCGTCCTCACCTGCGCACCGCACCACCCCCTGGCTGCAGCCCGGCACTCAGATCGTGGTGCACGGCCTGCCGTACCGCACCTCCTGGCAGGACCTGAAGGACATGTGCAAGTGGGTTGCCCCTGCGCATTGCTGAAGGGATTGCTGCCTGATCCTGCCCGGCCGCCTGCTTCTGTTCAGCAGCCGGCCCCTGCTTCCGCTGCCCGGGAGGCCTCCAGCAGCTAGCAGCTCGGCTGTCCAGGGAGGGAGGCCCCGCCCGCGCCAGACTCCATGCGCCTGCCTCCCGCAGGCCCGCCGGAGCGGTGGTACGTGCCGACATCGTGACCAACCCCGACGGCAGCAGCAAGGGCTGGGGCACTGTGTCCTTTGCCACGCCCAGCGACGCGCAGGCCGCCATCCAGCTGCTCAACGGCTCGGAGCTGGAGGGGCGGGTGGTCACTGCCAAGCTGGACAAATTTGTGTGAAGCTTCCCCCCCAAAGCTTAGGAGATTGCAGCCATGGCCCCGCATGTGTGATGGCCTGCTGTCAGTTGTTCTGTTTACAGCTATTCAGTCCAGTCGGGGCGCTGCCACTGAGTGGCATGTTAACTTGGCAGGGCGGTACGGAGTGCACGCAAGACAGCAACACGAATGAGCCAGTGCAGCTCCTGCTCAGAAACGGAACGGCACCGCCTCCTCGTACTTGCGCTTGGCGACAGCCACCGACCCCTGGCGCTTTGTGGTGGCAGCTGCCACCGTTGCATTGCACTTGTGGCGGGCCTCTGCCACCGCCGTGTCGCGCTTCTGTGCCGCCGCCGCCACTGCTGCGGCATACTTCTGCTCCGCGGCTGCCTGCTCTCCATCGCGCTTTTGGATTGCCGCGTCCTTTGCTTTGTAGAGCGCTCGCGTGCGCCCTGCTCCACCTTGTCTAAAGCACGCTGCGCCCGCGCGCGGCGCGGAGCGTTGGCGCGCTCCGCAGTCACCGCCAGCCTCCCGTAGAATGTGCGGACGGCCTGCTTCAGCGGGGCATAAGCCACTTTGCTGGCAAGCTCAAGCAGCATGGCTGCATTCTTGCAGCTGATTTGAACGGGCTTGGCAAACATGGCTCGGTGCAACGCTTGCGCCTCCTCCTCGGACAGCCTGGCTGCCAGCTCGTCATGTGTCGAGCTGCATCCCAGCCTGGTGTTGGCTGTCAGCACGGGGTGAAAGAAATTGTGGCCGCGGATCTGGCACCGCACCGAGCGCCAGCCATCCCAGCTCTCGGGCTCCGGCATGTGAGCCTTGGGCGGCTGGCTGAACCTGCTCTTCTGGCCGGCGAGGTTGGCAGGTGCCTGCTCCTGCGGCAGTGATCCGCAGTGCAGCGAGTCGGCTTTCTGGTGCGGTCAGGCAGATACCAATGGAGCATCATGCAAATACAACTGGATCAGATGCCATCAGCCCGCAGACTGCATCTGCCTGGCCGACAGCGAAGGGATGCGGACCTTGAAGCGCCGCAGGCAGTCCAAAATCTCATTAAGTGGCTTGTTGCTGAATTGCGCTATGTTGGCGGCGGTTGCCCGCCCGTGAGTTGACCCGGCCTCCCGTTCCAGGCCTGACTGCCCGTCATCCTCGTCCTCCTCACCAGAGGACGGCACGTAATCCGAATCCTGCGATCTCTCATCGGCTGTTGCCCCCTCTGAACTATTTTTGTGCTGCCGCTGTGTCCGCCACATCCTCGCTGCAGAGTGGGTTGCTTGTGTGGGCTTAAAGTCTGGTAAAGCAAGAACTAGCTTGCAACATAGACTCCCCGCCGAAACGGGACGGGAACCGGGCGAAAGCAGAGAAAGCAATAAAACAGGGGTGGAGCAAGGCGACATGCAACGCAAGCAGCTGACAGGGCACGCATCGAAACGTGTGTATGACTGGCAAAGTGGCATGGCGCATTGGGGAGAAACGCAACGGTACGGGAGCATGGGCTGGCCAAACGGCAGTGCGGAACGCTAGGTCACTAGAAAAGCAGGGAAAGGCGCACTATGTATGCAATGAGGGCAGCCCCGGCTCGGGGCCGTTGAGAAAGCAGTGGGCGGGAGGGGGGAGGCCCCGGTGTGGGCGGGCCCCATCGAGGGGGGATGGGGCGCGCAAGCGGCCAGATGGGGCGGGGCGCGGGCGGCAGTGGAGTCCTGCGGCTGGGTGGGATATAGGGCAATGAGCGTTGAGCAGTGTGCGATGAGCAATGAGCAATGAGCAGTGAGCAGCCCCTCCCTAAACAAAAGTGAAGCGCAGGACGGGGTCCGGTGGATGGGAGGCAAGGAAACGCGGGGGGTTGCCACGTGCGCTACCGCCGCCGCCGCAGGCAGCACCCCTGCGGCGGCGGCAGGCGGCAGCAAAGCCG
>NW_005435070.1:510236-544090 GCF_000147415.1 Chlorella variabilis | reverse complement strand
GGCAGCAAGCTTGGGCCCAAACGCCGTGCCGCCGAGTCCCGTGGCTGCGACCGTAGACCGTGGGCCGGAAACTGCGGCCGCAGCTCGGCGGCACGTGGTTCTGGTCAAATCGCCAAGCGTGCAGCAGCGCCGAACCACGCTTCCCGGCCTCGGCGCATGCCTTCAGGGGCCCCCTATCGCTGGGCACACCCCTCCAACACCGAACATGCGCCCGGGGGGGAGGGCGGCCCGGGCGGCCCAGGCCAAAGTGGGCCGCCCTCGAGCAAGAGGCGGCCGGGCTGTGTGCTGAATGAATGAATGGCGCTGGCGACCCCGCCCTGCAGTCTGCTCGATACGGCCGCATTTCCGACTGACTTTCGAGCCTCTGCTACTCCCGCGGCGGCCATGTCAAGTTTCTGGCCCTCCCTGCAGCACAACCATGGTGCAAACATGCTCCCAGTACGGCCGAAGTACAAATCACGCGTCCCGCGTGTTCTCTTCTTCTTCTTCTCTTCTGCTCAGCCGCAGGCTTGGACCGACAGGCTCTGGGCTGGTGTCTGCAGAGCTGGCATGCTGTATGTACTCGCCTGATTCTCCCTGAAAACGCCGCTAGGACGGCCAACTCTCTGAGCGTTGCTAGGGTTTTGCACTGGTTTTGCGACTCTCTCGCTCCCCTGGTGCCAGCACACCACTTTCGGGACTTGTGGCAGCAATATGGGCACACGGATGCCATCATTGGCGATGCCTTGTTGATCTGCCATGCTGCGGAAGGCTGGCAGTTATTCAATCGAGTCGTTTTGCAGATATCAGCTGATGATGAATCATGCAATCATAGGGCATGCACTGGGGAAATTCAACTGGGACGGAGGAGCCGTTTGAAACGTTGAAACTCGTCAGGCGGTTCTGCAATAGCACCCGGCCTGCTGCAACACAAAATTGCAAACTGAGATCGGAGGCGAGGAATGAATGCGGACAGTTGCATGAGGGCCAACTTGGGGTATAGGAAGGAAAATAAAACACATATATTTAACAGAATTTGCGCTCGGATCATTTGGAGAGATCGAAAACTGAGGAACTCGCTCCTTGAAAGGACCAGCCGGCTGATCGGCACATGCAGATGCACGCCAGCTGGCCGCTGCCCACTGGCCGCTGCCCACACTGTGCGCTACAGCGTGCTGCTGGACAGCGACTGGTCGATGCTGCCATTCTGCTCCGGGCGGCCACCGTGCAAGAACCAAAAGGCTGTCCCCGCGCCGACGGATTGGGCATCTGCAGCAGCACACAGCAGCACATGGCATTGTTGTGCTTTGCGGCCATCAGGCGCCAGCTGGCAATGAAGTGGTGCATGGGCCAGGCCATGCCAGCTTCCACTCCGCCCTGGGCCCAGACAGGCTGCAATGCTGCTGCTGCTGGGCACTCAAGTGAACACGACTCACAGTCGAGGCCCCGCTGCTCCACTTCCTTGCTGGCCCGCAGCCAGCCAATCTTCTTGAGGGCAAAGAACAGCGACCCGCAGATGGCGGCGCTCCAGGCAGCGATGCACACCAGGCCTGCAATTGAGTTGGCCGGAGAGGGCAGAGGTTAGTGCAGGCAAGGTGTGACCTAATTGGGGCTGCTGCCATGCCATTGGCAGCCTCCAGTCAGCCGCACACAGCTGGCAAGCGGGAGTGGCGGCAGCAGCGTGGGCGCACCTAGCAGCTGGATGCCCAGCTGCGCCACGTTGCCGCCGTAGAACAGGCCGTAGCCTGCGTCGCTGTTGTATGCCTCCTGCACGCCCGTCTTGGTGGCAAACAGGCCTGCAGGCGGCGGCAGGCGCAACCATGTAGTGTTCATGTCCTGCCTTACCAAGCGCATATTATGCTTGGAAGAAGCAGTTGTTGCGCAGCGGCCACAAAGGGCTCCGCAGTGTGCCGCAGTGGCGGCGCCCGCGCTGGCCGCACCTCCTGCAATCAGGCCCCAGGCGCCGCAGCAGCCGTGCACCGAGCTGACGTCGAGAGGGTCGTCGATGCGGGCCTGCAGCAGTGAGCGAGGGTGGGCAAGGCCATGGGGCAGCGGGTAGCCCCACCCAAGAGGCAGAGCGTGGCCCGAGCCAAGCACAGCAGTATTCCGAGGTGCAGCGAGGCAGCCACAGCCGCCCGCCAGCCGTTCTGCTTGCCTTGGTCTGAAAGAACTTGCTGCAGAATGTGTAGACGGTGCCGCCAATGGCGCCAATCAAGAACGCTGCCCAGGGGGTGACGACGGCGCACGGGCCGGTAACAGACACCAGGCCTGCAGCACACGGCAGACGAGAGTGGATGGGAGGAGCAAGCAAATAGCGGGGCCAGCACCAGCACAATCTCAGGGTGCAGCACCACGCGGCGTAGCCAGCAGCCAAAGAAGGAGGCAGGAGGGTGGCTGCAACTGCGCCGCTCCGGCTGCAGAATGACAGCGTCTGTGTTGCAACCACCGTTGCGGGCACGGCAGGCTGCAAGGCGGGACAAGTGCAGCAATGCCCGCACCAGCCAGGATGCCGTTGAGCAGCGGGCCGATGTCCCCTGGCGAGCCCATCAAGATGGTGAGAGTCAGAGTGATCAGGCCGCCTGCCCCGCCGCCCAGCGTGGTGTTGACTGCAATCTTGCTCGCCAGCTGCGCTCAAAAGGCAAGGCGGGGAGGAGGTCTGGGGGCAGCAACAGCATGCCAATTGGAAGCCGGATCCATGTGGCAGCATGAGCAGCAGGCGGCAAGCAGCCGCACGAGGCGTGTCATTGACTGCTTGCCGCACGAGGCGTGTCATTGGCCAGGCCTGCCTGCCCATGACGCGCACCTCCATGCAGGCCTCGTTGAAGCACTTTGTGGAGCCGAAGTTGAAACCATACCAGCCAAACCCTGCGGCAGAGAGCACGGGGCCAGGCGCGGCGGGCTCTTGAGACCGCAGGCCTGCCAAAGGCCAGTTGCTTGCAGCAGGGTCGCAGCCACCCCTTGCTCCATCCCACCCCCAGGCCCGCAAGCAGCTCCTGGGCACGGCAGGGCAGGGCAGGGAGGGCTCACACAGGATGAAGGTGCCCAGCGCTGCGTGGGAGGGGTTGCACCCCACCATCTCAACCAGGGTGCCGTCTGCGGTGTAACGCCCCTGGCGCGGCCCCAGCAGCCACGCCCCAAGCAGCGCCGCAGTCCCCCCCAGCAGGTGCACCACGCCTGCAGGCAGCGCGGAGGGCACGCACCATCAGGCAGAGGTATGGCCTGCGCGGCCTGCGCGGGGCCTGCAGCAAGCGCTGCCCTGCCCTGCCAGGCAGCACAAAACACCGGCGTGCGCGCCCCACCCCACCACTGATCACAATCAGCATGAATGGGGAGAGAGGGAGGCGCACCAGATCCGGAGAAATCTATGAGCCCCACTGCATTGCTGAAGGTGTACACCCGCTCCCCAGTGGCGCAGTCCACACGAGTGGGGGACAGCCAGCCGACGGGGCTCCACACCCAGTGCGCCGCCACGGGGTACACTGCACGCCAGAGCACGCAGGGCGCAAGGCGGCAGGTAGCGGCTCAGCGGCAGGGTTTGGAGGGCCGCGGCGTGGCGGCAGGGCGGCAGGGCAGGCACACCATGTAGCAGCGGCAGGCAGGCGGGAGGCGGCGGGCGCCCTCACCCAGCCCAGTGATGGCCAGCGTGTACATGACATAGGATCTGAAGCGCAGCCGCTCGGCCACCGCGCCCGACACGGTGGTGGAGGCAGTGGCGGAGAAGGCCCACCCGAAGAACCAGCGCGACAGGTAGCCCGGCCCTGTGGCAGGCAGGCAGGCGGGCCGGCAGGCTGGGTGCGGGGCGTGGCGAGGGCCCCGGGCGCTGGGCGGCGCCGGTTGGGCGGGGCAGCCGGCAGGCGGGCAGGCTGGTGGGGGAGGAGAAGATCAGGAGCGAGGCCGCGAGGCCTACCAGGGCGTCCAGCCAGGCCCAGGGCACTTACTAGAGGTCACGTCACCAGCCAGGAAGAAGCCCGTGGTGCCGATGAAGGCGTTGCCGCTACACACGCCGGACCCCTCAAACGCCGCTCCCACCGCAAACCACATTGCTACTGCCACGGACGCATCTATGGTGTTCTTCAACAGGATGTTTCTGCGAAGGGGAGCGGACAGTGGGCGGGTGTTGGGAGGCTCCAGAATGGCAACGCAGAATGTGCATACAGGAGGTATGCTGTACGGTGCTATATGGTACATGACCTGACCATATGTGCAAGCACTGCGTACGCTTGGCCCACCCACCTGACGTTTTTCTGCCTCACGCTGCCCGCCTCCAGCAGCGCAAAGCCGCACTGCTGAAAGAACACCAGCGCCGCGCAAATCAGCAGCCAGAAGTTGGTCAGCGCCAACTCGAGGGACGTCGCGTCGGCGGTGGCGGCGGCGGCCGTGCTGTTGCCTGTGCTAGGCCCCGCCGGCACGCCGCTCCCAACGGTTGAGCTCATCCCGGCCTGCACTGCAGATTCGTGCAGGCGGGAGCCAAATTATGGCCATCCATGGGCGATGGTCCCCACGTGCCTGGCATCCCTATCGCGCAGCCTCCCTGGACCTTGCAGCGATCCCACAACCCTGTCTCACGCACCTACACGCCACTGGTCCTTTTTGCTAGCCGTCCCGTCTCGGACTTTTGTTACCAACAGCGGCAGCAGTCTCCACTCCCGGCTGGCTGCCTGGGCCGGCTGGCTGCAGCTTTGACGAGAGCAGGCTGCAATTGCTTCTGGAGCTATCACCTGTGATTTGGCTGCCAAGTGGCAGAGAGATCAGTACGAAAGGCCTTTCGTAGAAGGCGGCTAGAGGTGATCACATGCATGGGATTGGCGCATATGCAGAGGCACGGCAAAGTTGCATGACTGCGGCCGATGGGTTGGGAGTGGCGCCGCCACCGCCGCAGGTCTGCCGCCGCTGCCGCCCGCAGCTCGGCTTGGGGGTGACCGGGCCAAGCTTCGTCACCAGATGGTCAGGATCCGTCAGCAATGATCAGCACGGCACTCCTGATGGGCTGCAGCTCCTGTTCCACGCTGGCCGACTCAGCTTGAGGTACCTGAGTAAGTACAAGTAGAGATGCCATCTGCCAAAGCCCCCTATAGAGGCCCCATCTGTTGCAGACAGGGACGATGATCAGCTCCAAAGCGATCCATCAGCTTCAGTGACTGTCGCCTGCTGCTCCGCTACTCAAATCGCCGTTTTGACTCTCCGATAACACCGCCATGGTGCGGCTGGGCGAGTACTCACTCAACCTGGTCGGCGCAGGCGGTCAGCTGCTGCCTGAGGTTCAGCACAACGGCAGGGCATACGCGGTGGCCTCGCCTGGCGACCCCTTCACAGTGCGCTTGGCGCAGCGCCCGGGCTACAGCAAGCTAGACGGCAGCCACAGAATGGTGAGTGGGGGATGTGCCGTCGCCGTCGCCGCTCCACGCCCGCCAACCATCCACCTGTGGCCGCCCTTCTCCTCTGCGGTCGCCCTTCTCTGATACAGGCCAAATTGTTCATGGACGGAGTGTATGTGGGGTACAACAAGGTGTTCGAGAAGCCCAGGTTCGGCGACTTCGAGGGCTTTCTGAAGGCTGGAGGTAAACCAAAGCCTGTGCCGGCAGCGCAGTTGCGAGCAGGAGGACGCCGCATGCACCCCACCTCGTGCCCTCAAAGCCCGCCCCCCCCCAAAAACTGTTCTGCAGATGCGCACGGCACCGCCTACCAGTCCTTTGTGTTCAGCAAGCCAGTGGAGACGGCAGCCAAGCAGGTCACGGGCCTCAACTTCCAAGAAGGCAGCATTCGGTGCCAGGTCGGCACACGCTCGGGGCCGTGCAGCGCTGCCGCTGCTGCGCCTCCCCGCCGGGCGCCCACTCCTGCCTGTCCGGCTCTGGCCAGCAGGTGTACCGAGCACAGTTCACTGGGGACCGGGCGGCGCTGCCACGGTACTATGGACCGGACTCCACCAACGAATCCATCGCCAAGATGCCCGAGGGCAAGAAGGTGCGCCCCTACCCTCCGCCTGCCGCCTTATCAGCAGCCACACAACCCCTTATGCTCATCACGCATGACGTCGTGCATGGTGCCTGGAGCTGGCGGCCTCACATTCATTGCAGCCGGCTGCATGCATGTCAGTATCAGGCCCATGCCTGCCGCCTGCCTGCCTGCCTACCTCCCCCATCCTCCCCGCCTCGCTGGCGCATGCAGTTCTTCTTGGCGCCCTCGCTGACCACCGGCAAGGGCGAGCTGAAGCTGGGATCCGGCTTCGACACCCGCACCTTCATCATGCTGGATGGAGGCCAGCCCACGGCGGAGCTGGAGCTGCGGTACGAGACCGCCGCCACGCTGCTGCTGCGCGGCATCCTGAAGCGCGACAACCCAGCGCACCGCGCCATCCTGCAGCAGTTCCCAGGTGGGGGGTCGGCTGCGCCTGGCTGCGCCTACATGCTGCGTTGGGGACGCTGCATGTGCACCCTGTGCTGCAGAACGCATCCATTCGCGCTCCTCGCCGCCGCTGCGCCGCCGCGCTGCAGACACGGCGGAGCGAGAGGAGGGGGAGGAGAATGATGAGAGTGCGGCGGGGCCCTCGCGCGGTGCGGCGTCGGGGGCGGGGCGCAAGCGGCCGCTCAAGCAGCAGCAGCAGCAGGCTCAGCGGCAGGCAGCGGCCACGCGGGTGAAGCGGGAGCGAGAAGAGGAGTTGATAGACCTCACAAAGGCACGCCGCCCAGCCCTGCCTGCTCCGGCCTGCTTGCCGGCACTGCTCAAGCTGCCTGTGCGCATGGCGATGCCTGCTTGCTCGGCCCGCCTGCCTGCGCTGCCTGCATGTGGCATGCACATGCGCATGCACACTGTGGAAGCTTGCGCGTGCCAGGTGCCTGGCCTGTGCTGCGCTGCCGCTGGCGCGCCCTCATGCGGCCTTCCCCACCTGCGTGCCTCCTCCTGCCTCCCCTGCAGGCCTTCGACGAGGATGACGAGGTGCTGGCGGCCAAACGGGCGGACAAGGTGCTGGAATGTGACCTGACGGCGGAAGGGGAGGGACCCGAGTGGCGGGCAGTGCAGAAGACGGTGCACGGGTTGTGAGGAGCGGCGGCAGCGCGGCGGGCGGCTCCCTCACATCAAGTTTTGCCTGTAGTTTACTGTGCCATGCTTTACTCGATACCAACATTTCATTGTAAGCGGGGCTGCGGCTCTCTGAGCGTGTCATGCAGGCGGCGGCGGCGCCGCCGCTCACCTGGCGGACGCGGCGCCACTCTTTCCTTCCCATGCATGCGCGCGTGTGAAAACGGGCAACCCAAAGCTGCCCGAGGCACACCACTCTCGCTGTGTCAAGGAGGGGAGCACGGAGGCTTACACTGCTGCTGGGGCCACTGCATCAGTTGGCAGACGGCTGATCCACCAGCCTCCGCCCAGCAGAAACCCGCCGCAGCAGCATGTCCGCCGTGATGAGACGCCTGCCGCGCCTGGCCGGGCGCGGGGTCGCGGCCATCACCTGCGCCGCCATGCCGGCGGCGCTGGCCGCGCCCGCCGCCCCTCGCCTGGCTGTGCGCCCCCTCCTGGCCGGCGCCAGCCCCTTCCTCCTGAAGCAGCAGCGCTGGTCGCAGCTCCACCAAGGCAGCCGGTGGTTCTCTGTGGCGGCATACCCTGAGGGCGCGGAGAGCGAGAGCAGCGCCGAGGCGGAGCTGGAGGCCGCCAGCCCAGAGGTCAGCCCAGAGGCCGGCGAGCCCGAGGAGCCCGCCGGCAGCGACGCCGGCTTCGCCCAGGAGGGCGGCTACGCCCAGAGGCGCGCGCCCGCGCCGCCCAAGCCCACCCGCGTGTTTGTCAACAACATCTCTTGGGACACTGCCGACGAGGTGGGCTGCCGCCGGCTGGCTGGCTGGGCTTTAGGCTGGGGTGGCGGCTGCACTCAGGCGCGGTGTGCCGTCTGCTTGCCATTGCCACCCCCATGATGTTGTCGCCCTCCCGCTCCCTCTGTTAAGCCCCACACCTCGCCCTCCTGCCCCCGGCTGCCCCGCAGGTGCTGGCCGAGCACTTTGGGCAGGCGGGCTCGGTGACCAGCGCCCGCATCGTGCGCAAGCGGGACACGGGCCAGTCGCAGGGCTTTGGGTTTGTGGAGTTTGAGAGCGCGGAGGAGGCCAGTGCCGCCATCGAGCGCCTGCACACCTCCCAGCTGGACGGCCGGGAGCTGCAAGTCAGGTGGGCGGGCGGGCCGCGGCCGGCGTCCAAAGGGCCGCTGCCCGCTGCGGGGCGCGCAGCCTGGCAGGCTGCCCGCTGCGGGGCGCGCAGCCTGGCAGGCTGCCCGCTGCGGGGCACGCAGCGGCGGCACTGCGCCACGGCCGGAGCGGCTGCTTGCCCCGGGGCGGCCTGCTGCCTGCTGCAAACCTGCAGGGGCTGACGCCGGCGCTGGCTGCCCTGGCGGGCTTGCAGGGAGGACCGCGGCGACAAGCGGCAGGTGCGCGGCCCGGGCCGGGACGGGCCGCGTGAGTTCAGGGATGGCCCTCGCGACTTCTCTCAGGGCTACCAGAACCGGGCGCCCAGGCAGGGAGGCTACCAGTCCGCCGTGAGTCCGCCGCACGTGCACCCCCGCCGCCGGCGCTGGCGCCACCCCACGCCGGGCGCCCCATGCGGCGGGGAGCACTTGTGCTGCGCGGGGCCTCGCTCTCCCGCAGATTGCTCTGACCGCGGCTGGCTCCGCACCTGTTCCGTGCCTGGATGGAGAGAGAGCCTGCCGCCGGCCCGCACCTCCCCTGACGCCGCCGGCGCCGCCGTCCGCGCGCCCCTCCGCCTGCGCCCTGCAGCCGGACACTCGGGTGGTGGTGCATGGCCTACCCATCACTGACTTCCAGTGGCAAGACTTCAAGGACCTCGCCAAGTGAGTGCCCTGCCGCCGGGGCGCTGCCCTGCTCACGGGCAGGGCGGCTGCGGCCGGTGGGGCGTTGGCCTGCTCGCATGCGGGACGGCTGCCGGGGTCGTGCCCGCCAGCCGGCGCACAAGAAACATGGGGAGCGAAGCATGGCCGCCGCGCCGCCACCCGCGCGCCGCGCCATGGCCAGGAGCCCAGCGCCCGGCGTGCCCAGCGCGGCCCGCCGGCTGGCCCGCCTGGCGCCGCGTGAGCCTTGCGCCGCTAGCGAGTGTGTGCGTGTCGCCGCGCGGTTGTGGCCTCCCACCCCGCCCCGCTCCCGCCCCGCCCCGCCCCGCTCCGCAGGCGCGCGCTGGAGGAGGGTGGCGGCAACACGGAGGGCGTGATGCGCGCCGACGTGCGCACGCACCCCGACGGCACCAGCCGCGGCTGGGGCATCCTCACCATGGGGACCCCCGCCGACGCGCAGACCGTCATCGAGGTGAGCTGCTGGCTGGTGGTTGATTAAGTATGACTGATGCGCGTTTGGGTGTGTGTGTGTGTTGGGTGTGGCGGGTGTTGCGCGTGGCGGGTGTTGGGGCCTGCCGGCGCCCAGCCAGGCACGAGCGAGGAGGCCCCGCCCGCTGCAGCGGCGCACCCGCAGCGCTTGCTCGCGCGGCCACGGGCCGGCGTGGGCTGCTGCGGTTCCTGCTCACCTGCCCCTCGGCTGCCTCGGGCGCCCGCCTCATGCCTGGCCGCCCGCCTGCCCACCTGCAGGTGCTGCACGGCTCCAGCATCGACGGCCGGGTGGTGTCCGCAAAGATGGATGAGTTTGCGCGTGGCAGGGAGCAGGGCCCGCGCGGCGGCGGCTACCAGGAGGGTGGTGGCGACAGGCGGGAGTACGGCGGCGGCAGGCGCGAGTATGGCGGCGGCAGGCGGGAGTATGGCGGCGGCAGGCGCGAGCGCGACGGGGTGCGTGCGCCGCCGGCGCCGCTCTCTGGCCCCTGGGGGCCTGGGCTGCCAGCGCCGCCGCTGTTGCCTGATGGTGTGGTGGTGCTGCTGGGAGCTCTGGCAGCTGACTGGCGCCCTGCTGCGTGTGCCTGGGGTGCAGGGCGATTACTGAGCTGAGCCAGCGTGGGGAGCGCCCTGTGTGATGCTGACAACGTCGCGGCGCTGGCGGCGCGAGCGGCACGCCCTACTTGGTGCCCCGCGCCTGGCCTGAAAACGTTAAAAAACGGCAGGAGAGGGTGCATGATGATCCGTGTGCATGGTGTGGAGGTGTGACATTCCTTGTAATTGCATGCTGCCAAGCCCGTGCCGACGGTAGGGGGCCTGGCGGCGGCGGTGGGGTGAGGCAATAGGCCATGGCCGGCCAGCGCGCTCCAATGCAGCCCGGCAACGGTGCATGATCCTTGCCTTGGAAATTTGTGGCCCCTGGGGTTCCCTTAGCACTCTTCAGCCAGCGGGGCCCTGCCCTTTGGTGAGCCTGGTGAGTTGGGGGGCGGGGTGCATGGGGCGACCCTCATCGGCGCGTCCACATTTTCATCATCTTTTCATCTAGCAGGCTTGACAAGCCGAGCACTCGCCACTCCCTCCTCCCTGCCCCAAGCCCTCGCCGAGAGGGTCCCTCCCGACGCGCTCGACAGGCTCCGCGGCTGCTCCACCATGCTGCGGCGAGGTGTATCTGTGCTGCCGAGGCTGGCGGGGCGCGGCGCCGCGGCCACCAACCCCGGCGCCGCCGCTGGGGCAGGGCCGGCAGGCGGCGGCGTGGCGGGCGCCTGCCAACAGGACGTGCAGCAGCCGGCGCCGCAGCAGCAATGGCAGCTTCGATCTCAGAAGCAGCAGCAGCAGCAGCGCTGGCAGTCGGCCCTGCCGCAGCCTGCCTACGCAAGCGATGACGAGCGCGAGCATGGCGGCGGGAGCAGCAGCCCCTCTGCCGTTGATGAGCGCCAGCAGGACGCCTACCGGCGCAGGCTGCAGGAGATGGCCGGCACTGCCAGCTCAGCATGCCAGCAGGAACCAGCCGCCGCCTGGCCCAGCCCGCAGCAAGTGGCGGCGCAGCTCCGCGGCAGCCGCGGTGGCGGCTGCGGCAGCAGCTCTGCCAGCAGCTTTGCCAGCAGCACGCCCAGGAGCAGCCTGCCGGCCCCGGAGCCAGAGGCAGAGGAGAGCGACGGCGAGGGCGGCAGCAGTACGCTGGACTGGCGGGAGGTGGTGGATGCTGTGCGGCGCGGGGGGCAGGACATCAGCGGGGAGCAAATGCTCACAGACACGTTTGGGTGGGTGGCCGCCCGTCCACGGCAGGAAGCGCCGCACGCCTGGCTGCACACATGGGCAGCAGCGCGTGATGCCAGTGTGCTGCCGCAGCGCCGTGCGCCGCCTCACGCCACTGCACTAGACAAAGCACATGCCAGACAAGGAACCAACCGCACCCACACCACACCCGACCTGCCGACCGCCAACACCCGTCCCTCTTGCAACACTCCCTGCAGGCGCATGCACACCTACCTGCGCATCAGCCTGACCGAGCGGTGCAACCTGCGCTGCCTGTACTGCATGCCCGAGGAGGGCGTGGATCTGACGCCCGGCAGGCAGCTGCTCAGCACCGAAGAAGTGATGCGCGTGGTGAGTGGGCCGCGCCACGCGAGGGCCCCATGGTGGCAGATGATATGATGGGACTGCGCAAACCCCAGGAAGCTCGGCAGCGTGGGCTGGCGTGGCAGCCTGCTGCTGCTGCGGCGGCGGCGCTTGCTGGGCCTGCCCTCACGCCGCTGCTGCTCCCGCCACTGTGGAATTGGCCTGCAGGCGCGCCTGTTTGTGGCCGGGGGCGTGGACAAGATCCGGCTGACGGGTGGGGAGCCGACGCTGCGGCCAGGTGGGCTTCAGGGCGCTGCCTCGCCTGGAATCGCCGCTGGTCGCGCGCCTCTCTCCTCTGACCCCTGCTCTGGCGCCGAGCGATCGCCCTTGGCGTGCTGCCTCGCCCTCTCTTGCCTGCACACGTGTATACACCTGCACACACACCTGCACACACGCCTGGGCCCCATCTGCAGACCTGGTGGAGCTGACGGGGCAGCTGAGCCAGCTGCCGGGCATGCGTGCCGTGGGCATCACCAGCAATGGCCTGACGCTGGGGCGCAAGCTGGCGGCGCTCAAGGATGCAGGTGGGCGGGCGCTGCGGCGGTGTGTGGAAGCTGCGCTGCGCGCAGCTGGGCCAAGCGGCTCCATGCCCAGATGGGCTGCCTGTCCTTTCTTCGCCCATCGCTTTGACCCCCATCCCCCAAACAACCGCACACACCCGTGCACGCCATCCCAACCATCGCGCATCCCCTCCCCGCCTCCTCACCCTCCCTCAGGTCTCAGCCTGCTCAACATCAGCCTGGACACGCTGCAGCCAGAGCGGTTTGTGCAGATGACGCGGCGGCAGGGCCACGACCGCGTGCTGGCCTCCATCCAGCAGGCGGTGGCGCTCGGCTACGACCCGGGCGCGTGCACCATTGCGGGGCGCTTGCGTGCCTGCCTCGCTGGCCTGGCCTGCTCCCCAAACAGCAGCCTCCTGCCTCTTTGCCTCTCCACTCCGCTTCTTTTGTCACCACATCAACGCGCACCCTCCAGCGCTGAACCGCGCCGCTGCGCCCGCCCTCCACCTTGCCCTCCACCCCTGCAGTCAAGGTGAATGTGGTGGTGATGCGGGGGGTGAACGAGGACGAGGTGCCGGCGTTTGTGGAGCTGACGCGGGGCGCCCCCATCAACGTGCGCTTCATCGAGTACATGCCCTTTGACGGCAACGTGTGGAGCGAGCCCAAGCTGGCTCCCTACGGGTGGGCCTGCGGGCGGGCTGGCAGGGGGCTGGCTGGGGCGTGGCGTACCCACGTCTGTGTGTATGAACACACTTGGACGTGTGGGTGTGGGTGGCTGCCAAGGCGGCGTTGCGGGGCCTGTGTGTCATGCTGGCCCACCTTGGTGAGCTGCTGCATCAAGGACTGACCTGCACATGCTGATCGGCGGCCCCTGCCCCCTGCTGCTGCACCTGCAGGGACATGCTGGCCGCGGTGCAGGCGCGGTTTGGGGAGCTGGAGCGGTGCGACGACCCGCGGGGCGAGGTGGCCAAAAACTTCAGGGTGAGCGCTGCACCCCAGCACACCCCACCCCTCCTTCCCCTCTCTGCACAGCTGCCTCGCCCTGCACGGCTGCGCCGGCGCGGTTCCTCTGCGGCGCACGGGTGTCGTCGCGTGCTTCTAGCCTGTGCTCCTGCTAGTGCACCTGGCTGCCTGCGACCAGCCAACCACCAGTGTCCCTCTTCCCCCGCAGGTCCCCGGCTTCCGCGGCACCGTCAGCTTCATCACCTCGATGACCAAAGCCTTCTGCTCAGGTGGGGCGCCAGCGCCGCGTGCTGCGGCCAGCCGGCGCAGCGCCTGGGCTGCCGCGACAGCTTGACACCCGCACCGCCGTCGCCGCCACACCCGCTCATGCTCGGCGCATGCCCATCGCTGCAGACTGCAACCGCCTGCGCGTGATGGCCGACGGCAACCTCAAGGTCTGCCTGTTTGGCGCCAATGAGGTCAGCCTGCGCGAGGCGATGCGGGAGGGCGCCACGGACGACGACCTGCGCGCCATTGTGTCGGCGGCGGTGGACCGCAAGCGCGCCGCGCACGCCGGCATGTTTGAGCTGGCGGGCGCCAAGAACCGCGCCATGGTCAAGATTGGAGGCTGAGGGCCGCAGGGGCCCTGGCCGTTGTGCTGCATCATTGGATCAGATTGGAAGTATGTGTTCCCTTTGTTTCCTACTGTACACCTCTCAGGCCTCTGCGCCCCCTACTCTAGCCCATTGCTCCTCGGAATACCTCACAACACTCTCCCCTCTGTCGGCACCATGCACCTGCCCGGCATGCTTCACTGATCTAATAGTTGTGTAAGCGCACTAGTGCACCACCCTCCGCCACTTTGACGCAGACACAGGGGCCTCTTGTGGCAAGCAGGCGTAGGATTGCCTCGCCAATATATTGCTGCACGATGCCCCATGATGTGCTCGGCTGGACGATTTCACAGAGCGGGGAGGCCCTGTCGCCACCTGGCGGCAAGTCGCGTTTGCGGCACAGCAGGCCGAGCGCGGCAGCGGGAGATGTCTGCTAAAAAGGCGCATTTGCGCCCCAAAGCGATGCGTCATTGTTTTTTATTGTGGTTGTGGTGCCGACGCCTCTTGTGCGTGCACCCTGTTGTTGCCATGCTGCCCAGGGGGCGGCACCCTCCCTGGTCGTCCGGCGGCCGGTCAGGGTCTGCAACAGCAAGATGGAATCGATTGCAGGGGCCCTGGAGGCCAGTGGCTGCTTTCTCGCTGCTGTTTTTCGTCGTACTTTACTCAGGCGCTGCCCTTCAGGAGCCCATGGGAGCCGGAAGCAACGAGCAGGTGCGACTGCAGCCTGCGCAGCGCAGCGCGGTGGGGCGCGGCTGCCGCCGCCCGCCAGCCGCCCGCCAACCGAATGTGCATGCCAGCTGGTGCACCGTGGTGCAGTACTTCCGTCTCCCCTGCCATCGCTCCGCCTGGTTGTCACGGCTGTGTATGCCTGGGTGAATTGCATGCGGGATGCCGTCAGCCAGCCAGCGGGCCTTGGGGGCCTCCTAACTTGTGTTAGGACATGTGTCCGGCCCTGAGCCGCCGCGCCGCCGCAAGCGCTGGCAGCCCTGCACCCCTCCGCCAATTTGACCAGGCTGCCGCCGCCGCACCCCTGATGCAGGCTGGTGCCAGCTTCCAAAGGCTTATCCTGGAGAAGAATGGTCTCCAGATGCAGCAGCAGCCACAGGCAGCGGCAGAGGCCGGCTTGGCGGCACCAGACCCACGCGCGACCGACCAGGGTGGTGGCAGCGCTGTTGGCAGCAGCGGCAGCGGCAGCGCCGGGGACAGCGACGAGCAGGTGCAGGCGGCGCCAGCGGCAGAAGAGCGGCAGGCAGCGCTAGCGGCAGAAGAGCTGCAGGCGCTCCAGGAGGGGCCCAGTTTTGCGGAGGATGGCGAGGAGGGCGCTGGCGAGCAGGCTTGGGACGAGCAGCAACAGCGGAGCGGCACCGCAGCTGCAGAGCAGCAGGTGCAGGGTGGTGAGGGTGGTGGGGAGGAGGCGCAGGCGGAGGTAGGCCAGCAGGGTGCTGATGAAGAGTTGGAGATCTGGGACAGCTCTATCGAGGAGGAGCAGCAGCAGGATTCTGCTCAGGGCAGTCGGCATCACAGGGCGCCCGACCAGCGGCAGCTGCGCTGCGCTGTGGTCAACAACAGGCCGTGGCACCTGGATGTGGCGGCGGGCCTGGCGTACGCTTTCCAGGTGCGCTGCCGCTGCCGCTTCGCCCTGCTGATCGGCAGCGCGTGGCAGGATCCGCAGGCGCCTACCACACCCATAGCACTAAAGCAAGCCATCTGCTTGCGCAGGCGGCCGGCTGCAACGTGACTCTCTATCTCCCCACCAAGAACATCTTTGGCATCAAGGTGGGTGTCACCTGCCAGGCTCCAGCTTGTGTGCGAGCCTGTGGTTGCCAGCTGGCAATTCAAGGTCCTTAGTGTTCGGTGTGGGCTTTGGGGCTGCAGGAGGTGATGGAGGGCTGGTTCCTGGGCGCCCACTACCCGGCCGGCAACGTGCTCGACGACGCCTATCAGGCACGCTCAGCCTGCCCCGCCACAACGGCCGCCGCCGCAGCCCACGTGCGGCAGCGATCTGCAGCAACAAACTAATCCATGCCTCGCCCTGCCGTTGGTCGGCCACCCTGCTGTTGCTGCAGTACGATGTGTTTGCCCTGGCGACCTTTCCAGAGGCCCACACCACCGTGCTGGATGCCCTCATGCACGCCGCCCTGCCACGGCGCAACACCGCCCGCCGCCTGGCCCAGCGCTTTGTGGCGGTGGTGCACAACGCAGACTTCCTGCTGCGGCGGCGCAAGCCCGCGCGCTGGGCGCGCTTCGTGGCCATGCAGCGCGTGCACAGGTGGGCGCGGCAGGGAGGTGTGCTCGTTGTGCCGGGTGTGTATGTTTGGTGTTGGTGCTGGGGCCCAGGACCCAACCTGTTGGCCTGGGGCTCTCCCATGGGACACACGGCGGCGCCCTGGTCGCCACGCTGTGCATGCTGCATGCGCTGCGCGGCCGCGGCCCCTCCCCTGCCTGCCACCTCGACACTGCCCGGCCCCGCTCCCCGCCGCCGCCGGCGCCGCCATGCGTGCAGGGACGTGTGGCAGCGGCGGGACAGGTGGCCGAAGCCGCAGCTGCGCCGCCTGCAGCTGCTGACGCTGGCTCCCTCCACCTCCACCTACCTCACAGCGCTGCTGGAGCAGTGGGCGCTGAGCAGCCGTGGCCCTGCCGGAACCGTCACCGTCCCCTGGATCGCGCCGCTGGCACCCTGGCTGCCCTCTTTTGCGCCGGGCGCCGGCTTTGGGCGGGCAGAGGGCAGCACGGGCGCCGCGCCCGACGTCAGCACCCTCAGCGACCGTCTGTTCAGCGGCAGCCACACCCACCGCCACCTGTGCATCCAGGTAAGCAGAGGATTTTTGTTTTTTGAGAGCGAGCGGCCAGGCAGGGCCATCTTGGAGCCTTTGGGGTTTGTCGAAGCTGCTTTCACCGGCCCGCACCCACACCTCACCATCCCCGCAGCCTTCCGCCCCTCCCCGCCCCTCCTCCTTTCCTAACAGGGCATCCTGGACCCTCAGCGGCGAGACTACGCTGCTGCCTTTGAGGCGGTGTCCCACCCCGCGGTGCTGGCCCAGCTGGCGCGCCGCGACGAGTCCCTGCTGCTGCTGGGCCACGTGTCGAGCCAGCGGGCGCTGGCCATCCCGCGCCACCTGGCGGGAGTGGCACGCAACATCAGCGGCCTGCCGTACCGGGTGCGCGCTGCTGGCACCCTGTGGCATGGGACTGCCGCGCGGCAAGCTGGGCAGGGCTGGGCTGGGCTGGCTGGCTGCCTGGTGGACATTACATGACTTCTACATGCCTGGCGCACATGCCATTCCTGCCTGAGGTGTATTGCCTGCCTTGCTAGGCTGCAGGACTACTACGACACCTTGTCCCGCTGCCGCGCCATCCTGCCCGCCTTTGCCTCAGGTAGGCATGCCGCAACTCATGTAAATGCGAGTTGCATTGAGCCACACGCAACAGCCCTGCATTTTTTTCAACTGATAACTTTCTTTCCGCGCTTCTTTCGCTTATTGCAGAGATATATCTGGTCAGTAAAACCAGCAGCACGATTGCCACAGCCATCAACGTGGGCACGCCACTGGTGGCAGATAGCAGGTGGGGGGCTGGGTGGGAGACCAGCGGGCATGGCAGCGCGAGCATCACCCTGCCGCCATCGCTGCTGTGCTGGTGCATCGCTGCCACCTGCCCCCCCCCCTGCCCCGCCCTTGTCCCACCCTGCCCACACCTCTGCTTTGCCGCCATGCTGCCGTGACGCTGTCTGCCGCGCATCGATGCTGCCACTGCAGGGTGCGCGGAGCCTACAGCTTCCTCTCCCGCCAGGCGGTGGTAGCCTACCAGCCGCCCAGCGGCGCCCCATCTCCCGACATCGCCGAGACTGCGCGGCTCGACTCCCAGCAGTACCTGTGGATGGATGCAGATGTGATGCTGGGCGGCGGCGGCCCATTCAGCTCTGACGAGCACTGGAGCAAGGAGGAGGAGGAGGAGGAGGAGCAGGAGGGGCCTTCGGAAGAGCAGGAGGAGGCAGGCGTGCCTGAGGAGGAGGAGGGAGGCGAGCAGCACGCAGGCAGCGGCGGCTTGGGAGGTGGGATCGAGGTGGGCCACGACGCTGGTGCAGCCACGCTGCGGCGGGCGCGGCGCCTTGCTGGATACTTGGCCAGCACAGCAGGCCAGGAGCTCAGCGGTAGCAGCGGCGACGGCAGCAACGCACAGGAGGAGGAGGAGGAGGAGGAGGAGGAGGAGGTGGTGGGCGAGGGGGAGGAGCTTCCAGAGGAGGGCAGCTATGCGGCCGCGCTGCTGCGGCTGTTTGAGCGCGGCGCCAGCTCAGCGGCTCACGCGGCGACCCGCAGGCTCAAGGCCAGGCTCATGCAGCACAACCGGCAGGTGGCGGCCCGTATCCTGCAGGAGGCTGTCCAGCTGGCTGCTGAGCTGGCAGAAGGCGAGCCAGAGGGCTGGACGGCTGAGCCTGAGGAGGAGGCAGGCGGGGTGGCAGGAGCGGCGGCAGCGGTGTCTTTCCCGGCTGCCCAGGCGGGTGCGGCAACCCAGTGATCCGCGCAACCCTCCCAGCGCCAGCGAGGCCATTGCAATATTTTTTGCAATAACTGCAGTTTTGACACACGCACTTGTTCTCATTCTTTCTTTCTGTTCCACCTGCCATGCCTCACACAGGGCAGCATGCGCCGCTCAACGTACAATCATGCAACACAACACAATCGCCAGTCAACAGAGCCAGCGCCCAGCTGCCACCTCGGCGTGGGTGCAGCGCCTCTCAAGGCAGGCGGATGTCTGGCAGCCGCAGCCCCCTGGATGGCAGCCCCACCGGCCCGCCGCCGCCTGCCTGGGGCAGCGGCAGCAGCGAGCCGCTTTCCAGAGGCGACGCCGGCTGGCTGCTGCCCAGAGCTTGGAGGGCCCCCGCCGCCAGGTTGCCTTGCAGCTTCTGCACGCCGCCGGCCATCATTCTGCAGCGGGGGGAAAGCAGAGGCGGGTGGGCATGCATGGGGTGGCGTGCGCGACCAGCAGCAATGGCGAGCCACGGTTTCCCTGCGGCTGCCCGCTGCGTCTGCCCACGTTCAAGGCACCCATGCATACCCGGCTTGCTTAGCACTGCGACCAAGCTGGCAGCCTGGCTGCGCATCACAGCCCCGAAGCACCACAGGCCTCCCGCCAAAGAAGCGACCGCCAGCCATGGCAAGACTCGCCTGCAGCTGTCGTCTGTGTCCTGTTCCGCCACGCTTTCCACCCACTGCCGCAGCCACTCCAGCCGGCTCACAAGCGCCTCGTCCGCGGCATCCCGCGCAGCCACCGCCGCCGGCAGGACCGCGGGAGCTCCGCCGGCGCCTCCTGCCGCCGCACCCAGCATTGCGGTAGCCAGCCTGGCCGGCGGGACCGCGCCAAGCACCTGCCCCGCCGCCAGCAGCGCGGCGCGGCGCACGTAGGGTTCCGGGTGGCCGTGCACCCGCTCGCAGCGCAGCAGCTCCAGGGTGGCGGCTGCCAAGGTGGCGGCCTCGCTGCTCTGCGCGCTGGCCTCCAGAAAGGAGCCTGCGCAGTGGCAGAGAGCGGTCCGGTGGGGTGGTGGTGGTGGTGGTGTGTGTGTGCGTGTGTGTGTATGTGGAGAGGGGGGGGGGAGGCGGGGAAGGACAGGGAGCATAGGCCTAGAACACTCTGCCCGCACCAGCGCTGCTCTGCTGCCGCCCTGCCTGGGAGGCCAAACGGGGAGGCCACCACCCACCCGGCCGCCCGCTTCCCCGCCTACCCGCCCAGCCCAGCCACCCAGAGCCGCCACCCCTCCTTCCCCCTCACCCAGCGTGACCAGCAGCTTGCCCAACAGGAAGTGGTCCCTGCCCAGAAGGTCCACGCCTTGGTGCGGCTCGTCGCAGTGGCGCAGCAGGGCGGCGGCCCACTTGAGCGCGATGGGAGGGAACCTGCGGGAGGGGTTGGAAAGGGGTTGGGGTGGCTGGGCAAATACCTGGTTTCAAGAGCGGCGAGCAGGGAGGGAGGGAGCGGGGCCGAAGTAAGGGAGAAGCGGGAGCAGGCAGGCCAGGGCAAGTGGGAGAGTGAGGGCCGCACGAGGCGGTGATGCGCTGGCTGCTGCTGGCCCCACCTGTTGGCGCGCGGCACGGGCTTGCCCTGCCTTGCCGCCGCCGCCGCCAGGCTGCGCGAGGCGATGCGGGTGACGGTGCCGATCCGCTTGCTGCCGTCGGCGGTGGTGGACAGCAGGCGCTGCTGCTCGGGCGTCAGTCCCGAGGCCGCCGCTGCTGCCGCCGCCTTGGCTGCTGCCGCCGTGCCCTGACCCAGCTGCCGCTGCTGCTGCGTGTGCAGGCCCGGGAGCGGCGGCAGGGAGGCCCCGGGGGTCGCAATCTCGGCTGCAGCTGCCGCCATGCCATCCAGGATCATGGCCCGCTGGTACACGTCTGCAGGCAGCAGGCAGCAGGCAGCAGCAAAGGCAGGGGCATCGGCACGGCAGGAACAAGTGGGGCAGGCGACTACTGGATGACGTCAAGCATGAGGGCTGCTCGGCCGGCCACCCACCCAAACCGCTTGCGAACACAAACACGCACACACACACACGCACACCCACACACACAGCGTCCTCACCCATGCTGGGGCCATACATCTCTGCAGCCAGCGCCAGGCCCGCAGGCTCGGGCGCCCCAGCCAGCAGCGACACCACATCCCTGCAGGGGCATGCCGAAGCAGCGCAGGCGGCGCCAGACGGCCGGCCGGTGTGCTGTTGTTGGTTGGCTGCTGGTGCCGGATGCAGGGGCCTGGCCCAGGCTGAGTGGTAGCATCAAGGGTGCCTGCCCCGCCCCACACCTGAAGCGCTGCATGTTGGCGGGCGGGCCCCCCTCTGGCATCTCCTCATCCATCCACCCCGGCACCTTGGTGTGCACCAGCGCCCGCGCAATGGGCACTGCAGCAGAGCGCGGCGGGGCGGCGGCGCAGCTTCTCAGAGTCTCACGCCGCCCGCCAGCAACTGCATGAAGTGCTACCTCGTGCTGGGCTTGGAGCCAGCTGCACCGAGAGGGAGACCTGCAACATTCCACGCCATTCCAAATCCGTGCTGCCCCCGTGTGTACGGCATGTACCGCCTACACCGCACCTGCGTACTGCTCCAGCTCGTCGGGCGCGGCCCGTATCAGGTACTCGGCGTGCCGCAGCGCGCGCAGCTGCCCCCGCCAGTCCTCCTCAGCCTTGCTCAGCAGCATCTTGGGCAGGTCCCGCAGCTGCAGCCGGACAGGAGGGAGACACCCATGGCGGTGTGTGTGCGCGTGCAAGAGAGAGAGAGAGTGCATGTGTATGTCTGTGTGGGGTGGGCTGCTAGTGGTGGATGTGGGGGAGAGGCGCATCAGGAAGACAAGACAGCAAGTCGGGGGGAAATTGCGTGCCTATGTCTTTCATGTCAGTCATTGCTCCCTCCCTGCCGCCCACCTGCAGGCGGCTGCGCGCCGGGTCCTCCTCGTCGCTTTCCTCCAGATCGTACTGCTCGAACTCGCCGCTGGAGGTACTGCATGCGGTACCGCTGCTCGTCACGCTGCTGGCATTGTCGCCGATGCCTCCCACTTCATCGTCGCTGTCGGTCTCGGTGAGAGGCCCCTCGGCCTCCTCCTCCCGCGCCCGCTGCCGCCGCGCCTCCCGCTCGCGCCGCCGACGCTCCCGTGCCTCGCGCCGCTCCTGCCGCCCGCTGCCCTTGCCGGGCGTGGCGCCGGGGGCGCCTGTGGCGGCGGCACCACCAGCCTTTTGCGGCGGCTGCTTCAGCTGCCGGGGCGCCGCTGCTGCTGCCGCCGCCTGCTCGTACCAGGCCTCCTCTGGCAGCAGCTGCTGCAGCTGGGGGTCATCCTCTCCAAACATAGGCGGCTTGGAGGGGTCCAGCAGAGCCGAGAGCGAATGGCCCACCCGCATCGCCTGCCGCCGCACGCTCTGCGGCACGGGCACGGAAGCAGGCATACATCAGAGGGACTGCAGGCGTGGCTGGTGGTAGGGCACTGGCATGAGCGCTGAGCTGGCAGGACTGCAGCCCATAAGGCGCTGGCAGCACTGCAGCCGCAGCTGCTCCGCAAGTATTGCGGTACAACAGGGCGGGCCGCTCACCAGCAGCGGGCTGTCCAGGCGGGCGGTGATGCCCGCCAGCAGCAGCTGCAGCAGCTGGGGGTGCCCCTCCAGCTCCCGCCGCTCCAGCATGCGCAGGCTGCAGCACAGCGCCGCCGTCAGGTACGCCTGCTGCTGCGACGACAGGCGCTGCACCGCCGAAGGGTCCCCCCACAGCTGAGCCACTCGCGCAGCCGCCTCGGGCAGCCAACCGCCGCTGGAGCCACCGTCGCTGGCCGTGGTGGCGGCAGCACCGGCCGCCGCGGGCTGGCGCTGCAGGAAGAGGAGCAGGCCGCGCAGCGCGGGCAGCGGCAGCAGGCGTCGCTGCTGCTGCACCAGCAGCTTGACGGTGAGCAGCAGCCGGGCGTCGGCACGGGCCCGCCACACCGCCGGAGGCAGCAGGCTGGAGAGCACCGCCGCCGCGGCCTGTGCTGCCGGGTCGGAGGCGGGGGGTGCATCCAGCGCCAAGAGTGCGGCTGGTAGGGATGGCTCTGAGCCAACCTCGCCTCCTGCATCCTGTGCTGGTGCTGCTACCGCTTGCACTGGTACTGCGGCTGCCGCCGCCTGCTTCAGGGCAGCTTCCAGCAGCTTGTCTAGCGCCGCCGAATCTGGCATGGCAGCGACGATGCCGCTGGCCAGCTGCCGCCCGGATTCAGTCGATGGCGGCTGCTCGCCCTGGCGCAGCTGCCGCAGCAGCGCTGCCGCAACCAGCTGCTGGTGGCCGCGCCGGCAGAAGCGAGCGAGCACGTCGGCGACAAACGCCGTGGCTGCTGCCGCCGCCGCCGCCGCTTCAGCGATTGCGCCCCGCGGCTGGTCATCCTGCTGGGGTCCCTCTGTCTCCATCGCTAGCAGGCAACTGTCAGCTGCCAGTGCCTCCAGCAGCTGCCCAGCCACCGTTGGCACAAACGAGCCAGGCTGCAGCTCAGCCAACGGCACGGCTGCCGCCCGCTCCGGCGCCGAGGCCAGCGCAGCGGCCAGGGCCTCCTGCTGCGCTGCGCCTGCTGTCGCTGGCGAGGAGCCACCGCTGGCCTGGGCTTCACCCCCAGAGGCTGCCGCTGCAGCAGCTGCTGCAACGTGCCGCAGCAGCTGCGCCACGCCGGGGCTGGCTGGCGCAGCGAAGCGCTCTGCCAGCATGCCAGCCGCCTCTGCAGCAGACACGGCGGTGACGTGGGCCCTGCCGCCCCGGGCCGGCAGGCTGCTGGGCTGCACCGCCGACAGGTGGCTGCGGCACAGGGCGGGCGGGGAGGCGGTTCCTTGAGTAAACGGGCATATGAAGCTGTTAAGGAAAGAATGAGAGACCTGGGGTGACAGGCGCAGCACCTTTCACCCACTGCTGCTTCAACCGCTCAAGCAGGGTTATAGGGAGCAGCAGGGCACCTGGTGAGAGCTGGGAGGAGAGCAGCGGCGGGTGCTCGCTCAAACCAGGCACCAAACAGATCATGCCGCTGCTGCTGGTCCATGCGTGGCAGCCAGTCGGGCGCCACCACTGCAACGGGGACAAGCAGGGGCTTGGTGGGACGACATGGGTTGCCAGGCCAGGGTGCCAGCTTGGGCCGCTTTGAACTGGCGTCAGCGGCGGTCCAGAGCGCCGTGAGCCATGTGGCGTGTGCCTGACCCCTCAGCTCACCTGTTAGGAGTGCATTCGAGAGGTCCTGAAAGGCGGAGGATGCATAGAACTGCTGGTGGAGCAGGTCTCGCCGCTGCCCTGGCTCTGCCGCCGCTGCCGCCGCCGCTGCCGCCAGTGCGGCGAGGCAAGCGCCCAGCTCCTCCCCTGCCTCGGCGTTGCTTGTGTCCGGGTCAGGTGCATCTGCGGCCTCCGACAGAGCGCTGACGGCTTGCTGCAGGAGCTGCAGCAAGTGCTGGAGGTCTCTGCACGATGTGATTGCCCGGCACAGGGCCAGGGTGTATGCTGTGACCTGCCGTCGCAGTTCCATTGCATCCTGCATTGCTGAATTGCAGGGTGAGCAATTTTCCTGAACATCAGCACTTGATCGCCCAGCACGGCGGAGCACGCAGCAGCATTAGGCCTCGCCAGGGTGCTGATTGCAGTACTGTCATTCAGCAGGACGCTATGGCCGCCTGCGAGGAGGAGGGCGGCTGGGCCGGCGGCCTGCTCGTGTGTGTGTCCTCGATGCCGAGGGAGCAGCGCGCCCTGGTGCAGCAGCTGATTGAGAGGGCGGGGGGCAGGTGAAGAGCGCCGCAGTCAGCCCCCAGAAGCAAGCTGACTTTGAGCTGCGCCGCCGCCCGCCGCCCCCGACAGCTACTGGATGCCTTACGACAGCTGTGGAGCGGCGCGCTGCTCGTCCCCTCCATCCCACGCATGCAGCTACTCCCCCAACCTCTCCCGGCGCTGCACGCACCTGGCGGTGCCGGTCAGTGCCCTGCTGCCGCCCGCGGGCGGCGGCGGCGGCGGCGGCGCCGTTTCAGACAAGCTTCGGTCTGCGCTGCGCAACCGGCACAAGTGGGGCCTGGAGGTTGTGGACCTCAGGTGAGAGTGCGGGAGCCTGACAGGCACATTTCTCTCGCTCTGGATGTCGCCTGCTGGCCGTGGCCCGCAGTCAGCCCGCATCGTTGCTTGCCTGAAAGGCCTCTCTGGTCACTGCTGGCACCACACCTTATATCAACTTGCAGATGGGTGATGGACAGCGCAGCGGCGGGGCAGCGGTTGGACGAGTCCCTATTTCAGCTTCCAGCCGACCTGCTCGCTCTGGCGGCGCCGGCTGTCGCCGCCCAGGAGCAGGCCGCACCCAACGCCTTGGCCGGCGGGCTGCGAGCGAGCTGGGAGGCTAGCAAAGGCAGCATGCTGGTGGCCGACACATATGCTGCGCCAGCTGACCAGCGCGGGCGGCAGCAGCAGCAGGTCCAGGAGGGCCCGCTCTCTGACCCGCTGCGGCGCTCAGTCAATTCCCGCCCGCTCGCCAGCTTCGGACAGGCCCAGGCCGCAGCCTCCCTGCACACGCAGTCCCCTTCCGTGAAGCACAGCCTGCAGGGCAGCGTGCGCTGGCAGGCGGCCGAGGCGGGGGCGGGGGTGTCGCAGGCGGCCATTTCACGTCCGGCGGCGGCCGCGGCGGCCGCGCTGCCCGCTCAGCTGGAGCGGCGGCACCAGGAGGAAGGCAAGTGGCAAAGCTGCTGCTGAGCTTTGTCTGGTTTGAAGAATGGGCTGCTTAGCGCATGTGGTCCCTTGGGTTTCTGAGAGCTGGCATTGAGCGGTGGTGCCTCACTTTACTAGAGAGCTGGCTGATGGACCTGCCATGTCGGGTTAACACCCTCCTGCAGCAGACAGCGGCTCTGCCGAAGCGGACTACTCTCGCCTGCCCATGACCCAGGCAGGCTTCATGCCCGGGGACGACCTTCTGCAGCAGCTGCGCGCCTCCACAGCTGGGCTGCCTCCCCGGAGCGCCCAGCTGCCGGCGCAGCAGCCGTGGCAGCCCAGACCGCAGCCGCAGCCGCAGCCTGGCCCGGGATTGCAGCTGCATGAGCAGCCAGGCGCTCTAGAGGTGCAGCTACAGGGCGTTTCAGCGCCTGGAGTTCGAATGCTGCAGACTTCCGCTACCCAGCAGCAGCAGCAGCAGCAGCTTAGCGAGCCGGTCACCACACCCAGAGCTGGGGATGCTGCCGCAGCCGGGGATGCATCCCGTAACAGCATCGTGCAACCGGCAGCAGCAGGGGAGCCAAGGCAGCAGCAGCAGGGCACAAGCACCGCAGAGCTGCTGCAGCAGCTGCGCCTGTCGGCAACTGGTGGCGGGACGCTGCTCGTGCCAGGCCAGCTACTAGCCAGGGAGCAGCGGCCTGCCTCAACCGATACCCAGGCTCTCTTGCAGCAGCTGAGGGCAGCGGCAGCAGTGCCGCCAGCCGTACCCCTGCCCGAGCAGCAGCACCGGCGGGAAGCGACTCTGGCCACAGCAGAGCTCTTGGAGCAGATGCGGGGGTCAACCCCGGGCGCTGCGCCTGCTGTGAATCAGCTGCAGGAGCCTCAGCATCAGCAGCACCGCCAACAGGCTCCTGCCACTGCCGACCTGCTGGCTCCGCTGCAGCAGGCAGCTGGGGCAGGCGGCGGAAGGCAGCAGGATGGACTGACGCAGGTGGCTGCTGCCGCCGTCTCAACTGCAGACCTTCTGGAGCGGCTGAGGGCGGCGCCTGCAGCGTGGCAGCCGGAGGCAGGAGCCCCCAGGCAGCAAGAAGAGCACCTCCAGGCACCGGGAGGGCATGCCACCTTGCAGCTGGCAGCAGCAGGAGCAGTGGCACCTGCCGACGGCAAAGGGGATGTGACTGGCCTGCTGCAGCAGCTGCAGCAGCTGGGCCCAGCCGCGAGTGCCACCCGCCCGCCGGCAGCGGCAGCAGCAGCTGCAGAACCGCTGGCATCAGGCCAGCTTGCAGGGCAGCTGAGGGATCTGTCCTGCCAGTGGCAGCAGCAGCAGCAACAGCAGGCATCAGCTATTGCGGAAGAAGCAGCGGATGCCGCATTCCAGGAGCATACAGCCGAGGCAAGAAGTACAGACGAGCTGCTGATGCTGTTGCGCCAGCAGCAGCAAGTCCAGCAGCTCCGACGGCCCTCTCTTGCTGCGCACTCGCCGAAAGGTGGCGACCCGTCGGCCGAAGGCGGCCCTGATCTTGCCCGGAGGGGCAATGGAGCCCCTGCTGGCAGCCCTGCTGCACCAGGCAGTGCTGGCGGCAGCGATGCGCTGCTGCTGCACCTGCGCCGGCTGGCACAGCAGGACTGCTACACGCCTCTGAAGCAACGGCAGCACGAGGGCCTGCAGCGTGTGGCGCAGCAAGACGAGCCAATTGCGCAGCAGCGGGCTCAAGTTTCAGAGGAAGCAGAGGCGCCGCCAGCCAAGTACCGCAGGCAGGATGGGGATGCAGCGTGCGCTGCCGAGGCTTCGGCTGCCGAGCAGCAGCGGCAGCGGCTTGAACAGCCTGCTTCCACTGCTGTCGCCACTCCTGTTGGTGTAGCAGCGGCGGCTCTTGGAGGCACCAGCTCACTGGCTCCCACTGATGTGGTGGCTGGCGGTGGCTCGACGGTGCCACCAGCTGCATCACCTGCCAGCTCTGCAGGCTCGCCGCCGCCACGAGACGCCAGTCTGCCAGCTCAGGCAGCAACAGCAGAGGCGCCGGAAGGACGAGTGGGCAGCAGCTGTGCTCAGACCTCTCCCGAGCACCAGGCCTCATCCTCTCAGGTGATACACACCGCCCACCTTCCCGCTTCCCATGTCCCACCAGCTTCCTAGGCCTTACCGCATGCCCTGCTGCTGCCTGGGCAGGTGGCAGAGAGCGGCGGCGGCGGCGCCGTGTTTGCTGGGATGCTGGCGGTTTGCGACGCCAGCCTGGCGGTAGAGGAACAACAGCGGTGAGCAGGGGCAGCAGGGGCATTCCTGGCAAATCTCTGTACATAAAAATACATAATAAAATAAAATAACATAAAGCCATGTGATCAGCTATGCTTGCTTGACCCCGCTGCCGCCTTCCCGTGCCTTACCCTCCTGCAGCGTGTGTGCTGCGCTAGAGAAGGGAGGCGGGCGAGTTGCCGAGGGCGGCGGACTGTGCCGCGGCGTGACGCACGTGGTGTGCCAGCCAGAGGCAGCTCTGAAGTGGTTGTCCATGGGTGGGTCTCACAGAAAATTCGTGCTGCTTGTCTGCATACTTTGGCCTGCACTTGGCTTCCACGAGCGCTACGTGATGTGGCGGCCACTGATTTTGCTTGGAGCTGCTGAATTGTATCGATTTACAACTCTGCTCCTCGTTTGCCCGCTCCGTTGCAGGCGTGGGCATTGTGTCGCCGCGGTGGGTGCTGCAGTCGCTACGCAGCGGCAAGCAGCAGCGCTGCCTCACCGTGTCAGCAGATGCCTCGCGCCACCTGCCATCGGCGGCAGCCGCCAGTGGCAGCATCTTGGCGAGCAACAGCGGGCACGCGGGCAGCCAGGCATGCAGCCATGCCGGCAGCGACGGCGCACAACAGCAGCGGCACCAGCAGGGCCTGAGCAGCGAGCTTCTTTCCAGCAAGGCGGCCCGGCAGCACATGCTCGGCCAGCTGGCAGGCGGCAGCGCTGGCGGCGAGGCTGCTGGCGGCGGCGCCGTGTTCGGCCCGTCTGGCGCTGCCGCCAATGGTGTGCCCTCTGCAGCACACCAGCTGGCAGCTACACCAGCAGAGCTTCTCACTGGGGTGCTGTGGTCGGTTCTGGACCCGCCCGCAGCTGCCAGGCTGGAGCGGCGGCAGCGGCCTGCCGAGGAGCCTGCAGATGAGGAGTGAGTCGGTTGTGCTCTGCTCTGCTGCGCATTGCTGTGGTTTGCTATCTTGCACCCTCGCTGTGTGTGAGCGACGCTCCCTTCCCACATCACCCACCCCTAGCTCTCTTTGCATCTGCAGATATCCGCTCATCATCCCAGACTCGGAAGAGGAGGAGGAGGAGATGGAGGGTGCCAGCCTGTGCTGCATCACCGCCAGCCAGGCGGCGGTGCAAGACTTGGTCCAGCAGGCAGCCCCAGGGCCCACGGTCGACGGCTTTGCACCAGGCGGCGGCGCCGCAGCGGGGCGGCACGCGGCGGGCCTGGCGAGCGGCAGCGCCTGGCAGCAGGCTGTGGCGCTTCACGGGGTGGGGCAGCTGACGCTGCTGCTGCCGCGCGACGCTCGGGGAGAGCTGGGCCTGGAAACGCGGTGCATCCCGCTGGCTGCAGTGGGGCGCGGCCCCGCCGGTGGGGGCAGCGCCCAGCAGCGGCAGCTCACCGCTGCGCAGCTGTTGGAGCTGGTACACAGCTACTACCAAGAGCAGGTGCGCCGGGGTGGCGGGTGTATGGCCAAGCAAATGGTTGCATGCGACGTGAGTACTAGCACAGCTATACCCACCCACTCCCGGGTCGTTCTTCAAGTGCCTCTTCCTCTCTAGCCCATGGCGCCCCTCGTGCACCTGCTTTCTTGTCTGCAGATTGGCTGCGAGGAGCAGCTGCAGCTGCTGCAAGGCTTCCCGGCCGCCTGCAGCACGGCGGCGGTGCTGCGCCCTGCCTTCCTGGAGCTGGCACCAGTGGCGCGTGGCGCGCTGCTGGGGCCTCGGTGCAGCTTCGAGGGGCTGCGCAAGGCGACCCGGGAGCCGGCTGGTGCGGTGTACGAGCTGCAGCTGGGCTGCTAGGGGGCATGCTGCTCTCATCATTGGGTCAGAGGAAAGTGCCAGAGACCTTGAGTTCAATGCATGTACATACATGTTACTTTTTGAACAGGCAGCATGGTACAAATAAACAGAGGAGGGCAAGGAGATGCGCCATGTGGGGATGTCTAATAGCTGATGTCTTTGATTCTATTCTGGATGGTGCTCCGTAAGGTTGCCGCCGCCTCCTACTTCTGCTGCCTGGCGCCCGTTGGCTGCAATTCTCGCCTGATGGGTGGCGGCAGGCCGGGGTCAGATGGCGTGAACAGCTTGCCACTGACAGCCAGCAGCCCTTCCAGCAGGGCATGCAGCTGCAGGTGTGAAGCCATGGCAGAGGCAACGGAAGAGTCTGCTGATAAATTACTGCTGCCGCTGCTGCTGCCGCCAGTGCCAAAGAGCGGCAGTGACAGGCTGCCTGATGCCCAACCGGCATTGTTGAGGAGGCTGGATATCAGAAGGTCTGCCGACGGTGCTGCAGCCGCCTGCCCCTGTCGCTGCAGGCCGGCAGGGAGGTTGAAGGGAGACGAGAAGGCACTCCATGCTGATGGCAGTTGAGGTTGCCGCATGTTTGGCAGAGTGGCAGCTGTGCAAGGCTCGTCTCCCACGGCCGCCGTGGCTGGCTGCTGCTGCTGCCGCTGCACGTGCCCCGCCAGCGCGGCGCCAGCTGCGGCCCTGGCCTGAGCGTCCAGGAAGTCTGCCAGCTGGTTCAGCATCTCTGCTGTCTGCTGAAGCTGGCTGGCAGCAGGTGCCTGTTCTGCGCCTGGACTCTGATGCTGCGCGCCGCTCAGCGCAGCAGTCACCGCCTGCAGTGTTGGCAGCTGCGGCCCCAGCAGCAGTGAGAGGCCGGGCAGCATTGTCGGGAGGGTCTGGGTGCTTGCTGGCTGCTGCTGCGGCGGCTGCTGCTGGGCGTCCTGCTCTGGTCCCGCATCTGCCTCAGCCGCTGCCTCAGAAGGCAGCGGGACATCCAGGCGGCTTGCTGGCCGGTCCCCGCCGAGCCCCTGCTGTCTGGTATGACTGCTATCCCCGGCAGCACCCCGTGTGCCCTGCATGTCTGGCTGCTGCGCCTGCGGTGGCGAAGGAGGCCGCCGCACTTGCTGCTGCAGCGGGGAGCCCCGCCGCTTGCGCTGCCGGCTGTCAACGCTGCAGATATCCTCCAGGTTGCCTCCCGCCTCTTCCTGCTGCCGATGCACCTTGCTGCCGCTGCTGCCGCTGCTGTCCACATCTGGATTGGATGCGTGGGCAGCCTGCTGCTCCTGGTGATGGTGCTGCTCTGTGCGCTGCAGGGGCGATGGCTGCAGGGGCTGTGGGGCGAGCTCTGGCAGTGGCAGTGGCGGCGATGACTGCTGTCGCGCCTGCTGCTGCTGGGAGCCCACATTGGGGTACCGGCAGGCTGTCACAATGCGCAGGATATCGGCGCCCTCCAGCTTGCCATCCCGCGACATGGTGCGCTGCAGGCGCGGCATGGGCGAGGCGGGAGTTGAATTCATGACGGGGCGGGGGCGCCAGTCAAGTTTGAACAGCGGGATACCAAGGCTGCCTGGACTCGGCCACCTGACGTGGTGTCCCCATTCAGCTATCTGATGTGGCGTCCCCCAGCTCCACGGCGAGCAGCTCTGCACAACGGCTGCACGCAGCGCATACAAAGCAGCAGGCATGGCTCTGGCAGCTGCCTGGACCACCTGCTTCTTGAGGGAGCGGTAGGGCCACTGGTGGAGGCCGTGCTTGCGGCAGATGCGCTTGAAGATGGTCAGACCGACCCCGAGCGCCAGGCACGCCTGTGCGCACGGCTGCAGCGCAGGCGGGGATGCCAACCGGCGGGGATGATGTTCATGCGGCAGCAGCGACGGCACCGCCGCGGTTGGCAGGCAGGGCAGCCTGCATTCCCACACTGCGCACTGGCAGTGCTGGCTGGGTGCAGCTGGAACCGATGGGGTGGCGGTGCAGTGTTCGCGGTGGCGGCGCTACAGCCAGTGAATGCGCCACCTGCGGCACCTTTCCCATCTCACCAGATGGAACACCGAGGCCAGCGCCTCCCATGTCACGTCAGATGTGTAGACACCTGCATGCAGGGGTGAGGCGCCGTGAGTGTCTCGCGGTGCCAGGCGGGTCGGCGGAAGAGCGGGTCGGCGCATTACTGCGCCCCAACGCACGGCGTGGGCTATACCACAGGGTGAGAGCCTCTCCGCATCATCCGGGCCTGGTACCCGACGATACACGCACAACAACGTGTGAAACCGCAAGTTCCGAACATGGCCTGGCTACACATGGCCATCACCATGTGCCCCATGTCCCGACGGGTGGGCCTGGAGGCCGATAGCTGTGTTTCATGACCTGCCGGAGCTACCTCAGCCCCTTTTGGAGCCCCACAGACCGCCGGGGCGCCCTGAGGAGCACGCCGGTGCCACTCACCAGCTTTCGTCTTCTTTCTGCTCTGCTGGGGCGCGGGCATGCCATCCCGTTTCATTTTTGTGTCTTTCGTTGCACTTGAGAGGCCGACATGCATTCCGCGGGGCCGTTTTTGAAGTGGACGCTTTGGACGTCTCTCTCCAACTGGTGCTGTGTGCTGTCCACCCAGCCCAAACGTATCTCTGAAAGATGGAGGAGGATTTACTAGCTCAAGAACGGAGAAATGAGAGCATTGTTAGCGACCAACAAGAGGATACCAGGTGGCGGCATGTGACTGTTGGCGCGCGGCGTGTGATCATCCCTAGTGCCCCTTCCCCTGTGTAGGCAGATGTCTGTGGGTGAGGCCCCATCGGCCAGCCAGCGCACAGAAGGCGCTGCATGCCCAGAAGGTCTGCTGGAGGGCCCTGTCACGGCCTGTATGCTCCAGCTGTGTTGCCACGGCAGAAGGCAAGCGGCGCGGGGGCCCGGGGGGGGGCGGGGGGGGGCTGGGGATGCCAACAGGCTCTTTGGCATGACCTCAATCTTGTTCAATGATCCCTTGGCGAGCAGCCCATCGTCTTGATGTCAGCAACAATGTCAATGATTTGAAATGCCAGGCGTGAAAAAACTCAAGCAGCTGCCAGCCTGGAGTGGAACCGTGTTCCAGCAGTGCGGCCGCGCCGCATGCCGACAGCGCTCGCTGGGTCGAAAGCAGCCTACGGCAGCTGCGCCGCATGCCAGGCATGCAAGAGCCAATTGGCATGCGGCGCAGCAGATGAAACAACAGCGATGACGACAGGCAAGCGGGAGAACAGAGCCAAAGGGCTCACAAGGGGGGGTCCTGCTGCATGCCGCAAGCTGGGCGGCGCCTGCAGTAGGGTCACAGCCTGGCGCCCAGCTCCACCTCCGCCGCCCCGCCGCCCAGCTTGCCCGCGGCGCGGTGCTGCGCCGCCACCGCGTGTCCCGGCACCACCGGCAGCAGGCGGGCCGCCGACTTGGCCCCCAGGCCGCTCGCCACCTCGCCGCCCTCCTCCTCGCTGCCGCTGTCCGCCGCTTCGCTGCTGTGGCCGTGCGTGGTGTAGCCCGCCTGGGGGACCAGCACTCCCAAGTCGGGGCGGTGGGCCTGGATCTTGCGCAGCTCAACCTCCACCCGCACAAACAGCCACTGGAAGCGCCTGCAGCAGGCAGCAGGCAGGCGGGGCAGGGACGGGCAGGGCGTCAGAGGGCGGGCAGCAGGCCAGCCTGTGCCGAAGCCGGGCAAGTAGCCAATGCACGCAGCACGCGCAGGCAGCTGGCCACGGCAGGCGGTGGCAGCCCTCGCGGCAGCCCCCAGCCCAAGGCGGCAACAGACCCCGCACCTAAAGGCCTCTGCCAGCACGATGAAGAAGACCACGACGTGGTGCTCGCGCAGGTGGGGCGACAGCTTGTAGGTCCAGGCCAGGCGCAGGGCGAGGTTGGAGGCCATGAGGTAGAGGTAGAAAGGACGGCGGTACAGCAGCTGCCCGCGCAGCACCGGCGACGGCACCACCGCGCCGCGCTGCGCGCCGCCTGCAAGGCGGGGAGGGCGGGGAGGGGGCAGGGGAGGGAGGGAACGCCGGTTGCAGCGCTCTGGTGGCGCGCGCTGGTGAGCGTACCAGCCAAGAGGCCTCCTCCCATCCCATGGCTCCAACCCTCTCATCAAACCCGCACACCAACGCCCCCATGCGGCGCCCCCATGCGACACCCCCCCGGCTCACCCATCTGGCCAAACCAGGAGATCTCCCAGTCCCGCTCCACATCCCAGTAGAAGGAGTAGGCGGAGTTGAGGAAGGCGGCACCCAGCCACAGCGGCTTGAGCGTGTGGCGCCACACCTCGTGAGCGACATGGTACTTCACCGCAGACAGCAGGATGACCTGGACGGGGCGGGCCGGCGGCAGGGCGAGCCAGGAGTGGGTAAGGTGCACCGTAGGGTGGAGCTGGGCCATCGGGGGCATGCCGCGTGCGCCTGCCAGGCGGTGAGCGCCTCGGGACTCGTGCCCCCATCAGGAATCACACCCTGCCACACACAGACACACACATACAGACACCGCACATGCACCACAACCACACAGGCATCACCACCCCCCTCCCCAGCCTCACCGGAAAGGCTGTTGAGTATTTGAGCGCGTTGAAGAGCTGCGGGCGGGCGCCTGTGTCCAGGTACACGCGTATGCACTGCACCAGGCGCCAGGCGTAGGGCGCCGCCAGGCCGAGCGGGATGATGAAGGAGGCGTCGCTGCAGGCCTGCGGGCGGGGAGGCGGCGGGCGGGGCGAGGGGCGAGGGCGGGGCGGCGGGTCAAGGAGGTGGCGGTGAGCTGGGGGCAGGGGGACGGTCAGGAGGGTGCCGGGGGTGATTGGGAGAGATGATTCAGAGGCAGGCAGGCAGGCAGGCAGGCGGCAGGTGCCACCGGCATGTGACGGACCCACCCCAAGCCCACCCCGCCCTCCCCGCCTGCCCTGCCCCTGCCAGCACCCCCTCGGCAGACCGACCCCTTACCTGCAGGCTCGGCTCCAGCACCTCTCCCGTCATCATGTTGCACACGGCCCGTTCTGTGTCGCTGAGCGCCTTGGCCAGGCTGGTGAGGATATCGGCCAGCAGGAAGTCGGCCCAGGAGACTGGGCGCAGCCCAGGGGTCAGCACCTTCCACAGCGTGCCGCCGAAGAAGAGGCGGGCGTCGCGGAAGAGCAGGCCGCCGGGGAAGAGCAGCAGGAGGAGGAGGGCGGCGTAGAGGAGGGGCGGGTGGGCGGCCGCCACCTCGCGCTGGCCCCAGGTCAAAAAGTAGACAAAGGCAAAGCCGC
>NW_005435070.1:488308-510186 GCF_000147415.1 Chlorella variabilis | reverse complement strand
GCAGCAGGAGCAGCGGGGCCTCAGGGTGAGGAGGCAGCAGGCGACTGCACCGGCGCAGGCTGGCCAGGCGAGCCAGGCCAAGCCGCACAGCAGCATGAAGGCACCAGCTCGGAGCAGCGGGCAGCGCCACGCCTCCCCGCCTGCCAGGCCAGCCACCCAGGCCGGCGGCTCGCTCGCCTGGAACAGCTGGCCGCTGCGCAGCAGGAAGCGCTGGTCGTCTGGGGAGAAGCAGACGTCGTACCGGATGCGGCGCCGCTCAAAGACACGCACCGCCAGCGCCCAGAACCACAGCATGGCCAGCATGGGCAGGAAGGGCTGCGCACGGCAGGGCCAGGGGGCGAGCGGCATCAGGGTTGTAGGGGCCCTGGTGAGTAAGGCGAGCATGGCACAGATGCGAGGAAGCTGCTGCATCCTCTCATGAGGGAGGGATGGCAGGCAGAAGCCGCCGGCATCGGCTGGCCAGCAGGCTGCGCGAGATAGCTCTCCAAGTCACGTAAGCACAGCGGCCGGCCGGTCGGCAGCTCCATGGAAGCTACCTGGTAGTACAGGAAGTACAGGTCCTGCCCCAGCTTCCGCATGTCTGCCAGGTACTTGAGAGTGGCCAGTACCAGGCATCCATGCAGCACCGCCCACAGCCCCACCCGCAGCACTGCCGCGGCAGGCAGCCGAGCCCCGCCGCCGCCGCCCCCGCCGGCTAGCATGCCGCCGCTGCGCGTGCGGCCCGACAGCCGGCTGCCGCCGCCGGCAACATCTAGGCTGATGCCCACGCTGGTAGACGAGCAGCAAACAGCCCACGCAGGGAATTCGGCAGCACGGTGCAGTGATTTCTGGCAGGTACCACTGTCATCAAAGTAAAGGCTGGAGTCGCCACTCCTGTGCAGCTCACAACCCTGCCGCTGGCCTCCCAAAAGCAGCAAACCGGCAAATCTGCCTGGTGACAGCAGCACGTCTGCGCATGCCCGCTGACGCTACCCCGCCCACCTGGCGTGCTGCTTGTCGCCCGAGGCGAGCATGCCATCGCCACTCGACTGCCTAGCCCGCACCTGGGCGCTGGGGCTGTTGAGGCTGGTGAAATGCTCAGCCGGGCTGCACCAGGGAGCAGCAACAGTCGGCGGATGCAGTGGCGGCGGCGGCAGCGACGGCGGCGGGCACCGAGCGGGCCAGCAGCCTCACTTCTGCAGAATAGAGCTCGAAGAAGACGTCTTCAGGTTGATCATGGGCGGCCTCTATTCGCCTGGCCGCCGCACTGGGGCCACCTCTGACGCTTGCTCGAACAACGGAGGGGGGACGCTGGTTCAGCGGTGGCCAAACCAATGTACCACGTGCTGGTTTGGCTGCTGCATGCAGCCAACGTTGGGCCAGGAGCTGCTGCACAACTGAACAACAGGCGAGCGCGACAGCAGAGGGCAGGAGAGCTGGAGATGTGTAACTGATGAGGTTGCCACAGGCTGCTTCGATCGTGCGCTTTTGCACAAGGCTCTTGTGCACTGGCGCGGGTGCACTGGCAGTACAAGGCCAGGTGGCAGAATTGGCTCAGGGTCGGCCCTGGCAGCGCCCCCCGCAGATGATCGATATACGCGAAGGCGTACAAATCGATTTACGGCCGTATGAGAGCCACAGAGGCCACACAGCGCTAACTGACTTTCGACTTCGGCCGTCTGACTTTTCTGGGAGGTAAGGAGCTCGTGTGTATGCTTTCCAGGTGATTCTCGAGCATCGGATGCGCTCCCATGCCCCGTACCTGCCGCCTTGCTGCCCCCCCCCCCCGCTTTGTGGGGGTCTGCGCTGCCCTGCGACACCTGGGGGGGAAAAGGGGGGCGGCCCCCCCATCCCCGGTTCACCTTGGGTGGGGGAACGGGCTGCCTGGGTGCGCTGGCCACCCTGGGGGCGCTTTGCCGCAACGGCGGCACGCTTTCCCGCCCCCCGCCCGTTTGGTTCGAAGCCTCGTCCCTGATCGCCTCAAGCGTGCCGCCGGCCCCAGCCGTTCCACATCATCCCTCTCCTGCCGCTGGCTGCTCCCTGCTGCTGTGCAGGCGCGGGGCGTGCGGCTCGGGCGTGCAGGCGTAGGAGGGAGGCGCGCCAGCTGGCGGGATGAGCGCCAAGGAGGCCTTGGCGGCGCACCAGCGCCACCTGGTGCGCAAGGTGACGCATGCGATGCAGCGCGAGGGCCTGCCAGACGACCTGCTCACCGAGTCGGCGGTAGAAGCCCGCTTTTGCGGCGCCACGGGCTTCCCAGAGGCGGCAGACAGCGTGGCGTATGAGCCGACGCAGGGCCTGCTGGCGGTGAGCTGCTGGCTGGCTGGCTGGCTGGCTGCAGAACACGTGGTGCATGGGACGCGCAGGGCAGGGGCCGCGGAGAGGAGTAGGGCGGCGGCGGCGGCAGCAACGCTTCGACTCGTGTGCATGCAGCCTGCCGGCGGCGTCCTTTGCTGCGCCGCCTCCGCCATGCTCTTACCCCTGGTTGCTGCTGGTGGCTCCCACTCCTCTTTCACACACACATGCGCCGCCTGCGCCCGCCCCGCGCCCCGCAGGTGGGCACCAGCGACGGCCGGGTGGTGCTGATTGGGCGGCCCGGCGTGGAGTTCACGCTGCGCTCCGCCTCGCGCTCCCCCACCCAGCACCTGTGCTTCCTGCCGCACAAGGGCGCCCTGCTGCGCGTCACCCAGGACGGCGACTGCCAGCTCTTCTCAGCCGTCTCCCGCCGCCTGCTCACCTCCATCTGGCTGCAAGGCGACACCATCAACTCCGTCACCCTGCTCCCCGGCAGCGACCCATACGTCCTCCTGGGCTGCGAGAGCGGCAACGTGCGCGTCGTGGCGTTGCTCGACGAGGATGGCAGGCCCGCGGCGGGAGCCAAGCCCGCAGCAGACCTGGCGGTGCAGCCGTACCAAGGTGCGGCGGGGCTGGCGCGGGCGGCCGCGCTCCCTGCCGAGCGCTCGGTTCCCGTATGTGCTGCTGCCTGCTTCCCTGCATTCGCCCTGCCTGCTTGGCTGCACTTGCACCTGTCCTGCCTGCCTCACCTGCACACCCGCGCGCTGCCGGGCCCGCCTGCAGTGCTGGGGCAGGAGGTGGATGGCAAGAGCGGCGTGGTGGCGGTGGCGGTGGCGCACTTGCGCGACCGCCCGCTGCTGCTGCTGGTGCACCGCCACTCGGGCGCGCTCATCTGGGACATCAGGCAAGCTGGGGTGCCGCCAAGCGCAGGCGGGCTGGGCTTTTGGCGGGCTGCTGCCAGGCTGGCAGCGTGGGGGGTCCACAGGGCCACGGCTGCTGGAAAGGAGGGGAGGCCCGCATCAGAAAGGAAGACAGAAATGAGGACCGGTTCCCAGGGAGGCTGACGGGGCCTGGCATGCGCCTGCGCCTGGGCCTGCAGGGCGGAGCGCATCTTGTGTGCCGCGATTGATGCCGAGGACGAGCACTCCAAGCCCACCTGCGCCTGCTGGGTGGGCGAGCGCGCCAACTGCTTTGCCGTAGGCTACGACGACGGCAGCATCCTGGTGTGGGGCGTGCCGCCCATGGCGCTGCAAGGTGAGGGCTACTTGTGGGCTGGGTGTTACGGGTTGCTTGCGGGGTGTGCAGCGTGCTGCTGGGCAGCTGCGCAGAACCCAGGCCCAGGCCCTGGAACGAACTTTGAACTGCCGATCGGCTATGTGTTTTTTTAGTATGTGTTGTCGCTTTGGCGGGGCATGCTGGGCCCTTCAGGCGACCCGTTCAAAGTGATAGAGCCCCCAGATGCGCGGCTGCTGATGACGCTGCGGGTGGCGGGGCGCGGCGTGCACGCCGCCGCCGTCCGCAGCCTCAGCTTCATGCCCGGCGGCGGCGGCGCGGGCGCCGCGGAAGACTGCCTGCTGGTGTTTGGAGGGCAGGGGCAGAGCGAGCCAGACATGCTGGCGCTGCTGCCGCTGACGGCGCAGCCAGACGGCGACGGCGGCGGGCGGCAGGTGCCCTGGTTTGGCAACATCAAGGGCCTCTGCACGGTGCGGCCCGGCTGCCTGCACGGGCTGCGGCGCTTGCACTCTGTGGGGCAGCTTGTTACGGGGGCTGCGCAGTGCCCTGCTGCGCACGCGCATGCCTCGTCTTCTGGCTGCGCTGGCAGCAGGCACCCTGCGGCAGCCTGCACGAGTGCCTGATCCGCCGCTCGCCCCGCTCTCTGCCGTCACCCTCTGCCCGCCTGCCCGTCTTGTCCCCGCAGATGCCCGCGCAGGGCGCGCTGTCTGGGTCTGAGCGGCCGCGCGGCCTGATGATCCTGACTGAGGGAGGGCAGCTGGTGGTGCATGACCTCGCCAGCTGGCAGCCCACCCCCCTGACGCTCCCCATCCAGGAGCTGCCTCCCATCACTGTCTCCGCCTTTGTGCCCACCGTCAGCGTGGCGTTGCTGGCGGAGCCGGGAGGCTCCGCCGCCGTGTCGCCTCGCAGCCCGAAGCTGAGCGCCGCCAGCGGCGGGGCCGGCGGCGGCGGCGCGCCCTCGCCCTCGCCGCGCGGCGGCGGGCCCGCCTCGGCGTCCGCCGCCGCAGCCGCCGCGGGCACTGCAGCGGCAGCGGGGCAGGCGCTGCCGCAGCATGCGCTCACGCTGGATAGGGTGCGGGCGTGCAGCCGGCGGGCTGGGCAGCAGGCCGGGGACGCTGGCGCCGGCGGCAGCCACCACCACCACTCCCTGCCCGACCATTGGCCCTTTAGTGGCGGCGAGCCGGCCTGCAGCATGGCAGCCGGCGGCGGCGGCGGCGGCGACGCGGCGGCAGGCACAGCCAAGCGTCACCCATCTGCCCTCTATTTCACAGGCCACCGCGACGGCCGCGTTCGGGTGTGGGATGCCACGGTGCAAGTGCCGGAGCTGCTGCTCACTGTCCCCGCAACAGCGGGCCAGGAGCGGCTGCGGGCTGTCACCGCAATGGAGGTGTGTGGGCTGGGGCTTTGGTGTGGCCAGGTGCCAGGCCTGACTGCCAGCCAGCAGCACTGCCGTGTGTTGCTTTGGGTGCCCGCGGCCGCCGATGGAACTGCCGTCGTCACCAGCCTTGCCCGCAATCTCCCTCCTGAGGGACGCCCTCATCTCTCCACCTCTCCCTCTCCCACCCTCATCCATGCCCATCCAGGTCTGCCCCTTCTCCGGGATCGTGATTGTGGGCCACCAGGGCGGCGACGTGCGGCTGTATCAGTTCACAGAGAGCGCGCAGAGCGTGCAGCGCATGAACATCGACGAAACGCTGCTGCCCTACGGCAACGTGGGGCACCAGGTGGGCGAGCGGCTGCCTGCTGCCTGCTGCGGTGTGGGGTGAGGTGGCAGAGGTGGCGGCAGCGCCAGCTGCAGCATCCCCGGTGCCATTTTGGGGGGTTGTGCCATGTTGGGGGGCATGCACAGCCTCGCGGCTGCCCCCAAGCGCTTCCATCAAGCCCCGCCGCCCACCCACCCTCACCCCTCCACCCGGCTGTGCCTGTACCGCCTGTACCGCAGGCTGGTGGCTTCCAGTACATCATGCGGTATAGCACCCACTCTGCCGACGTCACCGCCGTAGCGCTGGCTACCAAGCTGAAGCTGGCAGCCGTGACAGACGCGGGCGGCAACCTGTCACTGCTGGACCTTCTTCAGCCGGCGCAGGTGACGCCGCTGGGCCCTGAGGGGCTGCTTGGGTGGCCTATAAAGCATCCAGAAGAGCTTGAACCTGCACTCAAGCACTTGTCTCTTGGTTCCTGGCTGGCAACAGCCAAGGTCCCTCTAAGCCACTGCCCTCCAGCCTGCCTATCGACAGTTCGCTGCTTTCCCTGCGTCCCCTGCCTCGTCTGCAGCTCTTCTCCACGCGCGCCATGTCCCAGCCAGTGGCGCAGTTGGTCTTTGGAAGCCACGTGATCCCGGGCCCCACCAAGGAAGACCCGGGCGTGGAGCGGTGGGCTGCGCTGCAGGCGACTTTGCCTGTGTTGCAGGCTGCGCAGGCATCCGCCCCGCTGTCCTGGCGTGCGTGTGCTTGTTCTAGCCATGGCGAGGCTAGCCCAGGTGGCACGGTCCTCCCTGCAGAGCAGAGAAGCTTACTAGCGCCGCTGCTTCCGCCGCCGCTGCCGCCGCTGTATTATCTCGCTGCAGGGTGGTGCTGTTCCTGGCTGGTGCGGACAGCAGCGCGTGCATGGTGGGTCTGGACCGCGGGGAGCCCATCGGGCGCCCCATGCGACCCAAGAACGCCTCCCGCCCGCTGGCCATGGCGCTGCTGGACCCCTCTGGCATCCCCCTGCCGCTCCTGCACGGCCAGCTGGTGCTGCACTGGGCCACCAACAACGCCAGCGGCGGCGCCGCGGGCGGCACGCCGGCGGCGGCCCGCGTGAGCAGCCTGAAGGAGGATGATCCGGCAGTCGCCGGCCGGGTGTCTCGCCTGAGGTGTGTGTGTGTGTGGTGGTCGTGGTGGTGCATGCGGGCGTGCGGGGGTGCGGCCGCAGGAGGGGCAAGGCTGGAGCATGGGCGGTCAACACGCGCGGCTGCTGCCACTCCCTTGCCGTGGCTGCCCAGCCTCCTGTGCCTCCTCCCTCCTCTCCATGCCTCCTCACTGTGTGCTGCCTCTGCCTCCGCCCTACCGCGCGTGCAGCCTGTCCGAGCGCCCCACCTCCACCTCCCCGCTGCCGCACGCCACCTCCCGGCGCTCCACGGGGGCAGACAGCCACCGCAGCTGGTCGCGGGCCGACTCTGGAGAACCTGGTGAGGAGCTGGCAGGCATGCAGGGGTTGTTTATGAGGTTTGGCGGAGGGATGAGGGGCGGGAAGCGGGCGCATGCCTTGCCCCAGCTCCTGCCCTGCCCCCGCTCCCTGTCCTGCCCAACCACGCACGCAACACACACTTTCCCTCTCTTCGCCCGCAGAGGGTGCTGAGCGCGAGAGCTCGGTGGAGGTTCATGAGTTGCCCAGCGACGACGATGATGAGCTGGACAGCCACCTGGCAGCGGCGGTGCAGGCAGTAGGTGGGTGTGGTTGGTGTGGGACGAGCGGTGGAGCAAGAGCGGCAGCAGCGTCAGGCGAGCGCCTCTCCTGCCCGCCGCCCACGCCGCCGGCCGCACCCCCGCCTCCCGCCTGACGCTGCTGGTGCTGCTGCTGCGGCTGCTGTGGTGTTGCAGAGGAGGAGAAGAAGGCCAAGGCCACTAAGTTTAAGCTGCCCAAGGCCTTCCAGCGCCCCGGCTCCCGCGGCTCGCAGGCGGCGACGCCTGCGCCTGCCGCGGCTGGCGCTGGCGGCGATGCGGGCGAGGCTGGCGACCTGCCCAGCCCAGGCAGCGACGCCGGCAGCGGCAGCGTCTTTGCGGCGGCCTCCGCAGCCGGCGGCAGCGGCCAGAGCGGCGGCGAGTTCGACCCGGTGAACGCGCTGCAGGATTTTTACGGCCCCGGCGCCGGCCCAGCCCCTGGCGCCGACCCCGCCTCCCCAGGCTCCCCCACGCTGTCAGCCGGCCTGCAGTCCCCGCCAGGCTCGCGCAGCGGCGGCGGCGAGCTGCTGAGTCAAGCAGACCTGGTTGACTATCCCTACCTGATTGATGGCGACCCCACGCCCGCAGCCTACCTGCTGCTCTGCTGCGCAGACTACCTGCGCCTTTACCCGGCAGGTGCAGCGGGGTGGGGTGGGAGCTGCTGCCGCACCCTAGACCTGCTTTCTGCATTGCTGGCCGGGGCCGCTTGGCCCCGTGTGCCAGCCTCCCCTGCCCTCGCCCCCACACTATCTTCCTCTCACACACGCGCCACCCCAGCATCCTCAAGCACAATCCTCACCACCCTGCCCTGCCCTGCCCTGCCCCGCCCTCGCTTGCCACAGACAACGTCCGCCTGGGCGACCGCAGCACGGAGCGCAAGGCCTCTTTCGAGGCGGGCCTGTGCTTTGCCGCCCCCTTCATGTCGGTCCACGGCCCCGGGGTGGCCAGCGTGGATGCCTCTGACGCCCTGCAAGTGCACAGCCTGCCCGGGCTGGCGCCGCTGTGCCGGCGGCAGCTGGAGGATAGCCGAGTGCTGGGATTCCGGTGGGCGTGCCAGCCAGCCGCCGCAGCAGCCTCCTGCTGCTCCCTGGACGGCCAGCTGGTGCTGGTGGCGCCTGGAAACGAGGTGGCGCGGCTGGCGGTGGTCGCAGACTGCGCCCTGCCCGCCGCGCCGGCAGCCGTGTACAGCCTGCGAGTGGCTCAAGCCGCGGCGGCCGCTGCGACTGCGCGGCGGCCAGCCGGCGCCGGCGGCGCGGCCGCCGCGGGCGGCTATCCGGTGCGGGTGGAGGCGCCGGCTGCCACGGCGACGGAGGCCGGCGGCGACGACGGCGGCTCCGCGTCGCCGGTGGGCGCCGGCGCGGCAGCCAAGGGCTTTGGCCGCTTCTTTGACCAGGCAGCCTCCACCGTGACTGGGCTGGCCAGCACCGCCATGCAGGTGGGTTGGGAAGGTGTGGTGGCTGCGGGCATGGGAAGGCGTCGCGGGGTTTGGGCATGGCAAGGTGTTGAGGGGCATGGGCCACAGGGAGCAGAAGCAGCTGCCGCCGCTCTGTGGTCTGCGCTTCTGCTGCCTGCCTTCCACCCGTGGTTGCCTGTTGTCTCCTCCCTCCCCTGGCTGTGCTCAGGAGCTGGACCGGGCTCGCGCGGCGGGCCAGACGGCGCTGCAGCGGCTGGGCACGGCGGCGGCGGGCGAGGCGCCGTCGCGCGCGCTGCCCCCGCTGGCCGTGCTGTTTGCCACGCCGGTGGAGCCCCTGGAGGATGATCTGGAGTACATGCCTGAGAGGTGGGCTTTGTGATGTGGCTGTATCAGCAGTGCTGCATTTGTGGAGTGTCTGGCGGTACAGGTTGGTGGTGGAGAGTGTGTGCGTGGGTGTGTGGTTTGGGGGGCATCGCTGGGCTCTTCCTCATCTTTTTTGTATCTCTCCCGCTGCTGCAACGCCTGCAGCGACGCCGCCTCCGAGGCCGCCTCCAGCAGCAGCGGCGCAGCGCCGTCGGCGGCCGCCGCGGCCGGCGGGGCGGTGGTCGCCGGCGCGGCGGCGGCGGCGGCGCCGCCGCCGTCTGCTGCGCCGCCCGCCCGCAAGGCCCCCCACTCTTTGGTGTCCCCCCGGGAGGCGGCAGCCAAGCTGAAGAACCTGCTGCCTGTGGGGCGCAGCAAGAGCGAGCGGGCAGAGCTGCTCGAGCGAGACGCGGCGGCGGCCGCCGTGGCCGGCGGCGGCAGCAGCAGCGCGCGCAGCCCGGGCGGCGGCGGCGGCGGCGGCTGGACCGGGGCCGGCAAGGACAAGCCCGGCACGGCGTCCTACTCCCGCAGCGCCTCTGAGATCAAGCGGGCCTACGGCCGGCCGGGCGCCAGCAGCAGGCACGCCTGGGCCCGCACCCTCCCCCTCGCACTGCCTTCCCTCTCATACCCTCCCGTCTCCTTCCCTCTCGTACCCTGCCCTGTCTCCCTCTCCACACGCCGCCTTCGGATGCTACGCTCACCCCCTGCCCCTCGCTTGCCACCTCCCCGCGTGCAGCGCGGCTGGCGCCAAGGCGGGGGACGTGAGGGGCGTCATGGAGCAGAACCAGCGCATGCTGGCGGAGCGCGGAGAGCGGCTGGCGGCGTTGGACGAGCGCACGGCGGCGATGCAGGGCGACGCAGAGGACTTTGCGTCCATGGCGCGCAAGCTGGCGGAGATGCAGGCCGCCAAGAAGTGGTACCAGCTGTGAGGGGGCAGCCTGCGGTGCGGGCCTGCTGAAAGGGGGCGGCGCTGCCGCATCCGCGCGCCGTGCCACGGCGCAGTTTTTATAAAGAGACTGATCCCATTCGGCCCGTATCTCGCTCTGAGGGCACCGTGTGCCGGTCGGATCGAACGTGCGCTGCCTGCCTCGCCTCGCTTGTAACCCCGACAGGTGGCCAGTTCAGAGACGGGTGCGGCGGGCGGGCGGCGGTGGAGAGCGCTTCGCTGGCACGCCACATGGCGGCGGTGTCCATCCCATCATCGCCTGATAGGGCTGCATCCGGCGATACATCAAGAGGATCGCTCTTCAACCAGGTCGTCCTGTAGCCGCAGCAGGCTGTGCGAGGCGAACGGAACGGCAGAACGGCAGCCTTCCTCTGCTAGCAGCAATCAATCAGGCGAGGCCGGCCTGCGACTTGCACGGTGATCCGTGAGATATTGCGGCCGGCAAAGGACGGGGGCGGCATGGCCACCGCCGCTGCCGCCACCCGCCTGCCAGCGCAGCTCGGCCATTCGAGAAGCACCCCAGAGCCAATCCAGATCAGACAGCTCATCCAAACACTTTCTTGTTCTCTGCATCGCGCTCTACCCCATCCCAGGGCTGCAGCAAGCAGGCAGGCAAAGATGGCGGCGGCGGCCGCGGGCGGCGACGGCCCCTCCGCAGCTCGCCGCTTCAACTCCACCTTCTCCTCGCTGCCAACCACTATCTTCGAGCAGATGAGCCTGCTGGCGGCCAAGCACCAGTCCACCAACCTGGGGCAGGGCTTCCCCGATAATGAGCTGGAAGGGCCGGAGTCGATGAAGAAAGTGGTCAGCAGGCAAGCCAGGGGCCCCCGGGGTGCCGTGGCCTTCCAAAGCAGGATGGCGTGGTCCTGCCTCTGCGCTGCGTCCTGGCGCTCCATCCCCTGTGCCGCCTTCTTCACGCGCCGGGAGCAGATGATGTGGCTGATGGCCGGCTCCGGGGCCCCTGTTGTGGTCCCTGCTGCGCAGCTCCCTGTACGAACACTCCAACCAGTACCCGCCGCTCATGGGCCTGCCCGAGCTGCGGCAGGCAGTGGCGGCGCACAGCGCGCGCCACGCGGGCATCCCGGTTGACTGGCAGGCGGAGACGCTGGTGACAGTGGGCGCCACCGAGGCGCTGGCGGCGGCCTTCCTGGGGTTGCTGGATGCTGGGGATGAGGTGCGTCTTCGCCCCTGGGGGCTGCCAGTGCTGGTCTAGGGCTGGGCTGGGATGGGCAGCGGGGTGGAGGGAGAGCAGCAGCTCTTGCCCACCGCCTGGGCCACCGTCCCTAATCCCCGAGCGCTGCATGTTTGTGTGTGTTGCTGCCCGGCCCTGCAGGTGATCTTCTTCGAGCCCCTGTACGATTCTTATGTGCCCATGGCGCGACGGGCGGGAGCAATACCGCGGTAGGCACATCGACCTGACGCAGTTGCTAGATTCAGAGTAGCAGCCGAGTAGCAACACCCTGGCAAAGCAAGCAGCGGGGTGAACAGCCGCTGCTCGGGTGCGCCTGGCCTGCAGGATCGTGCAGCTGTATCCGCCCGCCTGGAGCATAGATGCAGCGGAGCTGGAGGCAGCGTTCAGTCCCCAGACCAAGCTGCTAGTGCTCAACACTCCGCACAACCCTACCGGCAAGGTTGGTTGGCGGGAGATGCGTTGTTAGTAGGGGCCGCAGCAGGCTTGCACCGGCTCACTCGTGCTGATGCACATGTGCAGGTGTTTGGGGCAGAGGAGCTGCAGCTGATTGCCGACCTGTGCCAGAAGCACGACTGCCTGTGCCTGCTGGATGAGGTATGTGGTTGTGGGAGGGGCTGTTCCGCCCTCTGTCTGCGCTTGCTGTTTTTCTCTCTCCCTGGCCTGCTTGCCTGCCCGACACGCCGTCCCTGGCATCTAGTGCCAGCATGGATGGAAACGTATTGGCTGCAGGTGTATGAGCACTTGGTGTTCCCCGGCACCCGCCATACCAGCCTGCAGAGCCTGCCAGGCATGCGGGAACGCTGCTTGCGGGTAGGCTCCGCCGGCAAGACCTTCAGCTTCACTGCTTGGAAGGTGGGGGCCTCCCACCTACCGTGAGGAGCAGGCGCACGTGCTGGCATGCCGGGCGCCAGGCAATCACCCACACCACTCGCAAGCACCGCTGAGACTGACGCCCCTCTTGGGCCACGCTCTGCCTGGGTGTGCGCAGGTGGGATGGCTGTCAGGCCCGCACGATTTACTGGCAGCAGTGACCAAAGCGCACCAGTTCCTGATCTTCACCGTGCCATCAGCACTACAGGTGGGCTCCCATTGTGGCCGGCCAAGCGCTGGGTGCCCCCTGCACTAGGAGGCTCCATGGCCTGCGCGTGCCCCAGCACCACAGCCACTTTGGGTCACATACACCAGGGCCAGCAACCATGACCAAGTGGGCCGCAGTTTGAGGTGTTGCCTGCCTCCCCTGGTCCAATGTTTACGCCTGCCCGCGTTGGTGCTGACTGTTGCGCAGCGGGCGGTGGCATATGGGCTGGAACAGGAGGAAGCTTTCTGTTGCGGGCTGGGGGCGGCACTGAGCAAGAAGCGGCAGCTGCTGGAGGGCCAGCTGGCAGAAATTGGGTTCGCAGTGCTGCCCGCCCAGGCGAGTGCCTGCACTGTTTGCAGCTGGGCTGCCTGGACCCATGCCCGCCTTACCCGCCAGCCAGGAAGCAGCGAAATGCATGCGCTTGCTGGTGGGAAAGGCTGCTGCATGGTGCCCAGTCCAGCTGCAATCCCATGTGCGCCCCCTTGCGTGTCATGCAGGGGACGTACTTCCTGGTGGCAGACTTTGCGGGGCTGCTGCCGGCCGGTAGCAGCGAGGACGATGTGCAGTTCTGCCACCGGCTCACGGTTGAGGCAGGGGTCACCCTCATCCCTGTCAGCGCCTTCTACGCCGACAGGTGAAGGGGTAGGGCAGGCTGTATCTAACGAGGGGTTCATACAGATGGCTAGAGGCCGGCTACCTGGCACGACGGGCCGTGCAGCGGGGCGGAGGGGGCAAGCTGGCCTTTCTTTGTTGTTTGTTTACCGCTGCCCCGCCCTGCCTGCAGGGCCGCCACGCCGCGCACCCTGGTCCGCTTTGTGTTTTGCAAGACTGACGAGAAGCTCAACACGGCCTGCGGCAAGCTGCGCACCTACTTCGGCCGGCAATAGCAGCTGGGGGCAGCTGCGTGTGTGTGTGTGTGTTTTACAGGGATTGGGCACATTAATGTGCTGGGGCCGGACCCGCTAACCCTTGCCGGCTGTCCAGAGCGAGGAGAATCTGGCCGCCGATGGCATCCCGGGGAGGCTCCGTCTTGCAAGCGCCATGCCGATCTGCCGGGCAGCCGTCCGCCGCCCACATGCCGCCACGACGGTGCCGTGAGGCAAAGTCCCAGCCAGTGTTCCGGCTGGGGTTCGAACTCGTGCCTGTTGGTATCACCCACCGGCACTCATCCATGCTCCCGGGGTCCGGCGGGGGCGGCGCTGGCGGCAGCTCGTACCGCTGGGCCAGTGGCTTACGAGAGCATGCGAACACCGTGCATCTGTGCTGATCAGCATTAGCAGGGACGAGTCGCTGAGGCGCGGCGGGTACTGAATGTCTCACATGAAGATTTAACTTTAGGAAGCTGCCCGCCATGCCGCCACCTCGCCAGCGGCGCGAAGTGCAGTAGCCACCCGAGGTGCCCCCATACCAATTGGCCTCTCATGGCCTAACATGCTTCTTGCAACCTGAACACCTGTCCCTGACCAACCCTGGTTGCTGGATGGGTTAAGTGTAGTTTCTCGAGAAGAGTGCGTGATTTCTTGAGAAATCAGTGAACACTCTAGAGGATGAATGGGCTGTATACTCCCATCGCTGGGGACCTCACGGTGGCCAGCGACCCATTCCGAGGGGCGTCCACCACTTTGCAGGAGCACCGGAACGAGGAGCTGCACGACCTGCAGGTGCGTGGGAAAGTGCGAGAGGGAATTGACAAAGAGACGCCAAGGGGGGCACATTCATGCAACCTGCCGCCGCCAGCCGGCGGTGGTAGCTGGGAAGGGCCAAACCCACCCTGCCTGCCGTCGCGCCGCGCAGGAGGCGGCCCTGACCAGGAATGCCAAGCCCAAGCCCTCCGTAGTGACGGAGGGGCCCTTTGGGCCGGATGGGGCCGCGTCCTGGCGGCGCCTCGTACGCCGCAAGTCGATGCGGGAGGCTCTGGTGCTTGAGATCAGCAGGCAGGCCAAGGAGGAGGAGGACCAGGTGATGAGCCTGATGATTCGGGTGCGCCAGCGCTTTGACCAAGCCGGCGTGCCCATGCAAGACGTCCAGATCCGCTTCCGCAACCTGTCGGTGGTTGGCATGGCGGCGGTCAAGCACCCCACGCGGTCAGCCAAGGGGCTGCTGGTGGAGGCGGCACAGGCGAGGCGCCGCAGTGCCTGTTCAGCTTGACTGGGCTGCCAATGGGGGCCACCGAAACCAGTCTGGATGCTGCCCTCTCAGGCACCACCTGCCCAGTGGCTCGCTCCCCTCTGTTCCTGCCTGCAGCAGCTGCGGCACGCCCTCAGCGGCATCCCCACCCGCGGCATGCGGGAGGTACGTGTGCTGGACGGCATCTCCTCTGTGCTGAAGCCAGGGCGCCTCACGCTGCTGCTGGGCCCGCCTGGCAGCGGCAAGACCTCCCTTATGAAAGCCCTCTCAGGGCAGCTGAAGCGGGACAAGGGGCGCAAGGTGGGGCTGGAACATCTGTGGCTGGAGGGGTGCATGGCTGGGTGCTGGAGGCGGGCACGTTGTGGTCCCTAAAACCAAGCCGCCGTTCCTGCTGGTGCCATGCCAAAGCAGGTTGTGGCCGACGAGCTGACCTACAACGGGCTGTCCTTTGGGGAGTTTGTGGTGGAGAGGTCTGCGGCCTACATCAACCAGAACGACATCCACTTTGGGGAGCTGACGGTCACGGAGACCCTGCGCTTTGCCGCGCTGTGTCAGTCCTCACGCACCCGCGTCCGTGAGCGGCAGCAGACGTGCCCTGCTACCTGCCAGACTGCCTGCCTGACGCTGCTGCTGCGCCCGGGCCTGCGCCGTGCTCAGCTCGCTCCCTCATACCCTGCATCTGCCCTCTCTGTCCATGTCTGGCTGCCGCTGTGTGTGCAGCCGCCGAGAAGCTGCTGGAGGAGAAGGAGCAGGAGCTAGGCATCATCCCAGACCCTGCTGTCGACACCTACATGCGAGCCATGGGCCAAGGCTACCGCCTGGCTGCCGACATTGCCGTCAAGGCGCTTGGCCTGGAGGGATGCGCCAACACTCTGGTGGTGCGTGGGCAGGGCTCAGGGCAGGGCTCCACCTGGCAAGTTGCTGGGCGTGGCCTGGCCGGGCCAGGCATGGAATCAAGCCGCAGATCGGCTGGCGGCCAGGGCAAACTGGCTGATGGCGCGTGCCGCCTGCCTTGCTGCAGGGCAACTCCATGATCCGCGGCATATCGGGGGGGCAGCGCAAGCGTGTGACGTCTGGCGAGATGCTTGTGGGGCCTTCCAAAGTTCTGTTTGCTGACGAGGTAAGGCTGCTGATGTGGCGCTGGCACCCATGATGCTGAGGTGGCAGAGGCATTACATGCATGCATTGCATGCATGCACCGTCGCCTGCGTGCTCGCTGCTCACAGCCTGATCCCGCCATCCACGCATGCCGCTCTGATGCGCCCTGCGCTGCCGTGCCGCTCCCGCAGATCTCCACCGGCCTCGACTCGGCAACCACCTTCGAGATCTGCAACCGCCTGCGTGCCTTGTGCCACATTGTCAGGGTGCGCACCCCATGGGCTGCCCTGCGTCGACAAGGGCAGCACCAGCTGCTGCTGGCGTGGCATCGGCGCTTGTCAAGCCATCGGGTGTGCACCCAGCAGGCACCAGCTGGCGTGCTGCTTGCCTGCCAACTGCCCTGCAGAGCACGATCCTTGTATCTCTTCTCCAGCCCACCCCCGAGACCTACGGCTGCTTCGACGACGTCATGGTGAGCTGGCAGCGCTCAGCGCCAGCTCAGCAACTTAAATTCACGCACTGCCCACAGTGCGCTCCTCAGGCGCCTGCTGATGGCAACTCTCACCTCCTGCCAGCAGTGACTTTCCACGTACTGCCAGTGCCCTGCCCGCCACACTGCTAGCTTCTCCCTGCCAGCCGTCCTGGCATCCTGAACCCAGCGCCCCCACGCTCCCTGCCCAACCACCTCTTCCCTGCTCCCTGCAGCTTCTGTCTGGCGGTATTCTGGTGTTCCACGGCCCTCGGGAGCTCATCCTGCCCTTCTTTGAGTCCCAGAGCTTCAAATGCCCCGATGACAAAGGCGCAGCAGACTTCCTGCAGGAGGTCACCACCGGCGGCGAGCAGCGGGTGGGTTGCCCTCCTGCCTGCAGCTGCCTGCTGCCAGTCCCAAGGCTGCCTTGCTGCCTGTCCAGCGTGCTGTCGCCCCTCCCATCACATCCTCCTGCCCCCTGCTCACTGAACCATGTGTTTGGCACTTTGCTGCAGATGTACTGGGCTGGGAAGGGCGAGTACAAGTATGTGTCGGATGCTGAGCTGGCAGACGCTTACCGGGCCACCGAGACCGGCCAAGCCTTTGCTGAAGAGCTGAAGCTGTCGCCGGAGGAGGAGGTGCAAGGGCACGGCGAGCTGGCGGTGCACACGTGAGCAGGGAGGGCGGAGGAGAGGGCGCTGGCGGCCCAGCCACCTGGCAAGCTGTCGGCATCTGTTGATGCCCTCCTGTCCAGCCGCCAGCATGCGCCATGGCAACAGTGGCATGCCGTTCCCTGCCCCCATGTGCTCCTGCTCAACCCCCCCGCTGCCGCAGGTACGGACAGGACCAGTGGACGCTGTTCAAAGCCTGCCTCGGCCGCCAGACCAAGCTGTTCATGCGCAACAGAGCATTCATCGCGATCCGCATGTTAGGCTGCGTGCCAGCCATGGGTGCCAAGTTCCCCTTGCCTGTCAGGAACCTTGCAGGGTGTCCCGCCTTCCACCTTGCTGCTACCTGCCACTCTGAGAATCCCATCCTCTGCCCCCAACCGTTCCCCTGTGGTCCCGCAGAGGGCAGTGCATCATCATGGGGGTCGCCGTCGGCACTCTGTTCTTGCAGCAGGGCCGCGACACACTGGCAGATGCCCAGGCGAGCGTGCCATGCATCGCCTGGCATTGCCGACATGAGTGCGCTCCTGGTGCCGTAGCGGCTCACTGCGTCAGTTGGCGCTTGCACTGGCAGTGGTCGATCGCAGGTGCCAGATGGCAGGGCGAGCTTGGCACGCCGCTCCTCTGCGCCTCAGCCACGCTGAGCTCGAGCCTGCATATGTCTGACCCCCCATGCTCGTCTGTCCTCCTCCTGCCCCTGCAGATGTACTTGAGCGTCTCCTTCTTCTCCATCATGACCCAGTTCATGGTTTCCTTTGCCGCCCCCGGCCTGCTCATCGAGCGCCTACCCACCTACTACAAGCACCGCGACGCACACTTCCACCCCGCATGGTGGGCCGGCAGCCGCCGGGTCTCTTGCTTCTGTCTTGGCGGTGCACCCCCCCTCCAGATGCCCCCCCTGCACTGCTGTTTGAAGAGAGCTTAACGGGCACCCGCCATTGCCGCCACCCGCGCCCGCAGGTGCTTTGCGCTGCCCGAGATCCTGCTGCAGATGCCGCTCATCGCCACGGAAGCCACCATCTGGACGGCGATGATTTACTTCATGGTGAGCGGCATTTCGCTTGGCGCGATGAATCATGCACTGCTATGCCTCACAGCGCACATGCGCACTCGTGCAGCACCACCATCATCCCCCTCCCCGCTCCCCTGGTTCGCCCCCCTGCCCAGGTCGGCTTTGTCGTCTCTGTGCGCCTGCTGGTGTTCTGGGGCATCATGTTTGTGGCGGGCGTCTGTGGCCTCTCCCTCTTCTTCCTGCTCGCCGTCTTTGCCAAGACGATCACCGTGGCGGCGGCGCTGCAGGTGGGCAGCAGCCAGGGTAGCTGAGATCCTGCTTCTCTCAACAGGAAGCCTGGCATGCATGCAACCGTGCACGGCGCTCGCCACCTGGCGCCTGCCCAAGCCAGCCAGCCGTGGGCAGGCTGTCCCATGCCGCCTGCGCTCCTTCTAACTGTAGAACCTGTGCATCCTGATCTTCACAATCTCTTCTGGCTTCATTGTGAATTTTGACGATCTGAATGGTCCCTGGAAGGGCGTGTGTGAGTGTGCGACAGCAAGCCGCGTAAGGCTGGCAGCCTTGAGGGAACCCCTGCATGCACGCAGTGATTCCGGCCCGGCACGCTGCTGACTTTCTAGAACAACGTGGACACCGCCGCCGCTTCGCCACTGCAGGGTACGCCAACCCGGTCGCCTACTTTTTGCAAGCTCTGGCGGTCAACGAGCTGGAGTGCGAGAACTGGGACACCCCCGCGCGGGGCGACTCGGGCCTCACCCAGGGGCAGCTCTTCCTGGAGCAGCGAGGCTATTTTCTTGGATACCACTGGGTGTGGCTGGGCCTGATCGTCTGGGGCATCGGCTCCACCCTGCTCAACACCTCCCTCTTCATGACAGTCTCCTCCTTCCTCACCACTGGTGGCCGCAAGCAGGTGGCATTCAACAGGGCCAACGAAGGTAGGCACAGGATTTTTGAAGGTATGCCATGCCAGAGCACAGCAGGCAGGGGATGCTACCCTGCATGAGCAAAGGTGCCCGCTCATCTTCCCGACCTGCACCATGCTCCTGCCTTCTGCGCGTGCCGTGCAGATGCCAGCTCAGCAACAGGCGGGAAGGAAGTAGAGAAGGATGCCGCAGAGCATGCCATTGCTGCTGCCGGCGACGCCGAGGAGGGCGGCGTGGCGCCCTCTGGCGGCGGCGGGAAGTCTGCGCTGCCCTTCACCCCCGTGCGCATGACATTTCAAGACCTCAAGTATTCGGTTCCGCTGCCCTCGGTACGCCCTGGGGCGCTGGAAGCACGGCTTGAGTTCCCCCGACATGTGCTCAGCCAACCGCAATGCTGGCTGCAGGGCTATGAGTCCATCGGGGCCGACGACGATTCGAGCGACCCGCACGCCGGCCGCCTGCTCCTGCTCAGGGGCATCAGCGGCAGCTTCCGGCCCGGCGTGCTGACCGCGCTGATGGGCTCTAGCGGCGCGGGGAAGTCTACGTTGATGGACTGCCTCGGGTCAGCGACTTTGTTTGCCTGCTGCGATCGCTGCTCTTGCCCTCTTTCGCCGCCGCCGCCGCCGCTGCCGCCGCCGCTGCCGCCGCCGCTGCCGCCACCTCTTCTGCTGCCGCCACCTCCGCTGCTGCTGCCCTCCTCTGCTGTTGCTGCCAACTCCAGCCTGCTGCCATGCTGCTGCGGACGCGAGGCACTGCTGCCTCATCCCGCAGCCCCTCCTGGTGTGTACTGCCACCCCCTGTACTTCTCGCAGTACCGCTGGCCGCATTACACACACCTACACCCCTCCCTATTTTCAAGTCATAATTTTAAAGTGTCGTAAGAGGCATCTATTTTCCTGAAACCCCCTTCTGGGAGCCCGTCTCGAGCCGCCGCCAGCCGGCCCGCCTGCGCCGCCGCCGCTCACAGATCGCCCGTGGCGGAGCGCATGATCCAGCTCCTCAGCCGCCTCCTCCGCCGCCGTAACCGCGGCCCCATCCTTTTCTCTGCAGCCTGCGGAAGACGGGTGGCAAGATCACTGGCGACATCCGCGTGAACGGCTTCCCGCAGCAGCCTGCCACCTTCAACCGTGTGATGGGGTGGGAGCAGCTGTGCGCCACAGCTGCCTGGCTGCATCTGCCACGTGCATCTGCCTGAGGCGTGGCCTCCATGCTAGATGCTGGCAACAGTGCATCAGTGCATCACCCTCCACTTTGTTGATCCTGCAGGTATGCCGAGCAGTTTGATATTCATGTGGCAGAGGCCACAGTGCGAGAGGCCCTCATGTTCTCCGCACGCCTGCGCCTTCCAAAAAGCGTGCCAACCACCGCCGCCGAGGCATTTGTGGAAGAGGTGGGGATTGGTGTGGTTTGTGGGTATGAGCCGGTGTCGGCTGCAGCCTAGTCGTGCAGGAATGCCTGAAGCTGGGCGCTACACATGCAGCGGAGAGTTCTTGTCCTGTGCCTGCGAAGATTGCTTTCAGGGAGTTTATGGAGCTCCCAACAGCAATGCTGCCTATGGGCGGCAATTTGATGCTGCGCACAGGCTACGCGTTCCTGTCTCCCTCACTGCCTCTTCTGCTCAGATGATGGACGTGGTGGAGCTTGGCCGCCAGCGGGATGCCATTGTGGGGCTGCCCGGAGTGAATGGGCTGAGCGTGGAAAAGCGCAAGGTAGGGAGGCATTCCGTTTTCCTGGGCGGTGCTGCGGGGCTGCTATGCTGCTGCCGCACTTCAGCTGCTGCCAATCTGCTTCGCAAGTCGCTGCCCCCTTTGGTGGCACCTGCGCCCGTGCTCACGCGCCAAGAGTGCACGCCCTGCCTGCAATCAACCCTTTTGCGTGCAGCGCCTCACGATTGCAGTGGAGCTTGTGGCCAACCCGAGCATTGTTTTCATGGAGTGAGCGCAGATGCTGTGCTGCAGTTCTCTCGGCCGGTGTGCTGCACTGCTGGTTCTGTGTCTGCCTGCCAGACCCTTCCTGAGTCCCTCAACCACAGGCTGACCAGCCTGCTCCCTGCCCTGCCCTGGCGCAGCGAGCCCACCTCGGGGCTGGATGCCCGCGCCGCCGCCATTATCATGCGCGCCGTGCGGCGCATCACCAGCACTGGCCGCTGCGTGGTGTGCACCATCCACCAGCCCTCCTGGGACGTCTTCAAGGTGGGGCGTCGTGCCAGCTGGCGGCAGGGTGCCCCCGTGACGGGTGCCTCCTGGCCTCCCTGCTTCGTCGTCACTGACAGCGCCTCCCAGCCCATCAATTGATGGCCCATGCCCGCCGAGCCTGCCTGCTGCTGCGCCTGTAGGCTTTTGATGAGCTGCTGCTGCTGAAGCGCGGCGGCAGCACCATCTTTGCTGGGGAACTGGGTACAGGGGCCTCCAACCTGGTCTCCTACCTCCAGCAGTTCAAGGCGGTGACCCCCATCACAGCAGGGTGCGGCAGCTACACTGCTTGCATGGCGTTCGTGTGCTGCACTCTGCGCTATTGGGATGCAGCGGGTGTGCTGCTCCTGCTGGGGGGTGGCATGCTCCATGACAGCTGCCCGTAGCTGCGATCACAAGGGCTCGAGATGCGGCCACACCAACCTAGCATCAAGCCCTGCCTGCCTCGCCTGCAGCTACAACCCCGCCACCTGGATGCTGGAGGTGACGTCAGCCCAGGTGGAGGCCGAGTCTGACCTGAACTTTGCCGATTGCTATGCCATGAGCAAGCTGGCAGAAGCAAACGACAGGGCTGTCGCCTCCCTGCAACGGTCATACCATCCAGAACACACCGGATCCCATCAGAACTCCGAAGTTAAGCTGGATTGGGCTGGATTAGTACTGTGTTGAGGGATCACACGGGAATCCCTAGTGCCGTTGTGTTTAGGCCGCGGCCAAGAAAGGCCTTCTTTGAAGCTCTTCCCGTTGTAGCAGTCAAACTCCTGCGCATTCATTCATTCAGCACACAGCCCGGCCGCCTCTTGCTCGAGGGCGGCCCACTTTGGCCTGGGCAGCCCGGGCCGCCCTCCCCCCCGGGCGCATGTTCGGTGTTGGAGGGGTGTGCCCAGCGATAGGGGGCCCCTGAAGGCATGCGCCGAGGCCGGGAAGCGTGGTTCGGCGCTGCTGCACGCTTGGCGATTTGACCAGAACCACGTGCCGCCGAGTTGCGGCCGCAGTTTCCGGCCCACGGTCTACGGTCGCAGCCACGGGACTCGGCGGCACGGCGTTTGGGCCCAAGCTTGCTGCCGCCGCCGCCGTGCCCGGGGGGCAGCGCGGCGGCGGCGGCGGCACGCTGCGACGCCCCCGTGCTGCCGAGCTGCGGCCGTAGTTTCCTGCCAGAAGCCCACGGCCACAGCCACGGGACTCGGCGGCACGGGGTTTCGGTCCACGGCTTGCTGCCGCCGCCGTCGCAGGGGTGCTGCCTGCGGCGGCGGCGGCACGGCGTTTGGGTCCACGGCTTGCTGCCGCTGCCGCCGCCGCAGGGGTGCTGCCTGCGGCGGCGGCGGTAGCGCACGTGGCAACCCCCCGCGTTTCCTTGCCTCCCATCCACCGGACCCCGTCCTGCGCTTCACTTTGTTTAGGGAGGGGCTGCTCACTGCTCATTGCTCATTGCTCATCGCACACTGCTCAACGCTCATTGCCCTATATCCCACC
>NW_005435070.1:483712-488258 GCF_000147415.1 Chlorella variabilis | reverse complement strand
CTGCCCTCATTGCATACATAGTGCGCCTTTCCCTGCTTTTCTAGTGACCTAGCGTTCCGCACTGCCGTTTGGCCAGCCCATGCTCCCGTACCGTTGCGTTTCTCCCCAATGCGCCATGCCACTTTGCCAGTCATACACACGTTTCGATGCGTGCCCTGTCAGCTGCTTGCGTTGCATGTCGCCTTGCTCCACCCCTGTTTTATTGCTTTCTCTGCTTTCGCCCGGTTCCCGTCCCGTTTCGGCGGGGAGTCTATGTTGCAAGCTAGTTCTTGCTTTACCAGACTTTAAGCCCACACAAGCAAGCAGGCGCTGGAGCTAGTGTCTAAACCCTCCGAGAGGGCACAGGTTCGATTCCTCCCATGTCGAAACTTTGTGAGGACAAACGCGGCATAGCTGACCGGCTCAGCGCCAATCCAAGCCAATTCCTTCGGGAACGCCTAATAGAATCGCCAAGGCTTCGGCACAGGCCTCCCCGGGACCCATTCACTACTAGTGGGGGGTACTGCACTTGGCGCGTCGGGCAGATCAAATAATGGTCTAAAGCTAGACGTTAAAACCGGGAAGTTAAGCTTGTGGAGGCTCTTCCCCACCTTTACCTTTACCTTTACCCTGCGTGAGCCGCGGGAGGACGAGACAGATCTTCGGCTGCAAGACCTGGCTGCTGCGTCAGTGCTTGTGCAGGTGGGCTGGGCTGCAACCCTGTGTTACAGTCACCCCGCTATGATAGGCCGCGTGAGCAGACCTTGGGCAGGGGGCACACGTGATCAAGGGGCATCAAGAGAGGGGGTGGACCATGGAGCACCCTCTCCATGGCTCCGACCACCCTCCCCCCAGCTGAGCGTCCCAGGGTCACCCCACCCTGGCCCCGCTCCCCGTCCTGCCGGACACGCAACCCCCACAACGTGGTGGGGGACGTGGGGATCCTTAGCAGCTTAGGCCTGCCAGGCCGACGGGTGCCGATGCTGGTGCGGGCTCCCGGCGGCAGGCAGCGCCGCCGCCGGGCACTCAAATGGCATGGGGCACATGGGCCCCCATGCCCGCACATCTCCCAGGCACATGAAAATACCAGAAGGCTGCACATGTAAGGGTGCATGCATTGCAGGCAGGAGTGCAAAGTGGCCTGCCGCGGCGGTCGGCTGTGCCATTACTCAGTCAGCCGCCGCTACCGTGCCGGGCTTGGCGTTCCCATGCCAACATGCCGGCGTGCCATCGCGCAAGGGGCCAGTGAGTGTGTGAGGTGGAGGTGGGGGTGGTGGGGCTGCCGCTGACCGTTGCTTGCTGACGCTGACGCTGCTCTTACCTGCGGGGGGAGGGGGTGGGTCGGGAGCCAAGGCCGGGCAAAAGATGCCTGGGCCCTACTCAAGGGAACCGGGGGAGTCACTGTGCCAGGGCAGCAGCATGCTCCTCATGGCACCGGTCGGCAAACCGGGCCAGCCGGCCCTGCCTGGCCTGGCCGAGGAAGGCGGCCAGGGAGGGCAAGGCGTGGCCGGGACTGTGGAAGAGCTCAGCATACTCCTCCCTCAGCCCAGCGTATAGGGGGCAGTCATACACTGCGTGGCGTACGTCCTCTAGAGGGGCCTGGCAGTGGGGGCATGGGCGCTGGGTGCGGTCCAGCCGCTGCCACCGGCCTGTCTCCTCAGCCATCCAGTGCGACCCCGTGCGCCACTGCGCCAGGCGCACCCGGCGCCGGCGCTCGGGCACATCGCACAGGAACGACGCAACCCGCACGAGGGGCTGCCGTTCTGCATGCTTTGCATACCTGGGCACCCACCTGAGAAGTGGCGGTGGGATCCAGCATCCCATTGTTGCCAATGAAGGCCAGCCAGCTGTGCAACACGCAAAGGACCTTCCTGGACGGTCCTGTACTGCAGACCCGGGAGCTGCTTCTGCGTGACTTCCGGCAGTACAACCGCCTGCTCAACTATGTTGGCACCAGGATGGGCATCACACTCATCATCGCTGTGTTCTTCGGAACCGTGCTGGCGGGACAGGTGAGGCTGCCAAGCGGGCGGGTGCCACAAGGGAGGCGGGCAGTGGGCACATCTTGCGAGCAAGGGTGCTCAACGCAGGCAGGATGCCTCACCTACCTTGGGCAATGCTGCGCTTCCTTGTTGCAGGGTGACAACGCTTACACCTACAACGGGTGAGCAAGTGGCAGCGTGGAGCGCCTTGCCAAGTGCATTGGCGTCAGCTCGTCGGCCAAATCCACCACCCGCCCACCTAAGCTTCCTGTGCTCCGCTGCTCCTGCAGAATCTTGAACATCATGGGCATGCAATACAGCAGTGTCATGTTCATTGGCATCCTGAATGCAATGATGGTGCAGTCGATCATCTCGGTCCGCAGGTGGGCCCTCCATTTGGTTGCAGGTTGTCTGGCACGTGTTTCTGTATGCAGGCCAGGAAGGATGGTGACTGCAGCGCAGCCCATGTGCCGTGCCAAGTATGCGCTCAGGCATGCGTCGTACAGCTTCCTTCCGGACCCCTCCACATGCCTCACCATTTGGTTGTCGGCTGCACCTGCAGGACGGTGTTTTACCGTGAGCGTGCGGGCGGCACCTACCAGGTGCTCCCCTTCTCTGCGGCTGAGTTTTTGGTGGAGGTGCCCTACCTGGCGGTACAGGCAGTACTGTACTCCTGTGTGCTGTACTGGTGCGCGACTGGCTGCCATAGCAAGGGCCCGGTTCCTGCTCTTCATCTGCTTTCGCCGTTGCCGTGCGCTATCGCTTGCTCGTCAATCGGTTGCAGCAGCTGCCTGGGAGATGGGGAGCCACCCGTCGCATGCCTGGCCGCCACGCTCGCCTGGCCGCACCCAGCATTGTTGCGGCAGGCTGTGCTGCCTCCTGTGTCCAGCTCCCCGATTGCTCTCCCTCCAGGCTGGTGGGGTTCCAGGCCGAAGCTGGCAAGTTTTTCTGGTTCCTGCTCATCCTGTTCCTCACACTCCTGGTCTGGTGAGTGGAAGAGCTGGCTCCCAGTCACACCCCAGGGCTGAGGCACCATTGGAGGATTGAAAGCTGCCAGCATGTCAGGGACAAGGGCCCAACAGCGCACCAGCTGTCTTGGGGTGCAGGACATTCTTCGGCATCCACAACGTCCAGATCACTCCCTCGCTGGCCATCGCCAATGCATTCACTTCCTTCATGTATGGTGCGTGGACGGCTGGCTGCCCGCAGCAGCTGCTGCCGTTACCAGGGAGCCCTGCTGTACCGCACATTGCACTGCCCACCGAACAGTTCGCCTGCCATACCTTCTGACACACGCCACTGCTTCCCTCGGCCTGCCGCCTCCCGCTGCCACAGGCGTGTGGGACCTGTTCTGCGTGAGTGGCAGAGCGGCTGCTGGCAGCTGCCGCCTTGCCGCTGCTGGGCACGCTGGCATGGCCGCAGGGCTTAGCCGCCTGGGCACCTGCGGCCCGCCGTTTCCGACTGTGCCTGCTTGGCGGTGCCTGCTGCAGGGATTCTACAAGCCTCAGTCGCTGATACCCAAAGGATGGATCTGGATGTACTGGCTGGATCCCATCTCCTACACCCTCTATGGGCTCGTTGTTGGCGAGCTGGGAGACAACGAGGACCTCATGGCGGTGAGTGTCTGTCGTTGCCAGCTGCAGCATTTGCTTTTTTCGTTCGCTGGTGCACCCTCTCACCTCCCGCCTGCCCCACTGTAATGTGTGCAGGACCAGAGCCCGCCCATCACCAGGTAGGCCTCCCGATCACCGGTCCCCTCCTGGCGGGGGTCATGCATCCCCCACCCATCATGCATTTCAGGCTTCATCTCCCTCAAACCTCCACCATTTTCCCTCTCGTTTGTCGTGATCGACTCCGGGTAGCCCAAATGCTTCATGACTCCCCCCAAGCTGCACATCAGCGTGCATGAGTCCAACCCTGGGAGGCGCCTTGACAATGAACAGCCGCGCAGGCAGGCATCTAAAAGACCAGGCCAGGCTCCTCCTATAAATCATCCCGGGCAGCGCAGCCGGCGCCATGCCGAGGCGGGGCCAAACACCTCGAGCAGCAGCGGCTGGTGGAGCGAGCGGCAGCAGCGCAGGCACGATGCTTGGGACGACAGGAGAGAGGCGGACGAGCAGATGATGCTGGCCACCACACCGCAGCGGGCGGCGCTGCAGGCGGGGCAGCGGGCGGCAGAAATCCAGCAGGTTCAGGCGCGGCTGGACAGCACGGAGCCACTGCGCTGCTGGCCCACAGCTGGCCGGCATGACGGCACTCCTTGCTGTTTCAGGAAGACTGGAACCATGCCGGCAGTGTATCACGGCCTTGGCGGCGTGGCGGGCTCCCTCGTGGTGCCCATTTTTGAGTGCGCTTTGCACGGCGAGAAGAACGTCACAGCGCACCCGTTCCAGGTTGGCTGCGTGCCCAGCAGCCCTGTGATCAACACTGTCTACCTCTCAGAAGATTTGGTGGAGATGTTCCGGCTGTTGCAGCTCAAAGACGGCGTTGGTGGGCATGGTGGGTTGCGAGCAAACGCCGCCCAGTTTTTGCCGCCAGGCTGTCCACAAATGCACCTGCCCCCCCCGCCGCCCCCCCCCCCCCCC
>NW_005435070.1:481542-483662 GCF_000147415.1 Chlorella variabilis | reverse complement strand
CGCCTGCGCCCCCTACCTTGCCTGCATTGTTTGTGACCTGCATGCGCTACCCTGCCCCCTGGCATTGGCCTGCCTCAACACGCTTGCTCTGCGTCCTTGCAGGCTTCGTGGAGGTTCACAACCTGATGGCAAATCGCCTCGACCCGCAGTACGGCCACCAACCAGCCACCAATACTTGGTTACAGCTTAATGACGAGATGTTGCAGGAGGCTGCACACAATGTGGGCGTCTGGCGGTCATACGTGGCAGAGTTTGTGCGATGTGCCCAGCTGCTGGACACCAGCGACCCCTTTGGCGATTGCTTCATTTGTGCCAGTACGTTCCGCGCCGCGCTGAACGACGGTGAGCAAACAGCGACAGCAATAACAGCATGGGCCCACCACTTCCACTCTTTACAAGCTTGCACCAACTAGATGGCAGGGCATCCCTGCCTTTGCATTCTTGAGATTACATTCTTGCTGCCCAAAGCCACCCCCTTGCCCACATCCCACCCCACTCCCTGCTTCAGGAACCCTTATTGGGCTGTACCGCCTGGCCGTGATGCTTGATGCCTGCCTTAAGCCCTGCCACTTTGCGATGGCCGGCCGCTCGCAGCCACATTGCCCCAGTATTTACACTTTTCTGGCTGCTGTGGCAAGGGGCGTGATCAGCGACTTCGAGTCGGGCAAGCTGAACAGCGAGGCGCAGCAACGCTGGGCCGAGCATTGCGCCGCCAGCGAGGCGAGTGGCGCCTGCAGCAGCAATCTAACATGCAGCCGCCCCTCTGCTAGCGCGCGCGGCGTGGTTGATGTGTCTGGTTTAGCGGGCGTGTTCTGCAACCATTGCGTGGCTGGGCGCGATGCCATGCTGGCAATGCGCACTCCCGAGCAGTGGGAGTACCACATCCGCACTTTCACCAGCGTGTTGCTGCGCCGGCCAGACATCGCGGACGCCTACATCGACATCGGCTGCCGCCTGAAAACGAGCCTGCTAGCGGCGCTGCAGCGCCATGTGGACGCTGGTGACCTGGCACCTGGGGTTTTGGAGAAGGTGAGAAGGCATGGGCGGACCTCTGGCATTCTGGTGGCCACATTCATGCCTAAGGCCGATGCCTCGTGCCCCACGCAGCTGAATGTGATGGTGCCGTGGATGCATGCATTTGACCATGACGTGCCCTGCCAGCTGCAGTTCAGCGGCTTGTACCAGGTATGAAGCCTTCCCTGCAATCAAGCCCTGCCGGCACCTTCCTCCCACGCACAACTGACCCTCACCACATTGCCCATGCTATCTCCCTGCTGCTTGCAGGAAGGCGTGGGTCGCCGTGTTGGAGAGCAGTCTGAGCAAGTTTGGTCGCGTGTGAAGCCTTTCTCTCGTCGCGCGCTACATGGCGCCCCCCCGCTGGTGGGATGGCTACAACTCGTTGTTCGCACTGCTGGGGCAGCTGGTGCAGCGTGACCTGCCGCAGCTGCTGGAAAAGAAGCTGAAGAACATTGGCAACACCATTAGTGCGTTGCGCTGCGTTGTTTGCCTCTCCTGCATTTTGTTCCCTTGTTGTGGCACCAGAAAGCCCCGCCTGTGATGGCTTCCACACACAGGCCGGTGCTGCCTGCGCCCTGCCTGCGCCCTGCCTGCAGGTCAGCACGAGAAGGGGATTGAGGACTTGAGGGTCGAGGCCTCCGCTGCTGGTGTGGCTGATTTGGAGGCAGCGCTGGCTTCTCTTCAACCCATCGGGCCGGCATCGACTGTTGGCATCAGCACAAAGGTGCGCTTGGTAGGTGATTCATATGATGCTGGCGCTGCTGATGTGGCAAAGCCATGCCACCGTCCATCGTCTACAGTGTGCTCCGTTCCGTGCCTGCCACAGGTGCGCTATGTTGAGGCGCTGATGAGGTGGAACGCGCACCAGGAGATGCGCAAGCAGAAGATGGGCTTGAGCATGGTCCTGCAGGGCCCGATGGCTGTGCATGTACATGCCAAGGCCAGCGACAACAAGAAGGAGGAGCAGTTGCGCAAGGCGGTCGTTGCATGCGAGATGGAGCTTCAGATTGATCCAGGCAAGCTTGCTGGGCCGTGTGTTGTTGGATGGGCCCTGTGTTGTTGGCTGTGTGTCTGTTTTGTGCTATTGCGAATGTGCTCAGGAT
>NW_005435070.1:480671-481492 GCF_000147415.1 Chlorella variabilis | reverse complement strand
CTTGCTGGGCACACCCAAGGGCACCGCAGGGGTGCAGGGCAGGCAGAATGGGGTCGAGGGAGCAGCAGAGAGGCGCTAGAGGGGTGGGCCCGGTAGGCGCAGAGAGCGGGCAGGCGGGCTGGGCGGGCACGCAGGCTGGCGCCACGTCAGCACATTTTCAACCCAAAAGGACTTCAGAATCGGCATCAGCGCCCTCAGAAATGGGCGGGTGCAAGTTTGCAGAGCAATCTGAGGGGGGTGAAAAGTAGATGGCTTCTGATGGAGGCCTCAACCCCCCCCCGAAGGACGCTCCCGACAGCCATCTGGTCCAGATGGGTGACGGGCAGCCTGACACCAAATTCCACCAAACTTGCTGGGCACACCCAAGGGCACCGCAGGGGTGCAGGGCAGGCAGAACGGGGGCAGGTCCAAGCAAGTTGAGGCTGCAGAGGGCATGGTTTTGTGGAACCGGCGCCCCGCCGGGCGCCATGGGGCAGCAGAACATTGCCGTGTGCCCTTATACCCTCGTCCCACTGCCTCTGCACTGCCCGCCCTAAACCAATGAGCTCACCTGCCTTCTGCAGTCGCGGCTGCCGCATTGCCCTCATCATAGAGCATGTGGTCTGCAAACTGCTTAGGCGGTTTCCGTACGCGCTTGCCCAGCTGAGCGCCCAACGGCGCGCGCTGCTCCGCTGCCGCTGCCGGAGCCGTGGCAGTGATGCATGCAGAAGCATCAACCTCCGCCTCGGTGTCGCTTTCGTCATCCTCCACGACCTGCTGCCGCAGCCTGCGCCGTGGCGGTGCCGCCTGCACAGCAAGGGATGAGCTGAGTGAGGACCCAT
>NW_005435070.1:473418-478502 GCF_000147415.1 Chlorella variabilis | reverse complement strand
AGAGACTGGCTGGCTGAGCGTGGCCACCAGGCGCACCTGGCGGGGCGTCGAGCTTGCAGCCCGTGACAGCATTCATCATCATCTCAACATGCTTTCCCCCCACGACTTCGGCAGCTGTACAAAACTCCAGAACTCGCAAAAGGAACTGCAAGTTCTCCGCCGTCGCCCCCTCCGCAATGTCGGCAACCATGCGTGGCGTCACCCGCCGCCCGCCGGCGGATGCCACTATCTCCACCAAGAGAGCCTTCAGCAGTGGGCCCATGCCGGCAAGATTGTGCGTTCTAGCCCATCCATTGCTGTTGGAGTATGCAGACTGTAACAGCAGAACGCCCCGCAGGTCAGGATGCGCCTTGGTGACTCTGTCCCAGTTTTGCAGTAGAGCTGTAACATGCTTGTGTTGGGACTTGCTGGTGCCGCCTTTCAGGCGTTTGGCAGACACGCCGAGACTGCTGCCTTTGCCACCAGAGTTGGTCGCTTCGTCGCGGCCCATAGGCCCCGCTAGAATGGCATTTGGGCTACCCGGAGTCGATCACGACAAACGAGAGGGAAAATGGTGGAGGTTTGAGGGAGATGAAGCCTGAAATGCATGATGGGTGGGGGATGCATGACCCCCGCCAGGAGGGGACCGGTGATCGGGAGGCCTACCTGCCATCACGGTGAAGGCATTCATTGAAAGCTACTTTGGCTACAAGGAGAGCTTCAGCTGGTGGCTGGTCCTCATCCTGGCCTCCTTCTCCGTCGCTTTCTTCGTGTCCAGCACCTTTGCGCTGTGCAAGATCAAGTGGCAGAACCGGTAGGGCAGAAGGCGGTGCCCTTCCCTCAGCTCGCTAGGCATGTGGCCAAACGCAGCCCCCTTGCCCATTCTTCATGTTCAAGTGATTTACTTTGCTTTGCCAATAGCAGTTGCTTTCTGCCAAGCATTCCCTGCCATAGTGCTGCACATGCACAGTCAATTTGCGCATTTGGCAACAGATCAACCAAAAGGCAGAGTGGGGTGCCATGGAAGTAAGACGTTGGGGGCTGGATGTGAAGCGCTCCCCTCTGGCGCAAGGCTCACGACCGTGACAGCTGGCAGGCCTGCAGCAGCGGCAGGTCGGCGGCCAGCGCTACGGCGCTGTCAAGGCGCAGCGGCGGATTCTCAATCACCAGCCGCCTCAGGGTGCGCGGCAGCAGGCCGCCGGAGGTGGGTGTGGCTGGCGGGAGCAGGGAGGGCATCTGCAGCAGGCGTGGGCGGCAGAGCAGCAGCTGGACCAAACAGCCATGACCGATGCCGTGCTGCGCTGCCTGGGCTGGGGATCGGCAGCCAAAGCGCCGGCAGCGCTCGCCCACCTGCGAGCCATCGAGCCTCAGCTCCAGGCTGCGCAGCTGCGCCAGGCGGGCCAGGTCTGGAGGCACCCTCAGCGCTCGGATGCCGCGCAGGGTCACACTCAGGTGCTCCAGGGAGGTGCTCAGTGCCACGGCCTGCAGGCAGGCAGCACCAGCCAGTCGGGTCACCAGCAAGCAAACATGCCAGCTGGGCGAGCTGGAGTGGTGGCATTCTGTTCACACGACCTGGCTGGGCTAGACGGGCCGACCCAGCCCCGCTCGCCTGCAGGGCATGTTCAGCGTGCAGGGCGCTTGTGGCCTGGCTGCACGACTCGCTGCCCTCCAGGCACAGGGCAAGGGATCGCAGGTTGGGGAAGGGCAGGCAGGCAGGGTCTCCTGCACAGCGGTGGCATGAACAGCAGCAGATTCAGCTGCGTTGCTGAAGTGCTAGCCTGGGCTGCCAGTGGCTGGCAGCGTCGCTCACCCGCTCTCGCCGCCAGGCGCGGCATGATGCTGCAGACCAGAAGAGGTGCCCCCTGCACTTCCAGCTGCAGTGAGCTCAGGCTGCTGCGGCAGCTGAGCAGCACGCTGACCAGCGCCTGGCACAGCTCGCACAAACTGCAGTGCTGGGCAACATGGGAAGAGAAGTTCGGGAGCTGTGGCCCGACATCCTGCACACCCCCGGGTCTTCACCCGCTGCCAGGCTGCGCCTGGCCTCAGTGCGCTTGCCTGCAGCAGCCCGTGGTGCATCGCAGGCGCACCACCAGCCTCTTCACCAGCCCCTCGCGTGCAGCAAACCACGCCTGCATCCTGCCCAGGGCCACGCTGCTGCTGTAGCCCCTGGCCCTGCTGGCATCGTTAGCGGCGCCGCCGCCGCTGCTGCTGCAGCAGCTGCCTGCTGGGAACAGGTCTGCAGTGCCAACCGTGACCTGCAGCTTGGGCGCTGCCACCAGCCAAGGTTGGAAGTTGGGGTCACAAGACAGGCTTTGGAGTCCAAGGCTGCCGGCGGCCACGCACCGGCCACGCACCGTCTCCCAGAGCTCGCCGGCGGGCATCAGCTGCAGCGCCCGCCGCCAGCTCCTGCTGACCAGGGGCAGCACATGGCGCTGCGGATCGCTGCCGGGCAGGCCGCCGTCGCCGCAGCAGCTGTCCCAGGTGCACAAAACGTGGCGAGCAATTAGCTCGATGGCAGGGGCAGGGAGGTCAGGGAGGGCGGTCATGGCAGTATACATAGGCAGGTTCAGAACCAAGAGAGAGAACTTTAGTTTTGAGACTGACGGCGCCAAGTCGGCGGCGCCAAGTCAGCGGCTTTCAAGCCTCATTGCCACTTCCCGCTCGGCTCTGACCCCGCCCTCCAACCCATTCACTATCAGGCAGGCGAATGCTCCAAAAAGCATCTGGCTGTCCCAGCACACGGCTCGACGCTCCAGGGCCTGTGATGATGTGAGCTGGAGGCTGCCAGGGTGAGCCAGCAGACCGCGCCGAGGCTGCATCCGTGCGCCCCAGGAGCAGGAGACGGGCGGGGAGGCGGTCCGCCCCGCCAAACCGGGCAGCTGTTGAGCAGGAATGGGCTGTGGGATAACAGTACTCTGGGAATCGGTTGTGGGATAACAAAATGGGGCTGGTTCTGGTTCTCCGCAGGTCGCAGGGCGCTGCCGCTGTGCAGAGCGCAGCCGGCGAGCTGCATCACTGGATGGATCACTGGATTGGCTGGGCCGGGCTGCAGGTCACTGGATCACGCACTCCCCCTCCTCCTCATCCTCCAGCACCCGCTTGCGTAGCCGCTGCACCGCCTCCTTGAGCGCCACCGGCGGCATCCAGGCGAAGCAGAGGCGGAAGTGGCCCGGCTCGGCGGCGTGGCAGTCGTGGCCGGGGGTCAGGATGATTTTGCAGTCGTCGCACACGCGCTGCCAGAACTTGCGCTCCGCCTCCCAATCCTTCTTCTCCGGCAGCCACTTCCTGGCGGGCGAGGAAGAGCGGCGAGGGGGGCGGGGGAAAGGGGTTGGAAGTCGAAGCATGGGCGGCAAGGAACGGGTTTGCGGCATGGACAGGCAGCTGCAACTTGATCGACGCAGGAGCCAGGCACCTATGCCGCCAGGCACGCATCCAGCAGCAGCGCATGCTGGCTGGCTGCGCAGGCAGAGGCCAGGCAGCAAGCGGGAGACACATTGATGAGCCACACCTGAGATCGATCCACACAAACATGCCGGCCACGGCGGGCACATACGGAATCTTCTCCTCCTCGAGCGCCTCTGCAGCCGGGGGGACAGGCAGGGACGGGGCACGCTCAGGCGCAGGCAGGCGCGGCAGCCAACAAGAGGCCAGCGGGCTTGCGCTGGAGCAAGCCGGCAGCAACCCAGCCCCGCCTAGCAGCCCCCGCCCCGCTCAGCCGCCCACTCCCAGCCTGCCAACCAAGCCCGCCCGCCCAGCCCCGCCCAGCCCAGGCCCACCCACCCGCCAGCACGTCATACGACTCCCGCAGCAGCTTCTGGTTCTGCTGCAGGAAGCCGGATACCCACTCCTGGTCATCTAGCAGCTGCGCCACCGCCCACTGCGTGTGGCCAGACACGCCGGTGAAGACGGAGATGGGGTCCAGGGCCTGCAGGGCGGCGGTGTGGTGCGAGGGGGATGGTGTGGTGTGTGGGTGGCGGCGTAGTGTGAGGGGGGTGGTGTGGTGTGTGGGGGGCGGTGTGGTATTAGGAGGGCGGCGGAGCGGGTACAATGGTGGAGGCGAGCGGGGAGGCGGGAGGTGAGACACAGGGATAGCGGGCAGGCGTGGAGGTGGTGAAGCGGCTTGAAGCAGCCAGGGGCAAAGGCAGGCAACCACGCTGCGGAGCCGGGGTGGATGGCGCAATCTGCGCAGCACGAGAGCGTGCCCGCAGGGCCGGCATCGAGCCCCCGCCGGCAGCGCGCAGCCTGCCTCGAGGCCAGCCCACCCCCACCTGCTGCAGGCGCTTGTTGCGGGTGTAGAGCGCACCGACGCGGAGGCCGGAGGCACAAAAGTCCTTGGACAGGCCGTACAGCAGGTGCACATACGTGTCCACCTGCTCCTGGCTGTAGAAGCCGGGCGCCAGGCCGCCGTTGACCTTGGCCGCCTCTGCCGCCGCCTCGGCCGCCTTGCGCGCCGCCTCCTCCTCCTCGGCCTTCTTCTTGGCAGCCTCGACGGCCGCCGCCTTCTTGGCGGCGCGCGCCGCCTTCTTCGCCTCCCGCTCCGCCTTCTTCTTTGCCCTGACCTCCTCCTCCTCGTCGCTGTCCTCCTCGCTGCTGCTGTCGTCGCTGCTGTCGCCCGCGGCCGCCGAGCGCTGGCGGGAGAAGAAGGAGGCGAGGCGGCTGCGCTGCTTCTTCATCTCCGGCGGCGGCGGCGGCACCAGCTGCTGCGCCAGCGTGATGGCGCTGGTGAACTTGGCCTCCTCTGGCTTGAACATGGACAGAGCATACACCTCATCGCTGCAGGCAGAGAAGGAGTAACAGAGGGGAGAGTGCGGCGTCAGGTTGGGAAGCGTGGGAAGAGGCGGCAGCGCTCGAGGGGACAGCATGTTGGGACGGGCGATGGCCTGTGCATTGGCGGGCCGGCCGAGCAGCGGATGGGGCGCCAGGCAGGCAGCGCACGCCAGCCAGCCCGTTTGGCTGGCGCGTCAGCCCAGAAAAACCGCCCACCGCCACCACAACCCACATAGCCCCCCCCCCCCCCACACACACACACACACACACACACACCTGATGTAGTGCATTCGGTTGTCCAGGCACCACCTGAGCATCTCGCTGATCGTGTCATCGCG
>NW_005435070.1:445427-473368 GCF_000147415.1 Chlorella variabilis | reverse complement strand
CCGCGGGTTGTTGGGGTTGGTGACCAGCAGGCCGCGCACCGCGATGCCGCGCGCCGCGGCCGACACCACCGCGCCGTCCAGCTGCGCGCGGATGGCGGCGGCGGCCACGGGCCCCGCCTCCGGGTCGCCCTCCTTCAGGTAGAAAGGCAGCGGCTGCACGGAGCACTTGACCTGCGCGGCAGCGGAGGCGCGACGCAGGCGTGGCGGTCGCTGGCGGCACGGCTGGCGCACGACAGCATAGCATAAGGGAGAGGCAGGTCGAGGAAGGCGTCGCCAGCTGGCCGCCCTCCACAAGCGCTGCGTCCCTGGGCAACAGCAGCGGCCTCGCACCTGCAGGTCGTTGTCAAAGGCTGGGTAGTATGGCGCTGGGATCAGCACGCCCTCCCCAGCGTCGCAGATGCACCAAAACAGGCTGTCCAGCAGCGCGCCGGCGCCTGCACGGGCGGGCAGGCGGGCAGGCAGGCAGGCAGGCAGCGGGCGGGTGGGCGGGCTGTGTCCGGTGGCGCCACGAGCCGGCGCGTCGCCAGTTTGCTGGGGCTGCTGCTGCTGCGTTCCTCAGGGGGACAGGGGCGCCCGCCACGGCTGTCTGCTGCTGGAATTCCAACGTTTTAGTACCTGCCGCAATGACGACATTCCCCGGCTCCACCTTGTGCCCCGGCACCACATGCCGCTCCAGCAGGCCCGCCATGGCCGCCTGGCACTCGGGCATACCCTTCATGCTGCGGCCCGGGCGGGCAACGGGGAGCAGGGCGCCGATCCCTCAGCACGTGCAGCGGATACCACATCTGTTGAGATGCAGGTGGCCTGCCCACCAGCGGACAAGCCCACCTGCCTGCCAAGCTGCCAGAAAAGAGCGAAGGCGGCACCAGCTAGCAGACAGCGGCGGTGAGCAGGCTGCAGCGGCGGCACACCTAGAGTAGTTCAGAACAGAGCTGGGGGCGCCTTTGGCCGCCTCCAGCCGCTCCAGCACCAGCGAGTTGGCCAGCTTGTTCTCCGCCACCACCAGCGGGATCCATCCGTCCTTCTTCTTCTCGGCATCCCTGCGCGTGGCACGCAGGCAGGGTGGCCCCAGCGTTGACGGGGCACATGGCGGCGGCGGCGGCGGCGGCGGCGGCGGATGGGCTGGCACCGGCGCAGCGCAACACGCATCAATGCGACCGAGGCAAGCCAAATTCAGATGCAACAGTGTCTGCCGCTGGTTCTTGTTGCTTCAGGATGCGCGTTCGAATCAGCGCTGAAGCTTACCAAAGGCCCCCAGCGTTTGCTTTGACGAATTCAGCTATGTAGGAGAGCGCAGGTTTGAGCAGGCGGTCGCTGCGAACGCTGCAACCGCCTCGATCGTCCGCTGCAACTTTGGTGTCAGCGGCTGGAGCCATGGTGGGCTGCCCGCAGAACTGTGGAGAGAGAAGAATGCAGCGTAAAGCGATGGGCGGGCTCCGGAGGACTCCATGTGCGGCCACAGGACCGCCACACGGGCGGCCAGCGGGCGGCAGCGGCCGTAGTCCCCATCTCCGCACCCGCTACCGACTAGGAAGCCGCAAACTAATAAGTATTTAAATTGCCAATGAAGCAATGGACAACAGTCGGCACGGAACAGCTGCAACGGCCCTGCAACGGCGTCACGCAAAGGCGTCACGCTGCCGCGTTTTCCTCCTCTGCAATGTTCAGCCGCGGGCCGGGCTTCCACGTGGTGCCCTGCGGGGTATCCATGATCAGAATGCCAGCCGCCTCCAGCCGCAACCGCACCTGCAAGGAAGGGAGGTCCAGAGCAACGAACAAGGGCTGGGGGGACATAGGCAGAGCATCGGTCGACGACACAGAGCAGCGACGGCGGCCCAGGCACAGAGAGGTGCAGCCTGTGCCACAGCTCACCACGTCCGCTGCTGCATAGTCCTTGGCCGCCCGCGCCGCTGCCCGCTCCTCGATCGCCGCCGCAATCTCGTCCTCCCCAAGCCCCGCCCTGCACGTACAGTAGATCAAGGCGGCATGGTTGGACAGGCACTGCACTGCAGGACTGCAACTCAGCAGCCATGCTGCCACTTGCAGCTGCCTCTCGCCAGCCCCAAACCTAGGGACAGCCTCCGAGGCAGTCTCACCGCTTGAGCGCCAGCTGTCGCAGCTCCAGTAACACGTCCTGCGGCTGCTCCGCCCACAGCCCCAGCAGCTGCAGGCACGTCTCCAGCGCTGCGTAGCACTCTGCAAGCGCCTGTAACCGCCCCGCCTGCTTCTTGCCCTGCAAGGAAATCGCAAATGCCCAGGAAAATGGTGCGGCACTCAGCTGGCTGGGCAGGAGAGCCAAGGCAACCCACGTCGAGGCAATGCGAGCCAGCCATTCAAGCAGCGGCACGCAGCTGCACTGCCAGGTCAGCCCACCTTCTTGGTGTGGACAAGGTCATTGGCGGATTTGAGCGGCGCGGAGAAGGCAGCTATGGCCAGCGGCGTGTTGACATCATCCGTGAGCGCAGCCTGCACCTCTGCCAGCAGCCCCGAGCCCGAGGCTGCCGCTGCCGGCGCCGCCAGCTGCTGCCGGGCCGCTGCCAGCGCTGCCTGCCCCTCCTCGCCGCCATCCAGCACCGCCCCCATGTCGGCAAGCGTCTGGTAGAGATAGAACACCCGGTCCGAGGCCTGCAGGCCAGGCACACAGGTGTGCAGCAGCGGCAGCCGCTGGTGAGCATCGCAGGCAGCGCACATCCCAGGGGCAAGGCGCAGCTAGGAGGAGCGGCTGGGCGCCAGCCGCGAGCCTCGAACGCATCCACCAGCCCGCACCCCTGCCGTGCACCACCCACCTCCTCCAGCGCCCGCTGCGTGTAGTTGATGGGCTGGCGGTACTGCGTGCCGACTAGGAACCAGCGCAGCGCCCGCGGGTGGTACTGCGCCACCACCTCCCTGCACGACAAGCACAGCAGCAAGCAGGGTTGCCCGGACAGGGAGGGATGAGCAGAGCAGGCAGGGCCCGCACGTCACCTCAAGTCAGGGGCTTGGCAGCCAGCGCCATGGGACAGGACCCATGCCAGCAGAGGATTAAGCAGTACCTGCAGAGGCAGTACCTGATGGTGAAGAAGTTGCCCAGCGACTTGCTCATCTTCTCGCTGTCCACATTCACAAAGCCTGCAGACAAGATGGATAGAGGGCACGAAGGCGGATCCCGGGCTCTAGAAGCAGCAGGGACGCTCCCAGAGGTGGCGCCACGCAGCAGCAAGCACCATGCATAGCAGCCTCCTGGCGCCCACCCACCATTGTGCAGCCAGTAGCGCACAAACTCATCCTGGCCGCCGCCGCCGCTGCCGTTGCTGGCGCTGGCGCTGGCTGTGGCGGCGCCGTGGTCGTGGCCGCAGCTGCAAGCACCCGAGGCCGCCCGCGACTGCGCCAGCTCGTTCTCGTGGTGGGGGAACACGAGGTCCCTGCAGCCTCAGGGATGGAGTGAGCTACCTATGGTATAGCGTGCTGGAAGCAAGGGGTAGGTATTTGATACCTACCTCCAGCAGCTAATATAATAAACAATAAATCATAAATCATAAATCATAGCCGAGACACAGCAGCCAGCCAGGGCAAGCAGCCAGGCACACGACGTTGCAGGTCCAGGATGGACGTTGAGCTGGTCACATGCCCGGCGCACCACCACTGGCAACCCACCTGCCGCCGCCGTGGATGTCAATCACCTCCCCCAGCACCTCCCGAATCATCGCGCTGCACTCGATGTGCCAGCCTGCAGGCGGAAGGCAGGTGGCCGAATGGACGGGCGTGTGTGCAGGCATGCCAGCTCAGCCATCTCAGCCAGCCCTCCAAACGATGGCCCCTGCGTGGGCACCCCTGCCACGCAAACATGGCCCTTTGGCGTGGCGCTGCTGCTGCAGCCTGGGCCGGGCCACGCACCCGGCCGGCCGGGCCCCCAGGGGCTCTCCCATGTCGGCTCTCCCGGCTTGGCCGCCTTCCACAGCGCAAAGTCGGCGGCGCCGCGCTTGCGCTCATCCACCGCCACCCGCTCCCCCGCACGGTTGTCCTCCTGCATGACCGTCACCGGCACCGACATATGGCCAGTCATACGCCAGCAAACGTGGGCAGGAGAGGAAGGGGCGTGCCGCGACCACCCCGGGCCTGCCCTGCCATGCGTGCCTCATCTTCTGTGGGGGAAAGGGGTTGCGCACCTGCGACCGCCCGGACAGCCTGCCGTAGCCCGGCAGCGAGGCGACGTCGAAGAAGACGTCGCCGCCCACGGCATAGGCGTGGCCGTGGTCGATGATGCGCTGGATCATGGCCACCATGTGGGGGATGTACTCAGTCGCCCGGGGCTCCAGGTCGGGGGGCAGGCACCCCAGCAGCTCCTGCACGCGGGCGGTCGCCCAAGTAGGGTGGACGCCGGCAGGGGTGGCAGGAAGTGCCAACAAGGACCCGGCGTGGCTCCCCCGGCAGGCCCCTGCCCTGCCGTTCCGGCTCCAGGTCCATACACATACAACATCAAGCTGCCACACACGAAGGCGCACCACGGTGCCATCACCTGCACACACCACACATGCCCCCCACCCAGGCCTCACCATGTCTGCGTGGAACTCTGCGATGAAGCGGCGGGCGAGCGCCAGCGGCTCCTCACCCGCCGCCGCCGCCCGCGCGATGATCTTGTCGTCCACATCAGTGAAGTTGCGCACGTAGGTCACCGCGTAGCCCAGGTGGCGCAGCAGGCGGTAGATGACGTCAAACGCCACGTAGGCGCGCGCGTGGCCTGCGCAGGGCGCGGCCGCGGCGGGGTTAGAACGTGTGGAGCACAAGCGCGTGCAGCTGGCAGCACAGCTGCCCTGCTGCCAAAGGGAGCGGGCGATGCCTTGGGCAGCAGTGGGGCCGGACTCCTGTGGCAGGTGGCGGCCAGCAATATGATACGCAAGCCCCAAGACAAGCGGCGCTAGCGGCACTAGCGGCACTAGCGCTTGGCCCCTGCCCACCCCGCCCCTTCTTCTCACCGATGTGGCTGTAGTCATAGACCGTCACCCCGCACACATACATGCTGACGCGGTTGCCCTGGTCGGCCCGCGGCCGGAACACCTCCTTCTGGCGAGTCAGGGTGTTGTGCAGGAGCAGCTCGCGGCCTGCCGGCAGAGGCGCCGCCGCGGCCTGTTCGGCTGCGGGCGCTGCGGCGGCCTGCTGCGCGGCGGAGGCTGATGTGCAGCACAGCCGGCTTGGGTGGTGCCGAGGGTGCAGGCGCCAGGGGGCTGCCGCCTGCAATGGCAGGAAGCGAAGCAGCGACGGGCGGCATTTGCAGGCGGCGCCAACAAGGCAGCGCGGCACCTGGCTGGAGGTGCTTGGTGTGGTCTGCGCCGCTTGCAGGCTCGAGCATGTGCTCCCCACCTGCTGCTGGCCTGCCACGCGCCCCGCTGCTCCGACTGCGGTGGCTCCCTGCCGAAAGCCCAGCCTAAGGGCCCGCCACATGGCCACGGCGGGGTGACTGCCCAGCTGATTACTCAATTGGGCCATCCCTGAGGCCGCTGAGCACGGGCTGCAGCCCAATGTGCGTGGTCCAGCAAACTTGAGGTGCCAGCCCTGAAGAAGCGGGCGCAGCGTTGATCGATTATGCCAGTGTGTGATGTTGCAAGCAGCAAGGTGCATAACGTGCAGAGTTGAGGGCCATCCTCCGTGCTGTGTGCTGTGCGGCGCCAGAAATGAAGCCACTTGGCGGCCTTCTGCACTCTGCATTGGCAGCAGCGCACTCGCATTGCACAGTGCCGCATCGCCAGAGCGCGGGCAGACAGGGCGGCGGCAGCATGGACAAGACTGCCATAGACTGGAGCAGGTGGGAGCCTCGCAGCACCGTGTAGCAGCACCACCACGGCCCCTGTGCCCGCACCCATTGGTGGGGTTGCACTCTGCACAAACATGACCGCAGTCACTTGACCGCTGCCGCCGCCGCCGCAGGCTAGACAAAACAAAGTTCTTCGTTGTCGGCACTGGCCTCTTCACGGTGATCGTCGGGCTCCCTGAATGTGGGGCAAGCTGTGTGGGCTGCCACCTGCCGCCTGGTGCCGTCGCTTGCGGCAGCGCCACAAGTTGCTGAAGAGGCTGGCTCTTAGCTCGCGCGCGTGTCGCCCTGCAGGGGCTGACGACATGCCTGTACCCGCTGTCGGTCATCAAGACGCGGCAGATGGCCCTGGCGGGGTCGCAGCCGGGGCTCAAGGTGCGGTGAGGTGCCGAGTGTGTGTGCTGTTGAGGTGGCCGTGTGGCAGGCAGGGGACGACAGCTCTCCAGCGGCTACCTCGCCTCATGCCCTTGTCAAGCATTGAATTCAGCGGAGCAGTTGAGCAGTTTGCCTCCTAGCATGTGCAGAGGGAGGATGCAGGGGATCATGGCTGCACCCTTTGCCCCCGACCCTTCCCGCCGGCTGCCACCCTGCAGGGCGCATACCTCACCGCCCGCACCGTGGTGGCGCACGACGGCATCCGCGGCCTGTACAAGGGCTTTGGCACGGTGGTGTTTGGAAGTGAGTGATTCACACACATTGATGGATGGTCCCCAGGCAGCTGGGAAGGCACATGTGCCTGCTGGCAAGCGCAGCTGGCTTGGCATATGGGGCGCAGGTGCCGGCAGGCGGCGGCACGCAGCCTCGGGCAGCACGGCCAGCAGACTGAACCACACACGCTGCCCCCCCTTCCCTGCCGCAGTGTTCCCGGCACGCATGGTGGGCTGGCCAGCCAGCGCTTCATCAAATGCTTGGAGGGGCATTCGTGTCGCATCGCTCGCCGCCGTGCTGCCTGCTTCCCTGCTGCTGCCGTCTCATGTGTGTTCCAATGCCCTGGCCCGCAGATCTACCTGAGCACTCTGGAAGTCTCCAAGTCCTTCAGCGGCAGCCTCCTGGCCCGTTTTGACCTGCCTGACACCGCGGCTCTGGGCGCCGCCAGCTTTGTGGGCGGCGCCATGGCCTCGCTGTCCTCCCAGCTGATTGTGGTGCCGATCGACGTGGTGGCGCAGCGGCTGATGCTGCTGGGAGGCGGCGCGAGCGGCGGCGGCGCCAGCGGCGCCAGCGGCGGGCCCGCGGGCCGCGCGGCGGCGGCGACCGAGGCGGCAGCGCGGCGGCGCACCACGGGGCTGCACCTGGCGAGGCAGATTGTGCGGCAGGAGGGGTTGCGGGGGCTGTACCGCGGCTTTGGCGCCTCGCTGGCGATGTTTGTCCCCAACAGCGCCATCTGGTGGGCGGGCTGCTGCTGTGGCTTGGCTCTTGGCAGGCTGGCGGGAGGAGCAGCAGGATTCACGCTTGCAGCACACAGCTGGCCTGGCAGCACGGGCTGCGCATGCTGCCATGCCTGGCCTGCCCTCTGCTTGCCTGCCGGCTGAGGGCGTTGACCCCTGGTTGCACTGTCCCGCTGGCCCCGCCTGCTGCGCCGCTGCAGGTGGGGCAGCTACGGTGTGTGGCAGCAGGTGCTGTGGCACCAGGTGGATGCGGCGCGGGGCCACCACTGGCACAGCGAGGGCGAGATCCTAGGCGTGCAGACGGCGGCGGGCATCCTCACGGGCTGCACCAGCGCCGCCCTCACCAACCCGCTCGACGTCGTGAAGACTCGGCTGCAGACGGCCGGCGCCACGGGCGCGGCGGCCAGCCTACCCGCCGCGGCGGGCGCGCCGGCAGCAGCGGCAGGAGCAGCAGCAGCGACAGGAGCGGGAGGAGGGGCAGCGGCAGGAGCGGGAGCGGCGGCGGCGGCGGCGGGGGCGTCGTTGCGGCGGCCCACGTGGCGCCAGGTGGCGGCGCAGCTGGCGCGGCAGGAGGGTGTGGGCGGCTTCTTTCGGGGCGTGGCCCCCAGGATGGCCAGCAGCTCCATCTGGGGCACCGCTATGGTGACCAGCTATGAGTGGCTCAAGCGGCTGTGTGCGCGGCCCCCGGAGCATGCAGGCGCGCCGGTCTGAGCTGCACGGGAGCTGGGCGGGCACAGATGCTGGCCGTCGCAGCCTGCTGCCTCCTTTTGAGCCGCATCTAGGTCTAGTTTGCCATTCTTTCATTGAAATCCTGTGCTGCGTCTCCTCTTTCTGGTTGACCATTTCATCAGAGCCTGCCGTACCTCCCTTTTGCCGTCCCTACACATTTTGCTACCATGTGGTTGTTACCATCCTTTGGTATATACCTTTGGTATACAAGGGAGTTCCCTGACAGCTTTGCTACTGGCAAGTGAAGATCTCGGCCGTTTCAGCATGCTCAACGTTGAGTACAGTGCGTGCAGCTGACATCAGCAAGCCAGCCTGTCTGCTCGGCCCAGAAGCCATGTTTACGATCATCATCCCAACCTTAGCAGCTCAATACGAAGCCATGCAGGTCAAGGGTGTTGCCATCCTCCTCCTGCTGCTGCTGGCGGCCAGCAGCGCCACCTCTGCCTCCCTAGCAGGTGGGGAATGTTGCTCAAGTTGGGGCTGGCTCAGTTTGGCATGGGCCAGCTGTCTAGCTGACGGGAGGGCCGGGAGCCAGCACTGGTTGGCTGCTCCACTTGTCGGCTGCTCCACTTGCCGGTCCGAGGGACGCCAGCTGGCAGCGGCGGCTGCGTGCCCTCCCTTGGTCCACCTGCTGCATTGGCCCTTGCTCGCCGCCTGCCCTCCCGACACCCTGCAGTCTCCCGCCGCTCGCTGTTGGCGTGCACCGCACCCAAGCCCTCCCCCGACTGCGTGTGCCGCTTCGGCAAGTGGAGTTGCCCCACGCCCTGCGTGCCGCCGTCCTCCGTGAGCTCCTCTTGCTCCTGCCAGGAGCAGGAGCAGTGCCCCTCCAGTGAGTTTCTCCTCCTCCTCCTCCTTCTCCTCCTCCTCCTACTCCTTCTCCTCCTCCTCCTGATGCTGCTTCTGTTGTCGTCCTCCTAATGCTTCGGTTGCTCCAATGCTCCTCCTCCTTCCAATGATCCTCCTTGAGAATCAAAATGAAATTGCAACGACTTCACCACCAAGACCTGCACCCCAACCTACACCTGCACCTGCACCGGCGGCTGCGGGTGGTCTGGTGGCCGGATCCGCCTGCACCTGCTGCCAGTACAACGGCGGCCCCTGCCCCACCACCCTGACCGGCGCCAGCTACACCGTGGCAGGCTGAGCCGGCGGTGGGTGGCTGCATGAGCCAAAGGCGGCATGCACCCTAGTGGAGGAAAGACCCTTTAGGAAAGAACGCCTAGCTGCATCGCCACTCAAACTAGCGCCGCTCAATGATTCTCAGGCCAGCTTGCATACCATTTGCCCTTCACAGCTTTCCTGGGCATCTTTCTACACCACAACTGCCCATTCTGCACCTGATGCGACGACGACGCATGCCCCTCTGTTGAGCGCTCTGTAGCATTAGCGTGTTGCCTTACACGGGCGCCAAGGTGGCCCATCGCATGGTGTAATGCGCGCACCCCAAGCAAGCCTCAATAAAATACAGAGCGGGGCAGAGAAGAAGCATACCTGGCCTACTACGCCTGCTCGGCAGCCTGCTGCTCAGCAGTTGCCGCCTCCGTCTGCTCGGCCGCCGCCGTGACACCGCCGCCATCGCCGCCGCCCTCCTCTTCATCATCCCTATAAATGTCGGAATACTCCAGGAAGAGGCGATACATGTAGCACTTGTGGTCCTCCGCCCGCAGCTTGTGGTTGACGTACTGCGAGGCGGCCGCCGCCACCTGCCGCGCCTCCTTGTCGTGCTCCCGAATCCACTCCACCTTGCTGGGAAGGTTGTCATAGTTGTGGCTGCAAGGGCAGGGGAGGCAGCGCACAGGCGGCCAGGCCGGCAGACAGCGAGGGTGAGAGGCGAGGCGGAGGTCTGTGCTCAGTGGTCCAGCTGGCCAGGCTCGTGCTGGCAAACAGCCATCCAACGCATCCCCGGAGCGGGGCACGGCAAACCCCCTCCCTGCATGTGCCCATGGTGCAGCACCACTCACAGGGGCAGGTAGTGGCGGTGCGGCACCAGGCGGGAGAAGAACCATTCGCGGAACAGCTGGCCCACCAGGGGCACGGAGCCGGAGCAGAGGGCCGCGCCGAGGCGGGACGAGGCGCCGTTGCCGTCCACCACGACCACCGCCTTGTGGCTGTACAACTGGGCGGCGGAGCGCTTGACGGCAGCACCGTACTGCTCCTTCATGGCGGCACAGGATGCCTTGTCGCACTGCACGTACCGCGTGAATGCGGCATCCAGGTGGTCGGGGTACTGGCGGGACAGGTTGACCAGCCGCTGGCGCTGGAAGAGCTGCCACGTCTCTGCACGGGCGCACGCGGCGCTTGGTTGGCCTGGGGCAATGCCAGTTGAGAGGCGGAAGCAAGGCGATGCAGCCTGGCCACAACAGTGCTTTGGCAGGCACACAGGCAGCCCACCTGCCGGCATGGAGGCATCAACCTGCGCCCCTGAGCTGCTGCCGCGCCAGGCAGCGCTGTCAGCCTGCAGGCAAACGCTTGGCGCATGCTGGCTGAGAGTGGGGTGGGATCCTTAAGAATGCCTCCTGATGCCCTAGTGTTCCCCCATGCTGCATGCGCTGGGCCCTGCCTGATCCCTGTATTGCCTCACATGCATGCATGCATGAGCAGCAGCGAAAGCTTGCCTTCTCGTCCCACGGCATGCTGCTGATGGGGCAGCCGGAGTGGAGGCTGGCCCTGTTCTCCCGGGCCTGGCTGCTGGGCCACTTGCGGGGCACCAGAATGTCTGCAGCACGGCAGCAGCAAGGTCCCTGGATGGCGCCTGATGAACAGGGCTTGCTCAAGGGTGAGCACCCCACCCCTGCCAGGGCAGCAGGCGCGGCGTGCCTACACCCGCTGAGATGCACGCTGTGCAGCTGCTGCCCGCCACCCTGCCTGAACCGCTACTGAGAGCGCGCTGTCGGGGCACGCCGCTGCCAGCCCCGCCCAGGCTGCACTGCAGCCACCAGCTCACCGCTGAAGCAGCGCGGGATCTTGGAGCCCGACAGGATGGGGATGGGGCCTCGCGCCGCCCAGAACGCCTCGCTGCCGGCGTCCCTGCCCCGGCTGAACACGCCGTGCAGCGGCTTCGCCTTGTTGAGGCCCACGGCATCGCAGGCGTGCTGCAGCCAGGCCTGCTCCGGGTCCATGCTGCCGTCTGCCAGGGCAGTCTCCACGGCGGCGGGCAGCGGGGCAACCCAGGAGCGGGGCAGGTCGTGGAAGCTGATGAGAAGCTTCATGTCAGGCAGGTCCGCGGCAAAGTCGGCTGCCTGCTGCTTGTACCAGCCCAGACCGCCAAAGGGCAGGCCCGGTGGCACGCTCTTGTCCACCACCACCTTGCCGTCACGTATCGTCAGCACGCCCGTCAGGTCTGGTAGCGAGCGCCGCGCAGCTGCCACTGCAGTACCGCTAATACCGCCTGCCTCGCGGTACGGCCACAGGTCGTTGAAGATCTGCTGGTAGTCCCGGTCTTCCAGCGGGCAATGCCTGCAGGGGCGCCACAGGGGAGGGCCAGCTGAGGGGAGGGGTGGAGAACATGCGTGGCAAGCCGCAGCGGACTGGCCAGGCCAGTATGCGGCGGGGCTGCTGCCGCTGCCGCTGCCGGCGGGATTGGTTGTGCACAGCATTGCCATCCACAAAGCTAGTCCAATCTGATGGGAGCTGTCTGCATGTACTCACCTTGCCCTCGCATACTTGCGCCACTTGCCGAGCCGGTCCGCCGGGAGGCGATCTGGGTACTCCTCGTGCTGCGGCTTGCTGGCAGGCTCTGGCTCGCTGCCTGGTCCTGGCTCGCTTTCTATTGACTGCACCTCAATCTCGGGCTGCTCCTCCTCCTCCTCCAGCGGCGGGCTATCCTCCTCGTCAGGTGCGACCGCCCTGCGAGCGCCGGTGCTGTGCGCCACCGACAAGGCGCACAGACAGGCCGCCGCCAGGACGATGGCGGCAACCATCGGCGCTCGCCTTCTGCGCGCCCGCCTGTCGGCCACGACTCTGTTCATTCAGGACAGCTGTGCAAGCTGGACAGCCCGCGGCTTGGTGTCACAGGCGCCCAACCACTGCAAGAGCCATTCCCATCGGGCCCGCCACCTGCTGCAGGCACGCAGGGAAAATGCGGAGATCGATGAAATGGCGAAACCCGTTCGCCCCTGTCCGATCCTCCCAGCTTCAAACAAGTACAGCCGTATCGCCCCGCCGACATTCCATGGCTGGACATTCGGGGCCGCCTGGCCTTCTGGACAGGCAACCTGATCATGCAGCTTATACATCTCCGCCAGCAAACATTTAACTGACATCCTTAGTAATTGATGCCTTAGGCAATGATGAAAAGCGCCGATCAGCGCTGGCGGCAGCCAGGAGCCCCAACCGTGCCCCGACCACTCGCCGCACTGTCGCCGTTTTGTTTTGGGGGGGGGTCGAGTTCAATGTGATCAGAAAGTCAGAACAGGGGAATGAATCAAGTGTGGGGGGATGAAAGGTGGAAAGTGGACAATGCTGAAAGTGGAATCAGCATCTGACAAATGACTTGATCATTATTCGCCGCCGGCGTCGCCACCATAGTCGCCGCTTGCTCCATCGAAATAATTACTGCCGTAGTGGTGGCTGTCGCTGTGGTGGCTGCTGCTGTCGGCGAGGTCTGTAGCATCAACCGATTGGTCATCGTCGCTGCCCTGCTGCTGCTGCCCCCAGAGGCTGCCCCAAGCAGAGCCGCCAATCCCCTCCATGCCCTGCGCATCCTCCACTGCCCGCCGCGCATCTTCCTGCGCCCGCTGTTCCGCCTGGCGGACTGCCGCCTGTGCCTGCGCTCTCTGTTCGTATGCCGAAGCCAGCGCCGCACCCTGGGCCTCCTCCGCCTGCCTCCGCGCTGAGCTGGCAAAGTCGAAAGCAAAGCCTGGATCCGAGCTGGCAAAGTCAGAGTAGCGCTGCCCGGCCCCGCCGGCACGCTGCTGCGCCCCCTGGCTGGCAGGCTTGGGGAGGGCAGCGGGGCTCTTGGCCACAAAGCCGCCCAGCTCCTTCACCCGGTCCTTGTTCTCCTCTGCAACCCAGCCGCGCAGGCAGGCCGGGCCAAGGGACGTCGGCGCAAAACGGAAACCAAAGTAACGACATTCCCGGTTTCAGGAGGCAGCCACCGCCACCACCGCCACCACCGCCACCACAGCCTGAGCCACAGACGCACACTCGAGCATGCACCACCTTCCTCATCTGCAGCTGCCGGGCTCACCCAGGTGGTTGTTGATCACCTCTGCCAGCCACTCCTGCTCCAGCGGGTTGAGCCCCTCCCCAAACACGTGCCGGTTGATGCCCTCCTGCGGCGGCATCCCAACCAGCAGGACCAATCACTAGGCAATGAATTAATGGGCAGAATCGAACAGCAGAGCCGCCATCAGGAGGCGCTGCCGCGGCCGGCGCCCGAGTCCCAGCATCTCAGCGGCCCCGCCGGCCCTCCAGGCCCAGCAGCGGCACGAGCAGCAGGCAGCCATGGCACGTGCAGTCGCGGCTCCTCTCGGGAGGTAAGGCGCACGCCCGCGCACCTGCAGCACCAGCTGGTACTGAGGCTGGCCGTTCACCACCATGGGTACCTCGATGCTGGCAGACTGCAGGTCGCCAGAGCGGCCTGCAGCGGCGCGGGCAGGGGACGCCCCACACGGAGGGATGAGCGTGGGTGGGGTGGGGGTGGCAGCCACAAGGGTGGGTGCAACTGCTGGGGCCCCAGGCTGCACCGCCAGAGGAGCGGCGAGCAAGGAGCTCGACAGCCAGCCAGCAGCGATGATCACAGAGCCTGCGCGGTGGGCAGAGCGGCCGGCCCCGGGGCGCCGCCGCCCACCTGACACCTGCTTGCTCTGCGCCGCCCCCTCGCTCCATTCCGCCTTGCCCCCCCGAGCAAGGGCCACCTGCTGCTCAATCTTCCAGGAGTTGAGGTTGACCACAAGCCGCTCCCTGCAGGCACAGGCAGGCAGCGGCGGGAGGGCAGAAAGGAGCATCAAGGCGGTGCTCTGGAAGCTCCTCTTCTCCCCACAAAGGTTATCCTGCCTGTGTGCCCACCCGCCCCACCACCTGCCCACCGAATGAACTGGCGGCCAAAGGCCTGCTTGGCCAGCTGGTAGCCGGCGGCCCAGAAGGGCAGCGAGAAGAGGCCGAAGATGAGGCCGCCCCCGGCAACGGCGGAGATGGTCCAGAAGGCGACAAAGGAGTTCCAGGCGATGGCAAAGGCGCCGGTGGCGATCGAGTCGCCGCTGCGGGGTCAGCAGGAGTAGGGAGAAGAGCTGTGAGGGAGCAGAGGGCAGCAGCGGGGTGGCTGCAAGGCGGGCAGGTGGCGTGGGCGATGGGCGACACTACCAGCGTGGCAGACAGCAAGGCCCATGGCGGGCCAGGAGATCAACTTGCAACGGCAGCCGACCTGCTGCCATCAGCCCCGCGCACCTGAAGCCGGCCGGCGGGATGTCTATTTCGAGGCGCGGCCCGCGCTTCTTCACCTCAATCTTGCTGCCTGCGGGCCGGCGGCGCGCCACCGCCGCGTCTGGGGAGCTGTAGGCGTCGGCGGGCGCCAGCGCATACGCTTCCTGCTGGCCGCTCCTGTAAAAGGGCAACCGGGGGCAGCACAGATCGAACAAACACGGGTGGCCGGCAGCACCGGCGTTTGTGAGCACATACTGCTTCCCAGCGGTATCCCCGCATGACCGGCCCGGCAGCGGCCGCCCCTGGCCCTGCGTGCCGAGCCCACCTGCAGCTGCCTGCCAGCCAGCCGAACGCACCTGGCGCGCCGCGGCTTGCCGGTGAGCAGCGCCAGAGCATCCTCCGCCGGAAGCCGGTCCTCTGGGACAGGCTCCAACAGGCCGTCCACCACCGCCTCCAGGCGGGCACCCATCTTCACTGCAGGCACAGACACACGCGCACGCATACATGACGCGGCATGGCAGGAATCAGAGCATGACGGGGCGGCCGGGGCAATGGTGTCCTGCAAACCGCCTGCAGCTTGCCAAGCGCAGCTGCCTGGCCGGCCTGCCCTGCGCACCCAGCGCCTGGCTGCCTGCCCAGGACCCCGTGCTGCCCCGACCCTCCCACGCACCCGCACTGAAGTCTGTACGCATGCGGTCCACTGGGAAGGCAGAGGGCGGGCGCCCCGACAGCAGGTACAGCAGCGTACCGCCCAGGCCGTACAGATCCGAGGCCGGCGAGGCGGCCCCGCGGAACTGCTCGGGTGCCATGTAGCCGTAAGTGCCCACAATGGTGCTGCCCAGGCTGTCGCCCGCCGCCGCCGCCGCCTGCACGCCGCCAAAGTCGACCAGGAAGACGCGCCCGCCTGTCTTGCCGCCCTCGATCACAATGTTGTCGGGCTTCACGTCCCTGTGGGGCAGGGAAGGCAGGGAGGGAGGTGGAGCGGCAGCAGGTGCGCAGGGGGGCGGCGCGGCGGCAGGCAGCCGAGGTGGCAGGGCCAAGCCGGCTAGCTGGGAGAGCCGGGGGAGCGGCGCCGACGCAGCCTGGCGGCGGCCTCCCCTTGAGCGCCATACGGCAGCCCAGCGCAGCGCAGCGCAGCGCAGCCCACCTGTGGATCACGGGCGGCCTGCGGCTGCCCAGATACTCCAGCACCCCCAGCAGCTCCACAGCGATGCGGGTCACCTCCGCCTCGTCGGCCCTCCAGCCGGAGGCCACCATGTCTGCCAGGGACTTGCCCTGAGCCACCTCCTGCTGGCCGAGCGAGCAAGCAGGTAGGGTAGGCAGGTAGGGTAGGCGTGAGGCAGGCAGGCAGGCAGGCAGGAGGGGTGGAGGGCCGCAGCGATGGGCCGGGAGGCCAGGGTGGGGCAGACTGGTGTGGCAGCGGGTGGGAGAGCTGGCCGGCGTGCTGGCAGGCAGCTGGAGGGATTCGCACGCTGTCACTTTGCAGCCGCAAGTGTGAGACACAGGGGCACACCTGGACCAGGAAGAAAGCACGGTCCTGCTCCGTGTCCTGCTCAAAGTAGTCCAGGTACCGTGGGATACCCCTGCAGCACCACCAGCACCACCAGCAGTCGCCAGGATTGAGGTGCACCACGGCAGCTGTTGGCCGGCAGGCAACTGTCGCAGGCAAAGCGCATCTCATCTTGCGCCCTGGCTCGTGCGCCCAGCTGTTTTCTTGTCCACCCCCGCACCTGTGATCCAGGTTCTTGAGGATCTGGGCCTCCCGCTCGAACATCTCCAGCTGCTTCCAGTCTTTGAGCGTGCGCAGCGACAGGCACTTGACCGCAACGTCACTCCCGTCGGCGGTATTAGTGCACCGGTATGTCACGCCGTTGCCGCCGCGCCCCAGCAGCTCCACCACCGCATACTTGCCGCCCAGCAGCGTGCCCGGCTTGAAGTCTGCCTGCCCAGGGAGGCTGCCGCCGTTGGGGCGCTCGGCACCGTCCTGACCCGTAGCGGCGGCAACCGCCGACCGACGGGCCGGCAGCGGCGCGGGCGGTAGCAGGCGGGGGCAGCCCTGCTGCCCCTGGCGCGCTCTGCTGCTGGCGCCTGGCAAAGGCAGCCGGCTGCCAGGAAGCGCGAGCCGCGGGACTGGACTTCGGGAGCCTCTAGAGTGGCGTGGCCCACCCGAGCAGCCTGCAGAGCACACACGACAGGGCGCCAATAAGAGGCAACAATCAGCTGTGCATGGGCATCGCCGGGAGCTCACCTGAGCTGCTTGCTGCCGGAACCCCGCTTGTCAATTGTGAGGCCATCGCTGCTTAAGCCGCGCTTGCAGGATCGGAAGGGGCGTGATGCATCACTCGCTAACGCATGGAGCTGCGAAAGGCTGGCCATGTGTTTTTCTTCGCCTTTCCAAGGCAGCCCAGCCAGATATCGGGCCGTTTCCGTCACGCATTCAGCCACCCCAGCCGTTCTCATTTGCTCTGGACCACTTGTGAGCATTTGCAGCTGCTCCCAGCACACAGCAGGCCTGTGGTGGGTTCACAAAGGAGATGGTGAAGAAGGGCAAGGGCGTTGCCGCCGAGACGGCGCCTCCCGCCGAGGTGCGGCGCCGATGGTCCATGTGGCCTGGGCCTGGTCAGCCGCATGCGCCTCTGGCCCACATCCCCCCTCCAGCGATAGCGGGTGGCCAGGCGGTGTCAGATGGCGCCGGCCCTAGCGCCAGATGGCATTATGATGCATGCAACTGGCAAGCGGCAAGCTGGCCTGGTGGCCGGCACGGTGGGAGTGTGAGCATGGGTTTGGCTTGCGGTGTGTCGTGCAGGCCACCGAGGCCCTGGCGCAGCTCAAGGCCGATGGCAACAACAACTTCGCCAAGCGGGAGTATGACACCGCGCTGCGCCTCTACGACGAGGCCCTCAAGCTGGTGCCCGCCGACGCCGCCGACGCCGCACTGCTGCACAGCAATAAGGCCGCCTGCCACATGATGCACAAGCGGTGCGTGCGCTGTGCTGCAGCATGGGGGGCTGCGGCTGCTGGAAGGGTGGTACGCCGAGGCCCAGGCAGTGGCGGATCAACATGGTGCGGTGGCGGGATGCGGCGCTGGTGGTAGTAGCCCCGCCCGCCCCGCCCCGCGGCAGGGGGAGCGCTGTTGTGCAGCCAGCGCAGCCAGCCCACCGTTGGCCCTGTGATGGTGCCAGCCGCGCTGCCGGGCTCGTTTGCGCGCCGCCAGGCTGCCGAGGATGCATGGGCGCACCACCACATTGCCTGGCGCATGCTGCAGCCCCGCCACCCCCCAGCCTCACGCCCCCCACCCCCCACCCATTCACCTCTTCCCACTTTCCACCTCTTCCCACCCGCCCCCGCAGGTACAAGGAGGCGGTGGCGGAGTGCAGCGCAGCGCTGGACGGCCAGCCCAACTTCTTTAAGGCCCTGATCCGCCGCGCCAAGGCATATGAGCAGATGGGGCAGCACAAGCAGGCGCTGGCCGACATGCAGCGGGCCAACAAGCTGGATGCCGCCACCGAGGACACGCGGGTGGGTGGCGGGCCGGCTGTGGCGGAATGGGGTGGGCCCGAGGGCCTGCGCTTCTGCGTCCCAAGCGGCTCGCCGCCGCCGCCGGACGCGGTGCGCACGGCACCGGCGCCGTGCGCTGAGCGGCTGCCGGCCCCCGCGCCCCGCCCCGCCTGCCGCAGGACAGCGAGCGGCGGCTGAAGGACCTGGTGGCGGGCAAGAAGCCGGCGGGCATGGGCAACGGGCTGGGCAAGAAGGGGCCCTCCTCGGTGCCCACCAAGAACCCGGCCGCCGGCCGCCAGGTCATCTTCCCGGCCAAGCTGTCCATGGGGGACGACACCCGCCTGCTCCAGGTGGGAGGCCGCCTGCATGGATTAGTGTATGTGGGACAGCGGCCCGGGGCAGGGAATGGGGCGCAGCGGGGCGGAGGTTGGGGCCGGCGGGCCGGCGCTGCGGTGGCCGCCCATCTCCCAGCAGCGCAGGCTGCAGCCTCGCCCTCAGCGCCTCCCCAGGACCGCCCCGGACCCGCCCCGCCTCCTGCAGCTGCCCAACGCATGGACGGTTTTTTCTTTGTTGTTGCATTGACGTTTCGGCGCTGCCTCGTGCCTCCTGCCTAGTGCCCTCCTGCAGCTGGTGCCGGGTGTGACCTACCTGGAGCTCATGGAGCATGTGCGCCAGCTGTACCCCGCCGCGGGGCCCTTTGTCATCAAGTTTGTGGACAAGTGAGGCCCCAGCGGGCTGGGGCGGTGTGTGTGTGCGTGTGCAGAGAGAGAGAGAGAGAGAGAGAGAGAGAGAGAGAGAGAGAGAGAGAGAGAGAGAGAGAGAGAGTAGTGCTTGTGTGTGTGTGTGTGTGTGTGTTGCGGAGGCTGCAGCGCCGTGCATGCCGCGCCCAAGCCCAAGCCCGGCCTCGCCTGCCCCGCTCCGTCGATCAAGCAAGCGCATGCGCTCACGGCCGGCCCGCGTGGCCTGCAGGGAGGGCGATCTCGTGACGCTGGCCAGCCGCGCCGACATCCAGCGGGCGATGCAGGAGGCGGTGGAGGTGGCGTCGCGCGGCGCGGGCGCGCGCGCGCAGATCACCCAGCAGAGCCTGCCGCCCATCCGGCTGCAGGTGGTCAAGGTTGCCAGCGAGGTGAGGAGCGCGCTTGGCGCTGGCACGGCGAGAGCGCCCAGCATGCTTGGGGGCGCTGGCCTTGGCCTGGGGTGTGGCTGGGGAGGAACCCTGAGTGGCGGGGCGGCGACTCTGCCAGGATAGCTGCACGGCACTGCCTCAGGGCCCTGTGTCTCGCTTCCGAGGGGCGGCATCCCGGCGCTGGTCCTGCCTGTACCGCAGGCGGAGGTGCCCAAGATACCGGATGAGGAGATGGCGTATGTGAAGCAGATGCTGGCGCAGCTGCAGAAGGCGCAGGATGCTCAGAAGGCGACGGCCGCCGCCGCCGCGCCCGCTGAGGACGAGGGGCAGCCGCCGGTGAGCTGAGCTGGCGGCGGGGCGCCTGCTGCATCTCGCCCACGAGCAGGGGGCTGCAACCCCCGCCCTCCCACCTCTGTTGCTCTTGCGCCCTTCTTTCCGCACCGGCCGTGCCTCGGTGTGTCCCTCGAACCCTGCCCCAGCTCCACTTAACACGCCCACACACCACCCCCATCCCTTGCCCCCCTTACAGCCACAGATTGACGAGTGGATCCTCCAGTTTGTCGACCTGCTCAAGGAGCACTGCGGCATCGACCCCGACAAGCCGCTGGAGTGCCAGGAGGTGGGCGCATGCAGGCGCCACACGGGCGCCACGTCACCCGCCCCCGCCGCACGCCTGCGGTGCCCCTGCGCGGTGCCAGGGCGAGCCTGGCGCCCCCTCTCAACCCCCGCCCTGCCTCTCGTCCCCGCCACCTCTCCTCCCAATCTCTACGCCACCACTCCCGGCCTCGCCCTCCCTGCCACCTCCCTCCCTCCCACCCCTCCCTCCCTCCCACCTCCCCGCCTGTGCTTGCCTGCGTGCAGGTGGGCCAGGACCGCCTCAACGCCGCCTTCACCGCCATGATGGCTGAGGACCCAAAAGCGGAGGAGCTGCTGGACCAGGCGCAGGACAAGTTCGAGGTGGGGCGCAGCGCCGCCGTTTGGGGAGGGCGGTGGGGTGGTGTGTGTGTGCGAGGGTGTGGTGTGTGTGAGCGCGTGGTGTGTGTGCAAGGGTGGGGTGTGTGCAAGAGCGGGCAGAACGCAGGACATGCGCAGGGCCAGCTCGAGGCAGGCTGCGCGGGCGGCTGCGGTGTGCATACTTCTGTGAGGGTGGTGGCGCGGGCGGTTTGTTGCTTCGGTTGCCGGCGTGGATCCTTGCCGCTGGGCCCAGCCGTGAGCGCGCGCCTTGAGCCACCTCTCCTCAACACTACTCCCCGCCTCCCTGGCCCCCCTCCTTTCCTCCCCGCAGGACCAGGTGTGCTACGGCATGTACAACCAGGCCACGGTGCACCAGTACCGCGCAGAGGCGGTACTGTTCAAGGCGGCGCGCGAGGGCACACCGGGCGCCGAGGTGGCCGAGGCGGCAGAGGCGCACATCAAGGTGGGTGGCCGATATGTGTGTGTGTCTGCATGTGTGTGTGTGTGTGTGGATGGCGGCCTGCTGCCTTGGCTAGCCCTGGGAGCGGCTGTTCCACAAACCGCTCCGACGCCGGGCGCCCCCAGCCTCTTTGCTCCTCTCCACCGCAACCGCCTCCCCCTCCCGCTCCCCCGCTGTCCCCTCTCCCTCCCAAGCGCAGAAGGCGGAGGAGCAGCTGGAGGCGGCCACCGCCTACAAGCGCGCCTTCCTGGACGGCTACCTGGGCAAGTCGGCGCTGGCGCAGCTGCGCGCCAAGCTGGCCGCAGACTACCTCATCGCCCCCGTCAAGTGAGCCTCTGGCTGCTTCGTCCCCCCTTCTCGCCTCATCCTGCCGCCGAGGCCGCGCACTGCTGCCGCGGCACGTGCACTGCTGCTGCTGCCGCCGCCGCTGCCTGGCTACCGCTGCGCTCCTCCCCTCCCCACCATCACGCGCTGCCCGCCGGCTTCGCACAGCACTCACCTGCCCTCACCTCCCACCACCTCACCTTTCCACCCCGACCCCGCACCTGGCGCAGGCCGCGGGAGGACATTGCGGACGCCAAGGAGCGCGCCGCGGCGGAGGAGGCGGCCAACAAGGAGAGCCAGCGGGCGGCCATGGCGCGCGTGACGCCGGCCAGCGCGCAGGCGGCGGAGCCGCTGTTCGAGGCCGCCTACGGCTTCATCCAGCAGGCGGTGGCCAACATGAGCGAGGAGGAGGCGGGCAAGGAGATCAAGCAGATGAAGCCCACGGTGGGCTCGGTGTGCGGGGAGGGGGAGTTGTGGCGAGGTGGTTGCGTGTGTGCTGTGTGCCGTGCTGTACAAGGTGCACGGTGCTGTAGAGCTGTGTGCTGTGTGCTGTGTGCCATGTGCCATGCATGCATGTGGGTGTGCACTGCGCGGGCGAGCGCTCGCCTCTCTGCCTTCCTGTCTTCCTCCTTCACCTGTCTTCTGTCCTCCCGCCTGCTTTCCGCCCCGGCCCCGGCCCCGCAGGCGGAGCAGGACCCCAGCGACCCGGACAACCAGACCAGCGTGAAGCAGAGCCTGCTCATCAACGTGAGCTCTGCACCGAGCACGCCGCGCCCTGCCCAGCAGCTGGTGCCATACACTGCGTTTTGGGGTAGTTTAGTGTCGCTGCCGCCAGGCCACCAACCACCGCCAGTCGTCGCGGTGCCCGGGCAGCCGTGCTGCGCACTTCCCCTTTTGTCACACCGCACACATGCCACATGCACGCGCGCGCACCACATGCACACTCGCCCCTCCGTGCCCGCCCCTCTGCCCTGCCCCGCAGCACGGCAATGCCAAGTATGAGCACAGCATCCTGCGCGCGGCGGGCGGGCTGGAGTGGAAGGTGCTGGTGGAGGAGGCGGCGGCCAAGTTCAGGGAGGCGGGTGAGCGCCTGCCTGCCTGCCTGCCTGCCTGCCTGCTCGTCTGCATCACAGCCTGCATTGCCGGCTGCCTGCCTACCTGCCTGCCTGCGTCCGTCTCATGCGGGGGTTCGCCATGCACGTGCCTGTGCGTGCGGGGTGGGAGAATACGAGGGCCAGGCACGGCCGCATGCCTGCCTTGTGCGTGCCGCCTGCCGCGGCCGGCCCCTGCCACCCACCGCCGCCTCCGCCACGTGCCCCTGCCTCCCTGCCTCCGCTCAGGCGCGCACGCCACCGACATCCGCAACGCGCTCAAGGGCCACCCCATGGCCGAGGAGATGGCTGACATCATCGGCCCCGAGCCGGAGCCGGAGGCGGCGGCGGCGCCCAAGGAGGAGGCGGCGGCCAAGGAGGCGCCCAAGGGGCTGCCCAGCCTGGACCGCAAGGCCAAGAAGAAGGAAAGCGCGTGAGCGGCCTGGCCAGGCTGCGCCGCGGGGCGTCTGGCAGCGCAGCGGGGCAGCCGCGCGCATGAGCCGGGCCCGGCCGGGCTGAGCCTGTGCCTGCCCGAGCGGCGCGCGGCGGCGGCCCCAGGCCCCCTGCTCTAGTGCTGCGATGTGCTGCCTCTGCCCCCCTGCTGGTCACCATCCTCCCGATATGCGCATAGTAGAACCCTCGCTGCACTTGTGTTGCCTCTCTGTGCTGCGCCCGCACCGAGCGGCAGCCCCCCTGCCAGTTTTCCGCCTGCTGCAGTGCGCTCCCGCAGCCATTGCTGCGGGCGTGGCCGGGCCATGTCCCCCGCCCTTCATACTTTTCTCACTGCTCTCTCTCGCTCCACTTTCATGCTTCTTGCTTCGTCTCGCCCTACTTGCTGCTGTCTGCTTCCTGCTGCCAACACTCTCGGCACACTGCAACCTGCCCCAAGTGCCCGCCTATGTGGCACACCCCTCCCCACCTTCTTGCTGCCGTGGGCCTGCCACGCAAAAATTACGCGCCTCCAGCCGTGCCACAGCAGCAGCCCACCCTGCCAGTATCTTTCAGTGAAGTTGTGTGGTGAATGTGCACAGTTCAGAACGTTTTTGGGAAGGAGCTGCTGATTGTGATGTGAAGGCAGTGCAATTCACCATTTGCCAGGCAAGGGATCCAAATGGATGCAGAGGCCAAGGTGCAAGCCCATGCGACCACAGCAGTGCAAACCAGGAGGGACCGAGGCGGGGCCGGCTGCTGCCACTATGCCGCCGACGCTCACGGTACTGTACCGCCGCTGTGGTGAGTGTGCATTCCCAAAGAGGCTGGCATCGGCGATTCCTGATTCGTGGAGCACAAAGCATTCCAAGCTGCGGCTCGCGACCCGCCGGCTTTGCCCAGCTTTGCCCCCCGATGCTGCACCGCCTCTCCTCCATCACCACGCTGTGCCTCGGTTAGCAGCTGCCTCTGGCCACTCTTCCTGGATTGAATGCTGGCATGGCTGAGACTCAACTCATTGAAAAAAATCGTATCGTATGATACAGACACAGCCTCCAGAAATGGCATGAAGCATGAAAGATGCATTGTAGTATCCGATTGCCGTGTGGCAGGTTCGATATGTGACAACAAAGGGCGGGACCCAGCTTCAGTTGGGCAAGGATTGGCCGCCTGCCGGTTCCGCTGCTGCCAGCGAAGAAACCGATCGTGTACAGGGCTGCGTTCTTCTACAAGTCCCTGGTCGAGTGCAGGACTCGCTGCCACCCTACCGGTTCTGCCACTTGATCTTGTATAGCGCAAAGGTGCTGGACACGAAGAAAGCGACGGAGAAGGAGGCCAGGATGAGGACCAGCCACCAGCTGAAGCTCTCCTTGTAGCCAAAGTAGCTTTCGATGAACGCCTTCACCGTGATGGGAGGGCTCTGGTCCTGCACGCATCACAGCCGGGCATGCGGGAGGTGAGAGGGTGCGCCAGAAGCGGCGGGAGCTGCCAACGACAGACACTCACCGCCATGAGGTCCTCGTTGTCTCCCAGCTCGCCAACAACGAGCCCATAGAGGGTGTAGGAGATGGGATCCAGCCAGTACATCCATATCCATCCTTTGGGTATCAGCGACTGAGGCTTGTAGAATCCCTGCAGCAGGCACCGCCAGGCAGGCACAGTCGGGAACAGCGGGCCGCAGGCTCGGTGCCCAGGTGGCCAAGCGCTGCTGCCATGCCAGCGTTCCCAGCAGCGGCGGCTCTGAAGCAAGGCGGAGGCTGCCAGCAGCCGCGCTGCCACTCACGCAGAACAGGTCCCACACGCCTGTGGCAGCGGGTGGGCAGCAGGCTGAGGGGAGCAGCGGCGCGTGTCAGCGGCAGACTGCTCGGTGGGCAGTTGCACTGTGCAGTACAGCAAGTGCACTGTGCGGTACAGCAGGGCTCCCTGGTAACGGCAGCAGCTGCTGCGGGCAGCCAGCCGTCCACGCACCATACATGAAGGAAGTGAATGCATTGGCGATGGCCAGCGAGGGAGTGATCTGGACGTTGTGGATGCCGAAGAATGTCCTGCACCCCAAGACAGATGGTGCGCTGTTGGGCCCTTGTCCCTGGCATGCTGGCAGCTTTCAATCCTCCAATGGTGCCTCAGCCCTGGGGTGTGACTGGGAGCCAGCTCTTCCACTCACCAGACCAGGAGTGTGAGGAACAGGATGAGCAGGAACCAGAAAAACTTGCCAGCTTCGGCCTGGAACCCCACCAGCCTGCAGGAGGGAGAGCAATCGGGGAGCTGGACACAGGAGGCAGCACAGCCTGCCGCAACAATGCTGGGTGCGGCCAGGCGAGCGTGGCGGCCAGGCATGCGACGGGTGGCTCCCCATCTCCCAGGCAGCTGCTGCAACCGATTGACGAGCAAGCGATAGCGCACGGCAACGGCGAAAGCAGATGAAGAGCAGAAACCGGGCCCTTGCTATGGCAGCCAGTCGCGCACCAGTACAGCACACAGGAGTACAGTACTGCCTGTACCGCCAGGTAGGGCACCTCCACCAAAAACTCAGCCGCAGAGAAGGGGAGCACCTGGTAGGTGCCGCCCGCACGCTCACGGTAAAACACCGTCCTGCAGGTGCAGCCGACAACCAAAAGGTGAGGCATGTGGAGGGGTCCGGAAGGAAGCTGTACGACGCATGCCTGAGCGCATATTTGGCACGGCACATGGGCTGCGCTGCAGTCACCATCCTTCCTGGCCTGCATACAGAAACACGTGCCAGACAACCTGCAACCAAATGGAGGGCCCACCTGCGGACCGAGATGATCGACTGCACCATCATTGCATTCAGGATGCCAATGAACATGACACTGCTGTATTGCACGCCCATGATGTTCAAGATTCTGCAGGAGCAGCGGAGCACAGGAAGCTTGGGTGGGCGGGTGGTGAGTAGATTTGACCAACCAGCTGACGCCAATGCACTGGGCAAGCCGCTCCACGCTGCCACTTGCTCACCCGTTGTAGGTGTAAGCGTTGTCACCCTGCAACAAGGAAGCGCAGCATTGCCCAAGGGAGGTGAAGCATCCCGCCTGCGTTGAGCACCCTTGCTTGCAAGATGTGCCCACCTGCCCGCCTCCCTTGCGGCACCCGCCCGCTTGGCAGCCTCACCTGTCCCGCCAGCACGGTCCCGAAGAACACAGCGATGATGATTGTGATGCCCATCCTGGTGCCCACATAGTTGAGCAGGCGGTTGTACTGCCGGAAGTTGCGTAGAAGCAGCTGCCAGGTCTGCGGTACAGGGCAGGGCAGGGCAGGCGCTTTCGATGCTTTACGGTTTCGGTGCAGCAGCGGCCGGCTGCCCTTCACTTGTGTGCATCAACAACTGGAACCATGCCATTGCGCAAAGGAGTGCAGGAGAAACGCAAGCGCTTCGCATGTATGGCAGCAACCCCGGCGCCGCCACCCCACCCACCTGCACTGGCGCCGAGGCGGCGGCCAGGTCTTCCAGCCTCAAGTCCGCCTCTCCCTCCCGCGGCTCGCACAGCTTGGCGATGGCGTTGTCGTTGTCTTCCGCCAGCTCGCTGAGAGCATAGCTGTCGGCAAAGTCCAGGTCAGCCTCAGCCTCCACCTGGGCTGACGTCACCTCCAGCATCCAGGTGGCAGGGTTGTACCTGCAGGCGGGACAGGCAGGGAGGCAGCGTGGCGTCGTGCCAGCTTCACTGCAGTGGCGCACATGAGCGGCACACCCCCTAGAGCTGGTGCAGTGTAGCAGGGAGGCAACGGCCAGCCACACCACAGACGCGGCATGGCAAGGGCTCAAGACGCAGCATGCGCATGTGGGCCACTGCGGCCGCCAGCAGTGCACTCGCCGCACCCTGGTTTGATGGCAGTGACGCCCTTGAACTGCTGGAGGTAGGCAACCAGGTTGGAGGCCCCTGTGCCCAGCTCCCCAGCAAAGATGGTGCTGCCGCCGCGCTTCAGCAGCAGCAGCTCATCAAAGGCCTGCAGCAGCAGCAGCAGGCGTGGGTCGTCAGGCAATCAACGGATGCGAGGGCTGAGAGGCTGGGCAGGTGCCGCCACTGACGGTGGCGGCGAGGTGCCCTGTCCAGGAAGGGCCACAAGGCAAGGCGAGGGAGGCCAGGAGGCGAGGGAGGCCAGGAGGCACCCGGCACGGGGGCACCCTGCAGCAGCAAGCCAGCGGCGCCGCACCTTGAAGACGTCCCAGGAGGGCTGGTGGATGGTGCACACCACGCAGCGGCCTGTGCTGGTGATGCGCCGCACGGCGCGCATGACGATGGCGGCGGCGCGGGCATCCAGCCCCGAGGTGGGCTCGCTGCGCCAGGGCGAGGCAGGGAGCAGGCCGGTCAGCAGGGCAGCCTGTGGCTGAGGGAAGGGCCTGGCAGGCAGACGCAGAGCCAGCAGGGGCCACACAGCGTGCCAGCAGGGGTAGATGGAGGACAGCAGCGGGGCTCACTCCATGAAAACGATGCTCGGGTTGGCCACAAGCTCCACCGCGATCGTGAGGCGCTGCACACAGCAGAGGGGGGGCGTTGCAGGTACGCAGAGTGCGCTTGGCATTGTGCACGGGCGCAGGTGCCATCCAGGCCGGCAGCGGCTTGAGAAGCAAGTTGGCAGCGGCTCGAGGGAGGCAGCAACCCAGCAGTGCACAGGCTGAGCATGTAAAAGAAGTGTGCCTCCTGGAGAGCCCTGCGCCTCCCTACCTTGCGCTGCTCCACGCTCAGCCCGCTCGATCCAGGCATGCCCACGATTGCATCCCGCAAGTTAGTCAGCTCAACCACTTCCATCATCTGCGCAGAGGTGGCGGTGCAGGGGAGGTGGAGAGGTGGAGAGGTGCAGGCAGGGAGGGAGGAAGCAGCTGATTGGGGGAGATGGGGAGGTCAACTCCTGTGGACGCGCCGCAATCACAAACCAGGCCAACACAAACCAGAATAAACTCAGGCCCGCCTGCAATCCCCGCCCTGACCATCAGCACCAAGCGCCCACACCTCTTCCACAAAGCAATCGACGGTGCTGGCTGGCACCGCAGAGGGGAGGCGCAGGCGTGCGGAGAACATGAGGGCCTCTCGCACTGTGGCCTCTGCCACATGGATGTCAAACTGCTCGGCATACCTGCAGGAGCAACAAAGTGGAGGGTGATGCACTGATGCACTGTTGACAGCATCTATAGCATGGAGGCCACGCCTCAGGCGGCTGCACGTGGCAGATGCAGCCAGGCAGCTGCGGCGTGCAGCTGCACTCACCCCATCACTCGGTTGAAGGTGGCAGGCTGCTGCGGGAAGCCGTTCACGCGGATGTCCCCCGTGATCTTGCCACCCGTCTTCCGTAGGCTGCAGAGAGAGGATGGGGCGGCGGTTGCGGCGGGGTGAGGTGGTGCGGGGATGGGCTGGGGGGGCAGCAGCAGAAGAGGGGCAGCAGCAGAAGAGGGGCAGCAGGAGTGACGGCGGCGGGCGGCGGCGGCGGCGGGCAGGCAGCGGCAGAGGCCAAGACCCCACAACCCTAAGCCAGCCCTAGGCCGATCATGTAAGGAGGAGTTGGCTATGCTCCACGCCTTGGAAGGGAGGGAGAACAGCGCATTTTGTGCTTCCCTATTCGCGCTTTCCAAACCGGCCTGTTCACCTTTTGGCTCGACCAGAGCACCTTCTGGTGCACCCACTGGCATGCTGCCTGCTGGTCGATCACCTTGCACTCTGGGCACATCAGGCGGGCTGGGTTCAGCAGGTGCCCCACGCATACCGAGCCGGGCTGCCCGCAGGCCTCGCACGGGCCCAGCACAGTGGAGCCCTGCTTGTTCAATTTGAACTGCCGCCGCCTCCGT